>NW_003302555.1:1774993-2226737 GCF_000004255.2 Arabidopsis lyrata subsp. lyrata | reverse complement strand
CGAGGGTAGGCTCAAATATCTGAGAGATGTTACAGAGCAAAAACTCCACGGTGCACTATTCTCTTATTTTCATATTTTTTATTACTCCAGCCTTGTAAAAGGTTTACCACTGCCCATGGTCTAAGTGAATAACATCGTCTTCATTTATTATCGAATACGTCTAGACAGCTAGAATACGTTCCCCCAGCGATGATAATGAATTTAGCTTACACGATCCTTTTATGTAATTCTTTTTTTTTTTTTTTCTCAACGATACGTTTTCCTAATAATCTCGAATATAAAATTTTTAACCCATCAAATAATCAAGAAATTATGGATGCAGAGCTTGCAGTCCTTCAAAATATTTCTATAGTAAATGACTCTTTATCATTTTTTTCTAGTTTTGACTTTGTTATGCCCTACGTTTCTTTAATTTTGACTACCTTTTTCTTTGGATAATCGAAGGTTAAGAGAAATTTTAGATAGATTAATTTAAAATCTTCGGATCAATTTTGTAGAAATTATGGCAAAATAAATATTAAAGAAATTAAAGAAAGACACTTATAACAACATAATACATGCTTTCCAACATTAACCCAATAGTTGCCATCTATATACTTCCAACATCGCCATCACATCTCTTCCAAAACTTTTCAACGGACTAAAAACAAACCAGAGCTCACTCAAATTAAATTACATAAAAACTGTAGAAGTAGAGATGATCATGAACATGATCTCATAAGCTCTTCCAAGTATTCAGCACCTAAATCCTCAAGAACCACGAGTGTTGTATTACTTTCTTGCGTCATAACAACACTCTGTTTTCTACCTCTTGACGACAAAGAAGAAGAGGACGAGTAGGAGGAAGAAGGAGAAGATGTCAACGTCGAAGAAGAAGAAGATTTCTTCTTTCCTCTAGGACGGTTTCTCATGGAGTGTTTTCTCTTCAAGGCTATAACGGGAGACTCTCCATCGTTGAGATTCACATTCTCCATCTTCCGGAGAGACTCTTCAACGACATCCACCGGGAAATTGAGTACTGCGAGGCTGCCTTTCAAAGCGAAAGCCGCCTGATCATAGGCGAGAGCCGCCTCCTCCGCGGTGTTGAATGTCCCTAGCCACACTCTTATCCCTTTCCTCGTTGAATCTCTTATCTCGGCCGCATACTTCCCCCATGGCCGTTTCCTCACTCCTCTGTATGACTTCTCCTCCTCCTCGGCCGCCACGGTGGCTTCTTCTTCTTCTTTGATGATTGATGATTCAAATGCAAAGAAGTCATCAGAGTAGTAACTAGGGCTAGATAAAAGGAAGGATTGATCAAATGATTGATGTAAGAAACTCTCTTCCCAAAAGAATGATTCTTGTGAGCTCCATGAGCTTGAAGAAGAGTTCTCCGGGGAAAACTCTCCACTTAAGAAGGTATTTTGATATTCCATTTTCAATCTTCTTTTTTTCTTTCTTCTTAACGGTTTTCTTATTGTGACCTCTATCTTAAGTGGCAATAAGTTTGGGAAATATATAGAACGGATTAGATATTTGAATTTGGGGGCTATTATCCAAAATATTAATATTTTAATATATATTTTATTTCAATAGGTCCAGTATGACAATTAGGCTGCCTCCGAACTCGATCACCATTTATCACAAAAACGGAAAATGGGGCCAACAAAAAGATAATTGGCGCTGAATAATAATATTAATAGAAACAAAAGGAAAATTACGTAATAGGATCTATCTATTACTATGAAAGATACACAGAAGTGGGTGAAATGTTCCACGTGGGACAAGACCAGGTTTGAGGGTATGACGTACGGCGGCTTAGTCCCGACAAAATAGATGAGATCAGCAGTTAGCGACACGTTGCCTTCATGTACTCTCGTTTCTTGATCAATTCAACTAATATAGTGAATTGCACATTTATGAAGATTGAATTTTGAAAATTCCCGAATTATGAAAAAAATTAAGACAGTAATTCATAGAGTGCTAATCCTAAACCATTGTTGCTACATTGTATCTTAGATAGCTAAATCGTTTAATTTTTAAGGTTTTTTAAGTGACAACAATTATTAGAAATATGTGGCTAAATCATTTTCGTATAGCTATATTGTAGAGTAAAAACAGAACTTTTGAAAGAGACTAGAATTTATAGTAAAAACAGATGTTACCATCACAACACTTGAAAAGTTTAAATTGTAAGAGGTTTTAACTAACAATAATGATTAGAAATATGCGGCTAAATGGGTCAAACCTGCGTCTATAAAAGCCAAAAACAACCAATGTTTCTTCAACGGCTTAAAATTCAAGTATTTAGCTCTTTTTTTTCTTTCAAGTATTTAACTTATGTACACGAGTTATTAATTATTATGTTTTTCTCATGCTGTTAATATTTTTCACGGTGTGCCACATAAAAATGTTATAACAGCCTGCCTAATATATAAACCATTTAAAGAAGGATATAGTTAAAGAAATAAGGGTCTAACCATCAAGATATACTGTCACGTAATTAGCTAGTATTCATTCTAAGACCTAGATCAATAACAAACTAATAACAGATTTACAAAATAAGAAATATTTTGGTCAAATTTGTTGTTGGATGGTAGTCTTGTTGGGATATAAAGATTGACTGCGACATAATAGTAATCGCTTCACGAAATTGACTTGATGTTTTTTTTTCTTCAAGATTAAGAAGTTGAATTGGCTGAGATTTCGTTGCCGCCACCTCTATAATTGGAGCCTGCACTAGTTCGACAACACGTATATTATGTATAGAAGGCCAAAGCTTCTGTTTCACTATAATTGCTGGTAGAAAAGTATTTTCAACACTTGATATGACTAGTCCCTTTATCCTTTGGTGTCCACACATGTACTCTCCATATGCATTATCACTTATGAATTAGTACTGCTTTATATTTTTGTTAAAAACACTGCAATAAAAATAATTTTTTTATCAAAAACAAAACTGAAATAAAATAGTCAAACTTAACGTCGGTTTCAGTTCGTATATTTACCAACCAAAAAAAAAAAAGGGTGAGTTCAAATTTAAACCATTTAGTATGCTTACAAGACAATGGATATGATGTTAGTTAATATCAGAAATATATGGTTGCATAGTGAGAAGGATAATATATGGTTACATTTTGGTAAAATCTAACAAACTTCGAAGAAAAATATCTCGTTACTATTATGTAGATGAGTAAATGAGATAAAATTTAACATTGTTAGCATCGTTAGTTGGTATCGCCAGCGATTACATGGCCTATCTATCTACACAAAAATTAAACATTTTAGCTTTTAAAATTAGGTTTTTTAAACGTCACTTCTAGCTAATAATGACTACAGTATAAAAATGTTTGGTAATCGCTTAATCAGTTAAAAGTAAGTCGTATTTTCCCTACATAATCAGTTTAGTAAGAAGAATCAACCATGTATACTATGTATATTTTCTAAAATGTTATTACCGTATACTAGAAAATATTTTAGACAGTATTACACTGCTTGGGGAGTTTTACTTTGATAATTTCTTGAATAAAATAATACATAAATTGCATGATAGTTTAAATAGTAGAAGTTCTTACGTTCACTATAAATGACCATACCCCCTATAATCAGAAGGGATTGATTAGATCGATGTGGGGTCACTTGGCTGCAACTTGAAGCTACGATAAACTGACATTAGATGAGAAGGTTCGAATTCGAAGCGTACAAAATCATTGGACCACTCGGCGACAATTCACTTTGGATTCCTTGGAAGTTTCAGCTAGAGAATTGTAACATACTAACATGGATGATTAATCTTGTTTTTACGAAATTTTAGCCATCTTATATGGCTTAGTCCCTACGAGAACTAGCTTCTCTTTGCCTTCATTTGATCTAGGCATCTAGCTGATTGCAAGATTTATCACATTGAGTATATATAAAGACTTATGATTTTAGGTATCTCTTTTATGAGCAAAATTTGATACATGCAGTTTCGGATAGATTATGATCCGGAGTAATCGAAAACTTTTCTAAATGTAAAATGGATTTCATCATGAATAAGCCAATATATATGAAGTCCTTAGACATAAATGATCGTAGAGTCATATACGAAAAACAAAATTACTGTCTCAAGATTTTAGATTCGAGTTATACACTTCTCACAATAGAGATAAATTGAAAATAATTTGATGGAACAAAAAAAATTATATAACAATAACAACAATAACACTGAAAATGGAAAGGTTAATTTATACCATCTTAGCTAGAAAACGTGGAAACTTTTACATAACTTAAACTATCTGACGAGGTGGCAAACAATACGATTCTATATTAAATCTCATGTGTTATAAAACAATAAATAAAATAAAATTTAAGACATTACAGTTTCCCATAGTGACATATTTTTGAAAGCCAAACAAGCGAGAAATAAAATAAATATACACTTTTACCAAAAAAATAAAAAATAAATATACACTCTATTAGGTTTATTTGACTCTAATGTTCAAGTGGATACTCCTTTATACAATGCCATATCATTATCATACAATAATTACCTATATTCTGTTGGAGTATATGCTCACATTTTTTGTTTATAATTATTTTCATTTTTCACATAACAATATTTTGAGTGGTCGATATTTTTGTGTAAAGATTTTCTATTGTTTTTGCTAAAACGGGTTTCTATTGAGTACAAAAGAGAATGATAACAAAAGTCCAAACGATTTAATCATTTTTTTTTTTATTTAATCATTTCGTCGACAGCCAAATTATTTTAACAGTCTTTTTTCTAATATACACATGGGGTAGAGCAATAGAATAACCCGAACAAAATACGTAACGGGATCTCGAGACTGCCCACTTCAATTGGAAAAAAAAAAAAAAAAAAAAACTTTCTTTGGCCACATAGGAAACTAGCTCTTTTCATGACCATTGAAGATTCTGTTTTCATCTACACACATGTGACTTCGTCAACCATATATTCAAACAATATAATTATTGAACTATGAAAATAATTTCATAAAAATGTTAATCTTTCTCCGTTTCAAAAATAATTAATTTCCGGCAAATTCATCCTCAAAAGTTTCCAGCAAATGTTATGAGGTTAGGTTTTTAATACAATTAAGGTTTGAAATTTAATTTATCTACATGCAAAAACCTTATCGTAATTGGTCTAGAGTTTTGGTTCATAGACGATGGGTGAACATCAAATTCGCGAGAAGGCATATTGGAATTCAATCATTCCAGGATCAATAAGACATTTTGGGGACTAAATATATGTGATACGTACGTATAAAAAGAAGAAACGTTTAGAAAGAAAATTAGCAAAAGTTTAAGAAGGATATACCAAACTAGCAAAGTGGTTATATAAAGATTTAGGTTTTAAAAAATCTAATTTAGTGGCAGGAGCCTATTAGTGGTGGACCATTGAATTATAATTGGCTTGTATCGCGCAACTTGAGAATACAATAATAACCTGTAGCGCAAGAGAGACGGGTGCATGCACTCTCTTATCTTGTTATTTGTTTTTAATCTTTGTAATTTCACTTTTTTGTTTGAGCCTCCTAGTCTAGGGTCAAAGGTAAGCCCAATTGTTTTGCTATAGTATTAAATTGTGGGTCAAAAACTTTTTTCTTTCTTCCTCAAGACCAAGAAAACTCAGACATGTTTATCAAAAAAAAAAAAAAAAAAATCAGACATTCATGCTATTCAATGTCCCCACTCATTATCAATAATAATTAAAAAAAAAAGTAAAATTTTGATTGGGAAATTATTAAATTCCAGCAAATTTAGTAGTTGGTATAGTTACTATATATAATAAATAATGGCTCAACTTGCTAAAGGGAAAACGATTGATGGATTATATAAAAAAAATTGAAATATTTTTGTTTCTATTTTTTTTTGGAATCTATATATTGATAATTTGTGGCTTCTGTTTTAGTTTTTTTTACTGAATTTATCTTTTGGAATCAATTTTTTTACCGAATTTCTGTTTTAGTTTTATTTTTTGGATTGAAAAAGGTGATCTTTCCAAAACCAGCAACACTTTGATTAATCTCAACAAACCTAGGAGAGCATATGCATATATGTTCCAAAATCTACACTATCAAATTTGATTTCCTTATAAATGTAACTGAAATTGAAGAAAATTAGCAGTATAAATTAAAAAAAGTATTGCGTCTTTATTTTGAGTCATCGACTTTCTACTCTAAATAACGTATTTTAATTTCTTTGCCAGATAGAGTATCAAATAGAAACTTGACACAGCAGACAAATAAGTTTATTTATGGACAAAAAAATATAGAATCTTGTCAACATGCTGGACTTTTATCCGTCATTTTGAAAGCAAGAAAGTGCATGCATCTTCAATTTAAGCACGTGTCTATTAATTTGGGCATGATTTAGTCGCCACACACGATAAAAATTGAAAGCTTGTTTTCTTCTTTTATTTGCCCCTTCGTATATGAGTGGAAAGTATGCATTAATAAAGACATATATATATATATATATATAGTAGTTTTTTTTAACATCATATATATATATATATATACTGAAACTGACATAACGAAATTTAACATTAATAATATTGTTTGTCTCTCTTCAACTGTCTCCGTTCATCGTTAGACGCCAGTGACAATAAATAATTTAGGGATTGTTATGAAGGTGCATCCAAAAATTCCAGCTACTTGATATCTATCTATCTATCTCATGACTTTAACATAATAAAAGACGGTTAACTAATATACACTTATATATCCTTCAAAATTACGTAACTAGTAAAGTGTAGTAATTAATATATATAGAATAATCGATAAGGTGTTTTTAGTATTAAGTCTACTTATATCTTCTAAAATTTTACGTTTCTTCATTGTTTCGATGATACAAAAGCATGATAATAGCGAGTTTATATAAACAGAACTAGCAAAACACTTAAATTAACAGTATTGTGGCTATAATAAAGATGGAATGACACGCCATAGCATAACATTAAGTATATAAGAACATAAATGAAGAGAGTAAGTTAAACATAAAATTTCTACCAAAAATTATTAATCACAAGATTACGATATTTTTTCATGAAATTTTTATTTAATTCAATAATTATTAAAATATTAATAAGTTACTATAAATAATTAATTTAATCAGTTACTACAAATTATTATTTGTGGGTAAAAGGTGTGATCTTGGAAAAAAAAGTTGAAGGAGCAATAAAATGATATGAAGCTTCATAGTTCAACTTCATATATAGATAGATTCTATCATTCTAGGGTTCCTGTGGGCCGTAGATAAACAAAGGGAATTTTTAGATTGGGCTTGTATTGGGCCTATTTATTTTCCAACATATAAACTTTATGAACTAATCTTTAAATAGTAATGGGCTTCTTATTAAGTGTTATATATCAAGTACTATCAAGTAAACTTAGGAGGGGTTATTGGTTCATGGATTTATAAGGAATTAGAAATCCAAACAAAAATCATTTGTTATTCAATCATTGATTTTAAAATTCTAATTAAATTCATGTGTTATTGGTTCTATGATTTATAAATACTAGTTAAAATCATATGTTATTCGTTTAGTCATTTGTTTTTGGATTTGAGAATCCAAATTATGTTTTAAATGGATTTGAATGGAATTGAAAGAGAAAAATATAAGGATTCAAATCCATGGGTAAACACATGTTATTTCAAAATCCATATATTTTGATTTCATAATTAATAGAAATTTTCAAATTCTATATAGATTTACAAATTAATAAACCAATAACACCCCCTTAAGTTTGGAACATCCACAGTGGTATAAGTTAGAGGATAGATGTTAGGGAAATTAAATTAGTAAAATAATGTTAGAGGTTTAGTTTAGAAACTATGTAATAAGAGTTGACTATGAGAGACGAGACTCGAGAGAGGAGGAAGGGAAGGAATCGATTTTGTTTTTCCCCAACAAATAAAAATCATTTTTCAATAACAAAATTTGAACCAACCAAACTTTGACAGCTGGCACTTACACCCGGATGTAAATTAACACGCGACTTCCGACTCCAGGCTCACTATTCCTTTATTTCCGTTTTTTTTATTCCTTACACCCGGGTGAAAAATGTCCTACTGTGTATGGTCTAAAGTATACAAACTTACTTACAAAGTGCACATATCCATTTAACAAACTTTTTCTTGTTTATAAACACTAAAAGTTGTTATGATCTATTTTCTTCTTCCATAAATGTATACTTGAATTTGGGCTTCGTCCACAAAAACATGCCAAAAGAGAAATGATATTGTTGAATAGTAAAAAGTCACACAACTTTCGGTTTCCTTTTCCTCCCACCCTCTTAATCCTCTTGACAACAATATATCTACGCAAAAGATTTGAGTGTTATACATATAGAAAGAACAAAAAAAGGGGAAAAGGAAAATGGAATGTGCTCAAGTCCCAAAAGTCAAACAAAGAAGTGTGAAATTGAAAGCGAAAGGTGAGAGGCTTCTTTCTTGTTACACTTGTTTGTTTGTTTGGCCAATGTTCATCATTTTCCCCTTATCAAAATCACACCTCCCTCTTCCCCAACAAAGCCTTCTTCACCTACTACTCCTCTCTTTTTTTTTTCCAACAAAATTGTTTTTTTATTTTTAGCAAATACTTATGACTTGAAGAAAAAGATTCTTAGAAAATAAAAAAGGAACTTGTTTGGAGAGTATGATAATATCTTTGAAATGCAAATAATCATTAGATTCCATAGATTTTGTATGGACCACAATCCCATCACACATTCCAAATCCTTCTTAAAAAAAAAAAAACAAATTGTGCTGGAGAACACATAACAGATCATATCAAAATACAGATCACATCAATACATAGACGAATTATTATATATTATCAAACGCCACTTCAAAGTAAAAAAGTCATTTGTATGGCGGAAAAAAATTACAAGTACACATAGTGTAATTTGTATGATGAAGAAAAGTAAAAATAAAGTGTAGAAGGAACAAAAATTCACTTGGTGAATCATATTGCTGGCCATTAGAGAGAACATATCACTCGAATGTTTTTTTCCACATTATTAATCCCATGCTTAAAATCCAACCCCCACACTACTACCCTAGGCCTAGGGTTAACAATAACATGCGCACCTAGGCAGCGCACGATAACTTTGACTATATTCCCATGGATGCTAAAATGCGCTCTGAATTATCTTCAACGCCCCCCCCTTTAAAAAAGGAGATGTCTTTTTTAGCAACTCTGCGTTTCTCTCTCACTCGTTCTTACTCAAAGAGTTGATCTTTCAGCTGTGGATTTCTCGACAAAGATTCTAACTTTTTTAGAGAGCTTTTGTTTTCTAGATGCAGATTCAGAGCGTATCATCTCTCGAGAAAGGATCAATGTCTCATGACATAAGCTAGACTCTGTTTCTGTTTCCTTCTTCTTCTTCTTCGATCTCAATTTCTTCTTCTTCTTCGAGCTAGGGGTGTTTATGTTTGGGAAAGGAATGGGCAGTAGGCAGTATTCACTGGGAGAAGTAGGGCCACCAATAAATCCGAGAGCTGGATTGCGAAGAGAACAAGCTGGTAGAGGTTCATACAGAGGTAGTTAGTAGATTCGTAGCTCATCATTAGGAAAAAAGGGTTTCTTTTTAGGTGGCAAGACTGTTTATTTTCACACACAGAGACTGATTCAGAATTCAAGGCAGAGTTCTTGTCGGGGGACTGTTTAGGAACCTTAAATTTGGTCTTTAAGTGATAAAAGAGGGGTGGTTTTGAGTTTTAGTGGTGAAGGGGTGGTTTAGATGGGTTCTACCTTGCAACAGATACTGAGGAGCCTCTGCTCCAACACGGATTGGAACTATGCCGTGTTCTGGAAACTCAATCACCACTCTCCTATGTAAGTTATCTAAAAATGTTTATAATCTTACGCCAATATGTTTTTCTTGGTTCTGTTTGCTGGACTATAGTAAGGAATCTAATAAGATCGATTTGGTTGCTTTGAGAGTTGTTATAGTCAATTTTGTTGAATGTAGAGGAACATTGGGTACCTTCCATTTAGTACAAGTTTGTAAGTATTTAAAGTTTCTCACATATAGACTATTAAAAACACTTGCAGGGTGCTTACTTTGGAGGATGTGTACTGTGTTAATCATGAGCGCGGTTTGATGCAGAAAAGCTTGCAAGGAGGGTGCCATGCACATGATCCCCTTGGGTTAGCTGTGGCTAAGATGTCATATCATGTACACTCTCTTGGGGAAGGGTAAGGAAATTTTGCTTCCTGATGCACTGTTTTTTTTTTTTTTTTATAATAATCTTGTTATCTTCATTACTTTGAGATCTTTTATTGATGTTGTCTAACGATACAAAGACTTGGTGTGTTTCTAGCTTGACTGTGTATTACAGTCTGACATTAATGTAGCTATAATTTTCTTTGTTCTTTTAACTTTTCTTTCTTTGGCATTGACTACATGATGTTAACACTCTCGGCTTGTCTTGAGACTTGATATTGAATCTCCTTGCAGGAACATCACCTGTTAATTCGTTTTGATGATTGAATTTTACTTAATGATGCTAACATCTTCATTCATATCTCTCTATTATTATAGGACTGTAGGACAAGTGGCAATCTCTGGACAACATCAATGGATCTTCTCTGAATATTTGAATGACTCTCATTCGACACTGCAGGTTGGGAAATATGTACGTTGTTGAGTTTGAAAATATAATTTTGTGGCATATTAAAAATAATATTTTTCCCTTAGGTTCACAACGGCTGGGAGAGTCAAATTTCTGCTGGAATTAAGGTATCTGATAAGTTTTCAGTTTTTTTTTTTCTTTGCCTGCTCTGGTTTTTCAATGTTTAGATCTCCATGTCTTTTGCATATTGTTATCTATCGCATGGGATATTCTTGTGCTTGAATTTTTCTTGGTATTTATGATTAGATTTGATGTTTCTACTTCCACCTATTTGTCTTTTTCTTAGTCCTTTTAACAAAATTATTAACTTTGTTTTTCCTCAAAAGTTTGCATTTCATTTTTTTACAATTTTTTTCTTCATTTTCTGCAGACGATTCTTATAGTAGCTGTTGGTTCTTGTGGAGTTGTGCAGCTTGGCTCTTTGTGTAAAGTAAGTAAGCTGTTCTAACTGTATGCAGTGTTCAAAGTAGCCTTTACAATGTAGTAGGCCGAAAGAAAGCTTCCGCATTGAAAATATATACATTTGAATGCCTCTGATCTTCCTGTATACTTTTGGTGGAACAGGTTGAAGAAGACCCGGCTTTGGTGACTCATATCAGGCATTTGTTTTTGGCACTTAAGGATCCACTGGCAGACCATGCATCAAATTCAATGCGATGTGATATTAACACTCCATCAGATCTGGTAATGATCTTTCTCATTCATATATAATTTCATGTTTGTCTGCAGTTCTAGTGATGTTAGTGCAAAATTGGAAGAGAGGTACTTTCTGAGTATAACATGATGCGTTGTATAATTTTGCTGCAGCCAACTATACCTTCCAAATGCTTACACGAGGCATTCCCTGATTTCTCAGGAGAATTTGACAAAGCTATGGATATGGAAGGGTTAAATATTGTATCTCAAAACACAAGTAATAGAAGTGACGACCTTCCATATAATTTCACTCCAACATATGTTCATATGGAGAGGACTGCTCAAGTAATTGGTGGGCTTGAAGCAGTCCAACCTTCCATGTTTGGAAGCAATTATTGTGTTACAAGTGGTTTTTCAGTTGATGTGGTTGATGCTAAACACGAGAATCAAGTGGGTATAAATGACATGAGTAAGGTAATTTATGATGATGAAACTGGTGGATACCAATACTCAAGAGAATCAGATCCTAATTTCCAACAGTACTCGAGAAATCATCTGCGTAATAGTGCAGGCTCATCTGCTTTAACAATGAAGACTGATAGGCTAAAAGCAGGTCCATCATATCCACAACTTGATTCAACTGTTCTTACTGCGTTAATAACAGATAAAGATTATTCTCTTCGAAATGAGGTTTTCCAACCATCTGAGAGCCAAGGAAGTATGTATGTGAAAGATACAGAACATAGGCAGGAGAAAAAAAGTGAGTCAAGTCGGTTGGATGCTTTAACTGCATCTTTGTCTTCTTTTTCTGGCAGTGAGCTGCTAGAGGCATTAGGGCCAGCTGTCAGTAAAACGAGCACTGGTTATGAGGAGCTAGCAAAGTTTGAATCTGCTGCAGCTATAAGACGAACAAATGATATGAGCCATAGTCACCTGACATTTGACTCCAGCCCCGAGAATCTTCTAGATGCCGTTGTTGCTAGTATGAGTAATGGTGATGGTAATGTCAGGCGTGAAATATCGTCCAGTAGGTCAACACAGTCCTTACTTACAACTGCTCAAATGGCCGAGGCAGAACCTTTTGGTCATAATAAGCAAAGTATTGTTAGCACAGTTGATAATGTGATTAGCCAGCCGCCTTCAGCAGAGGGGCGTATCCAACAGAATCCATCAAATATCTGTGGAGCATTTTCTTCCATTGGGTTTTCATCAACATGTCTCAGTTCATCCAGCGACCAGTTTCCGACGTCCCTGGAAATTCCCAAGAAAAACAAAAAGAGAGCTAAACCTGGTGAAAGTTCTCGGCCTCGTCCAAGGGACAGGCAACTTATTCAGGATCGTATCAAAGAACTAAGGGAGCTTGTGCCTAATGGATCTAAGGTGATTTTTCTATTCAGAGCATATGACTGACTGCACTCATGCAGTTATCGTAGTGTCATGAATTGTATATTTTGTTCTGCTATTTTCTAACTATGTGGTTATATTATTCAGTGCAGTATTGATTCTTTGCTAGAGTGCACGATCAAGCACATGCTCTTTCTGCAGAATGTCTCTAAGCATGCCGACAAGCTCACTAAAAGTGCAAGTTCAAAGGTACTTAGTAATTTCTCGTCTTCCCAAGGAAAGTTGCTCAATATTTCCGTTTATTAATGAGTCATGACTGATTGATAGTTCATTTATTAAATTGTTGGGGAAGTTTTCTTAAAGCTTATACATTTGAAGTTGCAGATGCAGCACAAGGATAATGGCACCCTAGGATCATCTAGCAGTAGCACTGAACAAGGTTCGAGCTGGGCAGTGGAGATTGGAGGCCATCTTCAAGTGTGTTCAATCATGGTGGAGAATTTGGACAAAGAAGGAGTGATGCTTATCGAGGTGTGCATTATTTTCTCGTGACCATTTTCATGTATTGAAGCACTTTGTCAGAACGACTGGCAAACTCTGTATTTATCATCCTGAATTTTGCGGGTGTATGCAATTCCTTGCTTGAGTGTGTTTTGGATGTTGAACAGATGTTATGCGAAGAATGTAGCCACTTTCTCGAGATAGCAAACGTGATAAGGAGCTTGGAACTTATCATCCTCAGAGGCATCACTGAGAAACAAGGCGAGAAAACATGGATATGCTTTGTAGTGGAGGTACGGTATTTGGGAAAAAGTGAGAAATGTTCTTCACTTTAATGTCACACACCTCATGAAATAGACTCCAACACTTGGCTAAACAACTTCATTGCTTTCAGGATCTGAATACTCATCCAAGTAGAACATGGAACCAAACAACTTCATTGTAGTTTTAAACCCAGATAGAAAACAAACAAAACATTATCTCGAACATTACAGCATCATGAAAATCTCACAAGGTCCTTGATCATTGTATTGTTATATCACATCAAATAACTGGATACTCTATATGAATCGGCAGGGACAAAACAACAAAGTAATGCACAGGATGGACATCATGTGGTCTCTGGTGCAGATATTTCAACCCAAGGCCACAATTAACGGGTAGCAACAGCGAACCCGTCACATCATGCAGACTCGGCTTCATGATGAAACAGAGAAGAAAACGACTGTGTATGTTTATAGAGTGTGTTTGTGTGTGATATTTATCTTGAGATAGGTATAAACTATAAAATCGTTTTCTGTTTGGTATTGTTATTATGAATACTTGAGATTTGACTATTTGAGAAGCTCTAAAACATTCTCAGATTGACTAATCACAATATAGCAAATAAACTGAAACCCTCTATCTCTTCCAGAGTTTCTCTGTACCTCCCCTAAAAGATTTCAAAGTCTGCATCTTTGTCGACAATACTCAAATTCTTCTTACATGAATGCTTTTGTCAACGTGCGTAGTCTTCGGGTACCCTCTCACCATCTTCGTCTCCTCCGAGATTGCTCAACTTCACTCTCCCCGTATCTTCCAATCTTAAAGCAAATCATCAAGCAATGCTCGACCCCCAAGCTTCTGGAGTCTGCTTTAGCCGCCATGATCAAGACGAGCCAAACCCAAAACTGTTACTTAATGAACCAATTCATCACTGCCTGCTCTTCCTTTAATCGTCTTGATCTCGCGGTTTCCTTCATGACCCAGATGCAGAAACCTAATGTTTTCGTCTATAACGCGTTGATTAAAGGCTTCGTTACTTGTTCTCACCCGATTCGATCTCTGGAATTCTATGTTCGTATGCTCAGGGACTCCGTTTCTCCATCAAGCTACACGTACTCTTCACTAGTACAGGCTTCTGCTTTCGCTTCTGGGTTTGGAGAATCACTTCAGGCGCACATCTGGAAATTTGGATTTGGTTTCCATGTTCAAATTCAGACGACTCTTATTGGTTTTTATTCAGCATCTGGTAGAATCAGAGAAGCCAGGAAAGTGTTTGATGAAATGCCTGAAAGAGATGATGTTACTTGGACCACAATGGTTTCTGCTTATCGCCAGGTCTTGGATATGGACTCTGCCAATTCTTTAGCTAACCAAATGCCGGAGAAGAATGAGGCTACGTGGAACTGTTTGATTGATGGCTATACGAGATTAGGCAATCTGGAACTAGCAGAGTCATTGTTTAATCAGATGCCTGTGAAGGACATAATCTCATGGACCACTATGATCAACGGTTACTCGCGCAATAAAAGATATAGAGAAGCAATTGCAGTGTTCTACAAAATGATGGAGGAAGGGATCATTCCTGATGAGGTTACTATGTCAACTGTTATTTCAGCTTGTGCCCATCTCGGCGTACTGGAAATAGGTAAGGAGGTTCATATGTACACGGTGCAGAACGGGTTTGTCCTTGATGTCTACATTGGTTCTGCACTGGTAGATATGTATTCCAAATGTGGTAGCTTAGAGCGGGCGCTTCTGGTTTTCTTCAATTTGCCCAAAAAGAATCTATTTTGTTGGAATTCGATCATTGAAGGACTGGCGGCTCATGGTTTCGCACAAGAAGCACTGAAAATGTTCGCCAAGATGGAGATGGAGTCTGTCAAACCTAACACAGTCACTTTTGTGAGTGTTTTTACTGCGTGTACTCACGCAGGTCTTGTTGAAGAAGGCCGGAGGATATATCGTAGCATGATTGATGACTATTCCATTGTCTCTAATGTTGAACATTATGGATGCATGGTTCATCTATTCAGCAAAGCGGGGTTGATCTATGAGGCCCTTGAATTGATCGGAAGTATGGAATTTGAACCAAATGCGGTTATCTGGGGGGCCTTGCTTGATGGGTGCAGAATTCACAAGAATCTAGAGATAGCTGAGATAGCGTTTAACAAACTGATGATTTTGGAGCCGATGAATAGTGGGTATTATTTCCTTTTAGTTAGCATGTATGCAGAACAAAACAGGTGGAGAGATGTTGCAGAGATTAGGGGAAGGATGAGAGAGTTGGGTATAGAAAAGATATGTCCTGGGACAAGTTCGATTCGGATAGATAAACGAGACCATCTGTTTGCTGCAGCTGATAAGTCTCACTCAGCTTCAGATGAGGTTTGCTTGCTGCTTGATGAGATATATGAGCAGATGGGATTAGCTGGATATGTGCAGGAAACTGAGAATGTATATTAAGAGGTACCAAAACTTTCTTACATAATTGAAAGCTTTCTTAACATGAAAGTGGGAAAGAGATAGATCAAACTGCATCCTCGCATTTTGCAGCATTATTAGAATGTGTATCCAAGATTTCAATACAAGTAAGTTCTAAAAGGCAGAGATCTTTTCCAGAAACAAATTGTGAATACCTTACAAAATGTTTTGAAGCCAGAAAATGTAAAGATGTCTACAATATCTACCATGAGCAGACTTTGATCCCCAAGTCACCTTCCCAAAACTACCGCTGTCTTTGCAGATTTTCTATCGATTCTCCCAACAATCCAAATACCAACCAAATATATTAACAGCATTCCAAATTGCTAGCTTAATCAGTGTGAAGATACACTGCGCAACTAGCTTTGGGTAAACTACGATCCTTTTAACAGAGAGAGAGATAAACCTCTTCAATTGTTCTGAGAATATCAACGAATCTTATGCCAGTGACTTTTGACTCCAGCAACAACCAGCTCGCACAAATCCAATCTCTCATCTTCATCTTCATGGGTTTTCTTTTCTGATTGATTGCAGAGAGTTGAAACCTTGGATTTAGAAAGTTTTTCGAGTAACTATCTCACAGAAATTTCCGTCATCTGTCTGTCCTCCTGGTGCTTCATATTTCCATCATCTGTCAAAACCATGCTGCAGAAATCAATAGCAAAATGTTCTAGCCGCCTTCAGTAGCAGATAGTCCCATAGGTTTTCTATATCCTTTGATGCCCATTTTATGTCTCACACAATTCACCATCTCCCACATCCCAGCATCAGCATATATGTTAGAAAGTAAAACGTAGACACTTGATTCATCGGGTTCCATGGATAAGAGCTTCTCTGCGATTTCTCCTGCCAAGTCAACTTCTTTATGGATTCTACAAGCACTCAGAAGAGCTCCCCAAGCACTGGCCATTGGTTTCACAGGCATGTTGTCAATGAACGACTTAGCTTCTCCAATTTCACCAGCTCGACCTAGCAAATCTACCATACACGCGTAATGTTCTTCCTCTGGCACTAGCCCGTAGTCTCTTGTCATCGATTCAAATTGCTTCCATCCTTCTTTGACGTTTCCCGAATGGCTACAGGCCGACAAAAGCGAAACAAATGTCACAGAATTGGGAACTAGGTTTTGTGACTTCATGTTATCAAAACAATCCAGAGCTTCCTCGAACAGACCATTTATCCCAAAAGCATTGATCATCGAGCTCCAAGATATCACATTTCTCTTCGGCATCATGTCGAAAACCTTCCGAGCCATCTGTATATTCCCGCATCTAGCATATGTATCGATGAAAGATGTGAAATTCACAGCGTCCATTTCAATCCCATTCCTTATCATGTAGCCATGAACACTTTTCCCGTGCCTGAGAGATCCCAAGCTCGAGCAAGAAACAAGAATGGCCGCCAAAGTACAATGATTTGGAAGTATCGATTCTCCTAGCATCTGCCTGAATAGATCAATTGCTTCAACAGCTCTCTCACACTTTGCAAACCCAGAAATCAGCGTAGTCCACATCACCACATTCCTTTCAACACTTGTTTCAAATAGTTTTCGAGCATTGTCCAACAATCTACATTTCACATACATATCTATGATGGAGGCTTCTAAGTAACCACTCTGATCTATGAAGCTCCTTCTAATGGATAATCCGTGCACACACTTTCCTTCTTTACCAGCAGAAACATTCCCACAAGCCTTTACCAAACATATCAACGTAAGCGCATCGAGCGCTAAACCAGTGTCTCTCATGAGATAAAACAAACGAAACACTTCTGAGTCTTTCGAGTATTTCAAATATCCTTTCATCAGAACTCCCCAAAGAACTGAGTTTCTGACAGGCATTTCGTCGAACACCTTCTGCGCACTTTCCATAGTACCGAATTGTGCGTACATCTCAACCAACGACGGAGCAACATAATCATCTTTATCCAACCCATTCTTCATCGCCAAGCCATGAATCAGCATACCATTTTCTAAAAGCCCTAAACCAACACAAGCTTTGATCGCAAATACCAAATTGAAACTATCGACGCCATCACAATGCCTTCTCATGCGATTGTAAAGAAGCAAGACGTCGCTATAATAACAACTCTTGGATTTGGAGTAACCAGAGAGAATCGTGTTCCACGAATGCCGATTCCTCTTCCAACAAGGGATTCGATCGAATGAAGCAGTAGCGAAATCGAGACGATTCGATTGAATATAAGCGTTAGTGAGACTGGATCCGAGAACAACTTCATCTTGGAATCCATGGATTATGACCTTGGCGTGAACTTGCTGAGTATGGTGTAGTGTTTTGGTTTGGCTCAGGATTGATAAAAGAGCTCTGTTTCTGTTCACCGGAAGCATCGACGGTAAAGAGCGCCGCCGCAAAAAAAAAAAAAAAAGTCAACATGATCAAACACGTGCTTTATATCTTTTTTTTTTTTTCAGCGTATTTTTTAGTTTAGTAAGAATTTCCGTGAAATTTGTCACAATATGCTTAAAGTACTAAACCAATGTATGTCTTCATTTATTTGGTCGAGACTTTTAAGAGTTAAAAGACTGAATCAAACTTGCCAATTGAATTTATTTTTCCCTTTTTAAGACATTTGACCATTTCCAAGTTCTTTTGCTTATGCTTAGTGGTTCAGGTTTTTAGGTGTTATCATGTCATCTTGACCTCCCAAATTCGAATATGAAGTGTCGTCATAAATATTGAAGAAAAACAATTGAGAGTCAATAATTGAATTATAGGAGTTTTAAAGTTTTGTACCTAGGATTGGAATGAGTTTTTTGAATTGACCACAATGCTTCAATTTAGTTTTGTACAGTCTCCAAAACCAAACAATAATCAAGATAAATAAATAAATTATTAATAATGATTTTCCATAGTAGACCTTTGTTCTAAAACTGGACTGGAATCAATTTTACTAAGGTAAACCAGTATAGTATAATTTGGCTTATCACCTTTTTCAGGTTTATTTGTAATATATATAGATTGCGGTCCAAGGCAAGAACCGTGTCATGTCTTAACTTGTTTGATCAATTCCTATAGTTTGGGTTCAAATGTTGAAAACCAAGTCTTTCCTAGTAAAAGTCAAGCCACAAGAATATCTAAGTAAGACCAAAATCACACAAAAGATACCAATTTAACGATCAAACCAAAACCATAATCAGAAACCCTATATATATAAGTCATTATCGAATCAAATATACCACAAACAACGAGTAAAAGACATACAACAACTTTTACGTGACAAACAGGAAAAAATATATATATATATATATATATATATATATATATTTTTCACTTTGATTACATACAAACAAGAGAAATAAATGATGATGAAGAAACAATTGATACTTGGAGTGATTTTGCTCGGACTATTCGTAATTTTCTTGAACACCACACAAGTCGAAGCCGCTAGGCCGCTCCAAGCCGACGGTGAGATCCGATTCGTGTTCCAGTTGCTGCAAAGGGGTTCGGTTCCAGGGTCAGGTCCGAACGGTTGCACAAACATCCCAGGAGGTTCGGGCACGTGTCGCCCGTGAGCGGTCACGTGAGTCTGGGTTTACATCATGGTTCTTTTAATTTTTTTTTAAGGCTAATGTAATAAACACAATATCGTTTTGTGTGTTGGTTCTATTTTGACGCAGTTGTAGCACATATGAAAGCAAATGTATGTATTTATTAACTTGGTAAAATCTGCCAAAACTAGTTGATGAGATTAGCTATTCTTTGATTTGTTTTATGAACTTTAAACATGTAACTTTTTGCTTTATATTTTTTATTTTAAGAATCTTTCTGTTAATTTATTAATGCAAGTCCAGATTATAATGCCGGTCAAGATGGCAGTATTATGATTGCAGTTTGTGAAATTATATATTGGTAAACAAAACTAAAATCTTTCTGAAGTTATTAATTGTCTGATCTTACTTTTCTTGAAGAAGCTTTTTCAAAAAGAAAGTATTCTACGATCGCAGAAATATGATTGTGATCGTAATTAAAAAAAAAATGATTGTGATCGTAACCAAATATGTGGTATAGTATAGTGTAGACAGAACTAACTCTCTTTTGAAGAGAATTTTTCTTTTACTTAAAGAGTTTTGATTGGGACATGACGATTATAATTCAATTTTATGATACTCTCATACACCAAGTTATGGTAATTTAGTGGTTATTACTGGCTTATTAAACAAATTATTCACAATACACTCTAATTAAACATTATGGTAGTTTAGTGGTTATTAGTTATTTGGTACACCATCTTTTTTTGTCCAATTTACATTGCGGTGTAAAGTATAAAAGGTTAATATTGTTTTCGGCTATGAATTTCTAGTAAAAACACATTTACATATATCACACAATTATAAAGAATCCAAAAATCTCTGGTTGCGTTTCAAGAAGAAGAATCAAGTGCCCGGTCAGTACTCAACCATGGCACCTACGTGTACCACGGGGAATATTGGTGCAACCATTTCGACCTGACCCGCTGACTGGACCCCTTTGCAGTGCTTGGAACACGAACCGGATCTCATCGGCAGCTGTTGGGAACGGCCTCATTGCTTCAACTTGCTTGATGTCCAAGAATACAACAAAAAAGGCAACTAAGATAACAACGATCATTACTTGTCTCTTCATCTTCCTCGTACTATTACAATATCTTTTCCCAGAGAAAAAAAAAATCTGACTTGTTTTTCTGTGTGTGTGGGCACGTAAAATATGTTGTATGACACAGTGTAGGCCTTTTTTTTTTTGCATGGGGTTTCATTTTATATCGATGATGATACATACATATATATATAGTTATTGGTCAACACCTCATGGCTTGACTTTGGGTTTTTCCTCACTAGCTAGCTCGTATATGTATGTATAGAATATATATATATATATAGTGATCTTTGACTTTGACTTTTACTACAAAAACAAATGGCTTTCAAATATATATTTGATAAAACAAGCGTAGGAATTGATTAAACGAGTCATTATAACACGGTTTCCACTTTGCAATCGCATTTAGACAAACGCCTCTTTGTGTCCCAAACAAATAGCACGTGTCTCCATCTAATATACCCAAAACAACGAAATTGCATAACCCGGACTAGATTGGTCTAGTGCTGGTTCGATTTTATGGAATTTAATCTAGCTAGTGTGACGGATGTTCATCACTAGCTAATTGTGACGGGAGTGTATAGTTAGATTTGTGATGGGTTAAGACTTAAGATAATATGACACTCTCATCCATTACAATAGATGATAAGTAGTTTGCAAGAATTTTGTTTTTGTAAAAGGTCATTTTTGCATGGTTTTTGAAAAATTTGTTCGCTTCTCTGCTATATATAATTGGCTCTATAATGTACAAGGTATGTTGGGTTGACTTGGGGTGGCTAATAAAGGTCTGACAAGAAACTATTGAGGCTTGACTTTACTTGGGACTAATTATGACATTTGAACAATGAAACTGATCAAAGAAGTTACTACCCGACGACTGGGTCGGTACTTTTCGCGGCCGTAAACCACTAAAAGTCAGATTATAACCGCAAAAGACCAGATCATAATTCCGTTTACGCTTGGTTCATCAGATACAGGCCCGGCGGAGAGGGCAAGCCAGTAAAGCCACCGATTAGGGTCTCAAAATTTTGAGGGCCTTTTTACCTAAAAATTTGTTAAGTTTTCTTATATACAATAATTTTTGTAGGGCTTTCTAAAAATATTGTGGGTTTTTAGAGATAATTACAACATTTTTTTAACGGTAAAAATCTAATTTAAAAAAAAAAAATTTATAGGCTTTAATTTTGCTTAGGGCACCCAAATTGATCGGGCCAACTCAGATAATCTATGTTATTGTTTTACTCTGCCATCAGATAGTTTTCTTCTTTTAACATTTAAACAAGAAAAAAGAAAAAGATTACTCTTCTCCTGTTTATTACTACCTAGGTTTGTTAATTGTTATATAATTTTTTAGATAAATAACAGTCAATAAAATTGATTATACTAAAATGATTGAAAAGTAAAAGTCACGTTTCGAGTCAAACGCACGAAAATACTAATAAATTAAAGGTTACGACTTACGAATATATAAAACAGACTAACAAATTAAGCAAATGCGAACGCGCCTGCATAAACCGCATGTGTACTTCTACGTGCCGCGTACCGCGTACCGCGTACCGTGTAAGTATATGTAATACCGAATTGGATAGTCTAAGAAAAACACACATGAATGTGTAAAATCCTAAATTATATATTTAAAAGTCAAAAATCGTTTTTCTCGAGTTTATAACTAGAAAAAAACAAGAATGTGTAAACTCATTATATATATAAAATTCAATGAAAAGGTATAAATTGATTATGAATCTGAACGTTGACAATACAAAAGATCAGCAAGGAGGGATTAGTAGTACAATCTGAGAAAACGGAATATTTTTTTTGACAATCAAACGGAATATTTATGCAACCCTTTTTAGTTTGTAGCTAACATATGAGCGACTTGATTACACGATCGTTTAACAAAAGAGAACGAGATGTCTATATTTTGTAACATAATTTATACCTTAACATTAAACCAAAAAATATATATAATAATTTATAATAAAAGATTATATATGAATTTATAATCTATTATCCTATTTCAAATAAAAAATTTGAAGCAAAATTTGAGTTACCGGTATGTATCATACGGTTTACTTAATAAGCACTATTAGACCACACCACACCTCCCTGATTATTTGGTTTGTTTTGGTTTAGTTCGGTATAGTAGTAGTGTGGCTTGGGTCGGTTTCTGATGTCAGTTCAATGAGATTTGTGTAGAACTCTCTCTCTGTATCTATAACCCATCGAGCAAAAGACAGAACTGAGACAATAATCGAGAGAAAGATGCAAGCTATCTCCAAAGTTTCTGCTGCAGCATCCTTCTTTAAATGTTCTAGGGTTTGTATTTCTTCAATTCGTGCTGAATAATTTCCTATCACAGTGTCTGATTCATCGCCAATTTTTTTAGGGTTCAGAAACCAGTACTCTTGATTGTTTTCTTCTTAAATCTCTATTTTAATTCGATGCGTAATAGCTTAGATTATACTAGTTTACTTCTTTAGGACTATATTTGTTTCTAACCTTTTTTTTTTTTTTTTGTGTTGATTAAAGCACACTAGCTTCTTACTCAAAGCTCAAAGACATTGACTGTGACTTTTCTTGTATGAATATTTTTCAATATTGTTGTTCATATCTTTGATTAGTCTCTGCTTTTATCTTGTTTATCAGAAGCTAGCTAGTCAGCCATGTGTCAGGCCTTGCGTGAGACAGCTTCACCTCAGAAAGGGTCTTGTCTCTGGTGCCATGAAGCTTTTCTCATCCCCTCTTAGGACTTTGCGTGGTGCTGGTAAATCTGTTCGCTTTTCAAGGTTCTGCAGTGTCTCTAATGTCTCTTCCTCATTGCAAATTGAACTGGTGTGTGTTGCTTTCCCTTTATTTTTATTTCTATTTTTGATCATATTCAACCATTTGACTTTTCCTGGCAAACCTGATTACACTTTGATCTTCTAAAATTGTTTCTGTCTTTGCAACAAACCACAACTTGTAGATTTGTGATTACTTTAACCGTTTCTCCAGCTGTACATTTTTTTTTCTGTCTCAAATATCATGCCAACAAGCTTATCTAGCAGTCCTGAGGACAACAAATCTAAATGTTCTTTCCAGGTGCCATGTCTTACGGACAACTATGCTTATATTTTACATGACGAGGATACTGGTACAGTTGGTGTGGTTGACCCTTCTGAAGCTGTACCTGTTATGGATGCGCTGCAGAAGAATAGTCGGTATCTAACTTACATATTAAATACACATCACCATTATGATCACACTGGTGGCAATTTGGAATTAAAAGACAGGTATGGTGCAAAGGTAGGCGAAAGTTACTTCTCTCTCTCTCTCTGTCCATATTGTGTGGAGATGCTTCATTGACTTCATAGACTTACCACACTATAATGGGGGATGTACTTAGGTGATTGGCTCAGCTGTAGATAGGGACCGAATTCCTGGAATTGATGTAGCCTTGAAAGATGGTGACAAATGGATGTTTGCTGGCCATGAAGTACATGTTATGGAAACTCCTGGCCACACTAGAGGTTGGTTACTCGCCGTCTTAAATGGAAAGTTTATTCCTTTCAGTGTTTAATTTATTAATACTTCTGGTTCAGACTACTTCAAAGTTTAGTTATCCAATCCATATTTTTATGTCATTCATAAAGCTTTGAGAATTGTTTATAACTGGAGGAGTATGTTATGTATTGGTGTATTTCTTGTCAGACTGCTTAAAATATATAAATATGTCCTACTTGTGTGGCCTGTATAGTTTATTCGTCTGTTTCTATTCTAACAGAATTTGATACTCAAGAATTTGTATATTTTTAAAGATTCAAACAAATAAGTTTCTATTCTATAAAAAGTGTGTGTTTTGTCATAATATTCTCCGAGGCTCTAAGAAGTAAGAACTTTGTATTTCCCTTGGTCCTCTGATTAGGTTCTTACCTTTCCTAAATAACTATTAAAGATTTACTGGTTTGGTTCTTCAAACATAGACTATGCACATGTATTTGCCTAAGCCGAGTCCTCATTTTAGTATCCTCTTATCTGTTTTTAGGCCATATTAGTTTCTACTTTCCAGGGGCACGAGCAATTTTCACCGGGGACACCTTATTTAGCTTATCATGTGGTAAGCTCTTCGAAGGTACTCCAGAGCAGGTAAGCATCATTTATCTAATCTTTCACGTATAATTTTTTGGTTCTCTCTGAACTCTACTTTTTTAAGTGTCAGTTGTTTTAATTGGTTTTCAACAATCTGCATCTTGTTCGGCAGATGCTAGCTTCTCTCCAGAGGATAATTGCTTTGCCAGATGATACAAGCGTATACTGTGGCCATGAATACACACTGGTTTGTTATCTGTATTGTGTGTTTTTTCATATACAAATACCACACGTGTTATCGCTTCTGATGGAATGATTTTTCCAATCTGGCAGAGTAATTCCAAATTTGCGTTGTCTATAGAACCAACAAACGAAGTACTCCAGTCTTATGCAGCCTACGTTGCAGAACTCCGTGAGAAGAAATTACCAACGGTAATCTTTCTTTCATTTCAGTAACTTCACTGTCATTGATGTTACTTCTGTCGCTATTGATAACATCTCTCCACAGTAATTGAAACTATCACTTCTGGACACAAACATGGATTCTCGATTTTCTTGATTAAATTCTTGGCTGCGAAATCTCAGATTCCAACAACGATGAAGATGGAGAAAGCCTGTAACCCGTTTCTCCGCGCTGGGAACACAGATATCCGTCGAGCTTTAGGTATTCCAGAAACAGAAGATGAAGCGGAAGCTCTGGGTATTATAAGAAGAGCAAAGGACAATTTCAAAGCTTAGCTGAAAGATAAACAAGAATGGTTTCTCTGTACAGATGATGATGGGATCCTGGTTTAATCTGTAATGTGACTAAATAAGGTGTTTTGAGTTTTGACCGTGACCACGTCTCCTAGTAGTCTTCAACTCTTCATAATCATATTTCTCTCATGAACTTTTTTTTGGTTTCTTTTTGGTTCAGTCCCTCCGTACACAAGTTTCTTCTTTGATATTATATCCGTTCGGTTCCGGTTCTTTCGGTTCTAGAGTTTAGGATCCACATAGGAACCAAACAATTTCGGTTCGGTTTCGGTTTTCGGTTCCGGTTCTTTTGGTTATGAAGTTTAGGATCTATTCGGATATTTTTTTTCAGATATTTTTAGAAATTTTGGATATTTTTGGGTATTTTCGGATATTTTTGCGTATTGTTTTGGATATTTTAAGTATTTTTGATATAATTTTCAAATATTTATTGGTATTTCAGATATTTTTGGTTATTTGCTCTAAAAGTAACTAATATTTTTAGATATAAACTTATATTTCGAATATTTTTGGGTATCCACAAAATTTTCGGTTCGATTCCGATTCTGATTATTTTGGTTCTAAAATTTAGAATCCATTTGCGTATTTTAAAATTTCGGTTCGGTTTCAATTTGGTGTTTTTTGCTTCGGTTCCGATCGATTTTTGTGGTTTGATTATTTTGTCCAGGCCTAATTATATACCCTCGACTTTTGTTGTTTATTTTACTAGTTGAGATCCTAAAGTATTCGTTAACCCACTTCACTTAATCAAGTGCCACGTGTTAGTTAACAAAATGCTTCGTTTCTTTCAATTCTGATTGCATTCCAAAGAACTGAATCAGAGACGACAAAAGCAACCGAGAGAAAGCGAAGAAGTGTCGTTGTCTGAGACGAAAGCTATGGGGCTAGAAGATGCTGGAGATTTGATTCTCCACATCGTATTATCCAAAATCGGTCCTGAAAGCACGGCGAGAGTGGCTTGTGTCAGTAAGCGCCTTAAGGTTTCCGCCTCCGAGGAATCTCTCTGGTCGATCTTCTGCTCCAATGATCTTAATATTTCTACTCCTCTCGATCCCCATGGAGATCCTGCTCCTTCCTTCAAGGTCAATTCCACTCTTTGTTACCTTTGACATTTTCTAGGGTTTTGAGTTTTAATCACCTTTAGAATTTTACCTGAATTTGATCAATTCTGAGTCCTTGTTTATTTGATGAATGTTCTTTGACCTTAAAGTATAAATATTTTTTTCTCTTAATTCTTCAGAGAGCATATCAATTGTGGAGGGAGTCATTTAGAATGTATCCTTGGAATCTGGTTAAGCGCGTTAGACTTTGTTGGGACAAGCTCAAACTATGGTTGAGCTTAAACTTCCCTGAAGCAAAGGCAACACTGAGGAAAGGTGCCACAGAAGATGATCTTCAAGAACTGGAGACTTCTCTCAAAGTGAAACTTCCTCTTCCCACAAGGCTTCTCTACCGTTTCGTTGATGGTCAAGAGCTTTCTTCCTCCAACGGGCTTGATGGCTCTTTGGGGCTTATAGGTGGCTATTCTGCTTACTCTCATGACGTTAATGTCTACTTGCTACCTCTTAAAGAAGTCATAAGGGAGACAAAGGAAACCATGCTCCACCTCGGTTTCTCCACCAGATTAAACCTTATCGTTATGGCTGCATCCGTAGTTGCCAGTCTGAAAATCTTTTTATTAGACTGCACAAACGGACAGCTTTTTACTGGGACAAGTAACCGCCAATTGCTTCCTTGTGTACCCGATTCTTTGGTTAGATCCGTGCATGATATCAACGGGGATCAGCAACAGGATGCCATGCTGCTTTGGTTGGAAGAACATGGCCGGCGGTTACAAACCGGCACTATAAAAGTCCGTGAACAGTACAATGTCAAGAGTATCAGTTTGTTCCCGGAGATTCCTCCCTTGTGTTCTGTCGCCGTAACTAATGGTGTGCAGGTAAGCAATGTGTTATTCGGTTATTGATATTCAGGTTTGTGGATTGTAGATTGAAAAGCTTGTTCATTAACAATGTAGGTACGTGCTTCTTCTGTTTTTATCCCGGAAATATCTAACCTTCGGGATGAGCCACCGGCATACTGGTATGCATATTCAATCCGGATGTCTCTCATGCCAGAAGGATGCATCTTGAATGGGACACATCATAGCTCTTGCCAACTGTATTGGAGACGTTGGGTTATCCGAGCTGATAATGAAGCCATAGATAATGTTAATGGAGAAGCTGTGATAGGAAAGGTATAGTTTCTTTAGTTTAAGATAACAATTTGTTTGTTGAAGGAGCATAATTGTTAGACCAACAATCGTTTTCTGTTTTGTGATAAGAACATTGTTTTCTAATACGGTTTGTTACATATGTAGTACCCGCTCTTACAAGCTGGAGAGGAAGAGTTTGTGTATGAGAGTTGTTCTAGTTTTCCAACAACCGCTGGATCCATTGAAGGCTCTTTCACCTTTGTGCCTGGAAGGTATGCTTCATTAGATGATGTTAAGAATCTAGACCACTTATCTTCTAGTTTTGAAATTAAACTGGAATCTTGACCTTTTGATTCTTTTTTCTTAGTTTGAGAGATCCAAAAGGGAGTCAATTCGAAGTCAAAGTCGCAGAGTTTCCTCTGGAGTTACCGGACTACATCTTCTGAACTCTTTCTGGCACAAGGTTCGTTACTCTTTCAAGATAATTCGTTATATCGGTTTTCATTGTCCATACAGCATGCAATGTAATTATAAAATAAAGGTGTGGGATCAACTGGTTTACAAGTTCATGAGAACACATGATTCTTAACAGTTTTACTTAAAAAACAAAAGAGTGATGACTGATGAGTACGGATGATTAACGAAATAGATAGAATTAGTGCTGGGATTAACGAGGGATAGCCATCTTGCGTTTCTGATCATCGGTAGGCAATTTGACATTGGTGGCTAAGCCGAGAGCCTGAAAGAACCGAATGAGGTACCAAGTTATGTCTAACTGATACCATTCTAGTCCATGCCTAGCCGACGCCTCAAAGGCATGGTGGTTGTTGTGCCAGCTCTCTCCCATAGTCAATAGCGCTAGCCACCTGCACCATTCCACATTCACTCAATATAAACCACATTGAAAGTGGTTTTGTTTGGTATAGTAATCAAATTGAGACTGTGTCTATTGTGGATAGGTTTTGGTCTTTCGGATTAGGTTTTTTTGTTTATCTATATTTCGAGGATAATACTAGAGTGGGTAAATAAAATACCAAACGTTACGAGAGGTGTCATTGGTGTGCCACACTTGCGAACCACAAATATGGCATGCCGAGTTTACGAGCCAAGTCCCGTGGTAAGCGAATGCTCCTCCAGAACCCTGTTTCCAACACAGTGAAATAGAGGAATAATGAAATGGTTGAAAATGAAAATTAAATTAGGTTTTGTTAGAAAATCACAAAAACGCATTTGATATAAACAAATTATTTTGTAGAAAATAAATTGAGGTTTTACCACGGTCCAAGTTAGGTAAGGTAGACCACCCCATAAGTAGATGAGGGTCCAAAATACAAAGATGTGGAGAACCAATGTCTTTTTTAGAAACCTATAGAACCATTGTTGCTTCAAGTCCATCACGTTGTTACGTCTTCCGCACTGTTACAATTATTAAAACATCCGCCTTTAGTTATTAATATCAATTCACAGATTGTTGGGTTTCTAGAGACTTAAAAATGTTTTGTTACCTTTTCTCTGATATATTCGGAGTCAAATATCCACAAAACATGACTGAACCAGAATCCTTCGATAGGGCTATGTGGATCACGGTCAGAATCTGTGAACTGGTGATGGAATCTATGAATGCTCACCCAATCCAATGGATCACCCTGAAAAGAATAGAAAAGAGAAACAATTGAAAGATAGTTGAGGATACATATTGGTTGTAACTAGATTCATCTTTATTTTTGGTTAAAACAATATTTACCTGAAGTGCAAAAAGAGCAGAATAAGCGAATGGATATTCAAGCCATTTAGGTAGTGTAAAGCTCCGGTGAGTCAAGTTCCTATGGTACGAGAATGTAATGCTGAGGTTTGTCACTATGGTGATAATTGTACCGAACCGCAATGCTTCCCATTTGTAGTTAAAAGGAGCCAATAGACACAACAGATGCACGATTCCAACAGTCGAAGCTCTCCCAACATCGAACTGGGTCCATTTCCTTAAAAAAGGCGCTCTTTTTTCCTTACGCACTGATTTGTTTTGGCTAGAGCCATCGTCCTTAGTGGTGTCACTCATCAGACCGTTGAGGAATGGATTTGTTATTTTTGAGATATATGAAGTAAAAATGTTTGAGTTATGATTGATTGAAGGTTAATTTGCTTATATAGAGAAAAAAAAGTTGGTCATTTTAATTGAATGTTGTGGAGACTAAAAGTTGTATCGGTGGATTTGAGTAAAATTAATCATCACTACCTAACAGCAACATAATAAACTTGTGCACTTTACCTCGTATTTAATTTGCCTCGTCTCCAAAACGAAAATTTAGTTACGTCGATTATTTTCTATATAAAAAGTGTAGTATATTTCACATGTTTTTTATATTACATTAAAGACATTAATTTTTTTTTGCATAATATATAGGACATTTGTCTCTGTGTTGTAATTTTTTTTTTGAAATTCAAATTTATTGACAACAAAGAAATTATAACATCATTGTTTTCGGCTTTTTTTAATAAATGAATTTTTCTACATTCTTTAAAAAGAATCAAAAATTATCTATACTATTAAAAGGGAATCATTCTAACTAAACTAACCCTATAATGTGTAAAAAATTACAATAGAATGTCATTGGAAAATTTAAAACCAACGACTAAAAAACAGAAATCGTCAGAGGGTATAATGGACAATTTTAAGGCCAATTACACGCGGATCTTGGATCCATTATCAGCGGATCTTGGAGCCAGCAGTCGGATCTCTATCCAAAAGTGTATAATGAGCTTACTAGGCTTAGTCGATGTTGGGCCTTTATATTTCTCTCGCATTTAGTAGATCTGCATTAATTCAAAACATAATATTAGATTCGTGATTACTAAAGATAGTTTCCATAACAAACAAATCTATATTTACTAATTAACTAAACCGATATTTCGCATTTAGTAGATCTGCATTAATTCAAAACATAATATTAGATTCGTGATTACTAAAGATATTTTTCATAACAAACAAATCTATATTTACTAATTAACTAAACCGATATTTCAATAACAACTCAATCCCATATATTTAAATGATTTAAAGAAAACTTATCTCTTAATATTCGATTTCCTTGATTTGTTATTACTTTAGCCAATAATAACAAACTCTATATCTTCATATCCGAATAAATTAAGCATATACCTTAACTATTCTTATTCTCAAATCTTCTCTTAGACGGGAATTTTCTAAACCCTAAGCAACCCTATACTTTCTCCATCTCTTATAAATATAGATATCAAACGACATTCTCAATACACACTAAGCTATCAAACTCAAAGCATACCTCTCAAACAATGGCTCTTCCCATCACAGAACTTAATGCAGTCAAACCATTCAAGACTCAATGGAAGATCCAAGTGAAAATCGTCCATTCATGGACTCAATACACCCAATACTCCGGGGAGACTGTCGAGATGATTCTTGCTGATACATCTGTAATTTACGATTTATCAATAGTATAGATTTACTCTTCTAATGATTATTTGTAAATAAAATGTTTAATTATCTTTTTTTGCTAAAGAATAATGAAGCAGGAGCATTTTGCAATAAAGTGCTCAAGTTATACAATAATCTGGATAAAAAAAACTTACCTTCGTTATTCTTCTTCTTTTGAGAAACCATCGAAATATGGCTACTAATCTGAAACAAGTATAAAAACAAAAAAAGATTATAGATTTACAGCTTAAAAGATATACTGAAATTGATTAGATTTAGTCTATTAACACTATGAATTTTGAGAAGAAACAGATTGATTGACTAACTAACATGTTTAAACAAAACGAAACATGTAAAAAAATTGCATGCAATTAGATATGAAAAAGGTAATAATTAATCAAATTTTTGAAGGGTTATTCACAATCGTTGTATAAGATCTATAATGAAACAAGAAAAAATCTATGGTAGAAACCCAATCGACAGATTCCAAAAAAGTTCAAACAAAAATCAAAGAGAAGAAAAGCTTACCTCTTTTAAGATCTTATAATTTGCAAAGAATTGATGTATAAGCGAAGACGATGGAAGTGGATTTCGGATGGATTTCGATACAGCTTCGTCGATCGGCCGACAAAGATTATTTTCTCAGATTGGAAAATTGTCGAAGGTTTCAGACAAAGAACAAAAAGGAGTATCTTCCCAGATAAAAAAAACATAATATGAAATAATGTCAGGACCAATATTTGTGTGTTTTACGGCCCAACACAAATATTTATGATGAATGTATATGGCCCATTACGACAAATATCTTGAATTTGGACCAAAAAAAAAAACAAAATGTGACCATGTTAGTGTAAAATTGATATTAATCATTATAAATTAATAGTATAGAGTTGTATCAATATAAAAAAATTAATAGTATAGATTTGATATTTTTTCCTTACTATACTAATTACTAAACACAGAAATTATGTTACAAAAAAAATTTAATTTAACAAGGTAATGTTTTGTAATACCCAACTATTTTTATACAAAATATACCGGAATACATATGTCTCGAACGATTTGATCAGTTCCCAATACTAATATATTCAATCCTGTAATTTGTTACATAAATCTATTTTAAATAGTCATAACAAATTCAAACTGATACACACATTCGAAACCTAGATGTCATAAATTTTATACTAGAAAATCGTATGGTACAAAAACCCCGCACGTACGTGCGGGTCTTGATCTAGTAATATATATTTTATAAACTTTTTAATGCAACACGATACAGTTTTAAAAGTTGTTTGTGTTTCTATTTTAGGAATAATACTTACTAAAAATGAAAATCAACTACTTTAAAATTTTAATATGTGCTCGTAAAATGGACCCAGAATATAAATAATCTTTATGTGGGGTTTTTGGATGGTGAACATGAATGCCTTGGGAGTTGGTCCAATTTAATTTTCACCTGTTCTGTTCTGTTGTAGTCCGATGATACTGTTACATTTTTCTTGTTTAGTACTTTGAGCGTTTTCTTGGATTAAATATTCTCATGGACCTTTTAAAATACAAATAGTTGGTTGAGGCACCTTTCATTTCACCAATTCAATCATTAAATTCAAAATAAATAAAAATACAGTATCAATATAATAAAACTACTAAAGATCTCTTCAGGTAAGACACCTCAGCATTTTGGACTCTTCTCATCATGACACATTATTAAAAATTTATCCAATCAAATAAGCGATACTCCTATCAAATAGCCATACGCTGGTGACTGAACCAAATCATTGAATATTTCTGTAAATTGGTGATGATATCGATGTGTGCTCACCCAATCAATCGGATCTCCCTGTTACAGTAACAAACAACATAAATATTCATGGTTAAAAATGAGATATATTTCAGACTCTACAAGTCTTAAGAATCAAAGGTTTTGCTGGTGGATGCATACAACTGTAGATATTAATGTTTTAAAAAAACGGTTAACTCAACTAACTAGATCATAATTTTATAGCTAGATTCTGACCAAATTTAAAGGTCTTATAGAGATTGACGATGGCCCGACTTATTCTGAACTAGTGGTTGAGTACTGATCCAATTTTTAGTGAGACCCCACTAGCTCAAATCTAAGATTTAGATTTGAGGCATTTTGTTACTAAAATTACTGTTAAAAGGGTTGGCGGGTGGATCCAACATGACCATATGTGTAATAAGTAATAACTGAAAAGAAAAGAAATTAAACATGTGACTTTTATTTTTGATAACGTTAAATATGTAAATTAAGAGATTGGTAAGTTCTATAAATACGAGTAGGCCTGGGCATAATACCCGAACCCGAAGAACCGAACCGAATCCGAACCAAAAAATCTGACCCGAACCTGAACCCGAAGTTTTAAAATACCCGAACGGGTTCTAAATTTCACAACCCGAAAACCCGAACCCGAACCCGATCCGAACTCGAACCCGAACATGTACCCGAACATACCCAAAATATGTAATAAGCTAAGTGCCAAAATTATTCGGATGTTAAGATATTTTCGGGTGTTTTAGCTACTTTGGGTTAGATTCGGATTTAAATACTTGGGTTTTATAGATTTTTTGAGTATTTTTTAATACTTTGCATAGAATCGGATACAAAATTTCTAATATTCGGATACTTTGGGTAAACCCGAATCCGAACCCGAAATATCCGATCCGAACCCGACCCGAACCCGAAGTTTTAAAATACCCGAACGGGTCTTAGTTTTCTAAACCCGAAAGACCCAAACCCGAAAAACCCGATCCGAACCCGACCCGAATATCCGAACGCCCATGCCTAAATACGAGGTTGGAAATTTTGCAGAGTTTGATATACAAGTCCTTTTAGTTCCCTTTATTTTCAGTTTGATCCAAAAGAGAGTGACTCTAAGTCAAAGTTGCTGAGTTGTCTCTGGAGTTACCGGATTACATCTTCTGAAATTTCTTGCGCAAGGTTCAGTTACTGTGTCAAGATAATGTATCATATCGGTTTTTGTTCATACAACGTGAAATGTACTTAAAAGGTGTTGGATCACGACTAGTTTACAAGTTCATGAGAACATATTTTATTCTTAATAGTTTTACATCAAATAACAAATGAGCGGGTGAGGAGTACACATATAATTCACGAAATAGAGAGATTCATAGACTTAGAGCTGAGACTAACGAGCGAAAGCCATCTTGCGTTTCTGAGCATCGGTAGGCAATTTGACATCGGTGGCTAAACCGAGAGCCTGGAAGAACCAAATGAGGTACCAAGTTAAGTCTACCTGATACCATTCCAGTCCGTGTCTAGCCGACGCCTCAAAGGCATGGTGGTTGTTGTGCCAGCTCTCTCCCATCGTGAATGGCCCTAGCCACCTGAACCATTCCACATTCATTCAATATTATTCGGTGAAGGTTTATATGTTCCGTTAAGTTTTATCGGTCTATTAAAAAATAGCGTGGGTAAATAAAATACCAAACGTTACGAGAAGTGTCCTTGGTATTCCATGCTTGCGTGCCCCAAATATGGCATGCTGAGTTTATGAGCCAAGTCCCGTTGTAACCGATTGCTCCTCCCACACCCTGTTGTTAAGAAAACATCATATATATATGTGATAGTTAATATGATGGATGAATAATGAAATTGTTGAACAATAAATGATTTGAAAATAGTTTTGCAAGAGAATCATAAAGCTTTGAAGATAGTTTCGATAGATGAATAATGTTTTATTTTTATTAACTATATTTTAGCATGTGTACATATATAGCAGAACTGTTTTCCAAATACTTGAGTTTTTTTTATGTGAATTTTGTTTTTTTTTTTTTGCAGCATCCTAGAATTTATATTTCAAAACGTTAAAAAAAAAGTTAGTGTAACATTCATTATGCACAATCCAATTTTTATTTGATAAAAACAGTTAACAAAAATAAATATAGAATTTACCACGCCGCAAGTTAGGTAAGGTAGACCACCCCATAAATAGACGAGAGTCCAAAATGATAAGATGTGGAGGCCAATTGTGTTTCGAAGAAACCTATAGAACCATTGTTTCTTCAAGTCCATCACGTTGTCACGTCCTCCACACTGTTACATTATTGCAACATAGTTCACCTTTAGTTACTTACTGATCTTCTATTAAAATCTCATAATAACTTAAGATCGATTCAAATTAAATATGTTGGGTTTGTAGAGATTTTAAATATTTTGTTACCTTTTCTCTGATATAACTGGTGTCGAATATCCACAAGACGTGACTGAACCAAAATCCTTCTATAGGACTATGTGGGTCACGGTCTGAATCTGTGAACTGGTGATGGAACCTATGCGTGCTCACCCAATCTATCGGATGACCCTAAAACAAAAGAGATAATTCAAAGATAATTGAAGATACATGTTGGTTGTATTATTATTTTCGATCAAAATTAAACGATATATATCTACCTGAAGCGCGAAAAGGGCAGTGTAAGCGAATAGATATTCAAGCCATTTAGGGAGCTTAAAGCTCCGGTGAGTCAAGTTCCTATGGTATGAAAATGTAATGCTGAGACTAGTCACTATAGCGAGAATCACACCAAACCGAAAAGCTTCCCATTTGAAGTTAAACGGTGCCAATAGACACAATAGATGCACAGACCCAACAGCCGAAGCTCTCATTACATCGATCCGGGTCCATTTCCTGAAAAAGAACGCTCTTTTTCCCCTACGTACCGCTTTGCTTTGGCTAGAGCCATCGTCCTTAGTAGTGTCCCCCATTGGACCGTCGAGGAAATGGGTTTGTTATTTTTGAGGTATGAGAGTTAATTGTATGATTGATCACCGAAGGTTTGATTATATAGGGATAATGTTGGTTCATTGAAGCTGAATTTTGTGTAGATTAAGGATTGCATCGGTGGATTTGAGTAATCATTACTACACTTAACTACGAAAACATAAACTTGCACATTTTACCTCGTCTTTGCCTTGTCTCCAAATGAGAATTTAGTTAGGTAAACAACAAGCCATTTGGTTGGCCTATTGTTTATGATAAAAAAAAAAAAGCTTTTAAATTTTATGCGTAACAATCCCGATTGATTGGTTAGTCCGAGAATTAAGAGTTAAGCATAAAGGCACATGTATTAACCTGAGACATTTGTAATTGTTTTAAGGAATGGTTTTACGAATGCTTTTACGTTATAAAAGACACGCATTTTGATTCCTCTTAACGTATAAGGTTTTGGAATTTTAAAAACGTTTTTATTTCCTTTGATATTTTTGATATAACATAATAGTCTGAAATCGTAAGAATATAGTGCTATATATATTTAGTTTTATTCCTTTATAAAAAAAATCTAGTTTTATTACTTAGTTTGGTTTTCATATATATAAATACTCAAAGTACGGTTAATATTTCAAAAAACAAAATTATAAAATATTTGTAGCGGTCGGTAAAAATTAATATGCAAGAAAATTAGTTTACCTAAGGATAGAGAATCGTACCACTTTTTGGTTTTAAACATGAGATTCCACAACTGCTTGTTCGATACTTTTAGCAGCATCATAACATTTTTCCAAACACGGATATTAACGTTTTTGGTTAGTTTGAAGTTTGTAGAAGACGAGGGATTAATAATGTACTGCATTTTAGGTTTGGTTGCGTTCTAGCCTTTTTAGGTTTGGTTCTAAGACGTTTAATTTTCAACTGTATTTTAGGTTTGGTTGCATTCTAGCCTTTCAGGTTTGGTTTTTAGACTATTAATTTTCAACTTTCTTTTTAATGGGAAACATTGCGTCGTTTCACGAATTAAAGCTTCTCTGTTCATTATAGGTTTTTATTTTTTCTTTACAAAATCTAGTAGTGGTATTGTAGCACTCTTCTATAAAAGTCAAACCTGTTATAAAACCAATAATAAAAATGAACAACGGCAAGATATTTGTTAGTTTGTTAGTAGTTTCCGGATTTATATATGAGAGGATGCTTGTGTCAGTTATAGAGAAAAGAAAGGAAAAAAAAAAGTGGACCATGATAAACTTCTTTACGCATTTTAAAATTTCGATCATATCAAACGAACGTATCTTAATTAAGCAAGCTAGTTCAAACACACGTGACAAGACAAAACAACACCGCATAGCACAATATTACAAGTGTTACGTTTACCAAAAACTTCAAACGTACGTAGACATTAATAGTTAATACTTAAATGAGATGATACGTCGTTCCATCTTCAACGAACCATTGCCATACGACGTCGTTGACTCTCGGAAGGCAACTTGACATCAGTAGCTAAACCGATAATCTCGAGAAAGCGGACAATATACCAAGAAATGTCGATTTGCCACCATTCCAAGCCTTGTCTCGCCGAGGATTCGAAGGCGTGGTGATTGTTGTGCCAGCTCTCTCCAAACGAAAATACTGATAGCCACCTATATATATAACCATTTTAATCCACCACTTGATTAGTTTCTTCCAAGTCATTTATCATCATTAATTATTAATTTATGCTGTTTCGTAATTAATCATATATATGCATATGAATTCACACAAAAAAACAAAACATTTATAGATTATTTTATATACTAACACGACATACGTACATTAAAAAAAAAACATACATATATGCGTTTATAGTTTGATATATAAAAATATGCTTTTATTGTTTACAAACTAATACTGAAAATGTTAAAAACCAAAGAACATTTTATCTTTGTTTAAAGCCAAAGTACACTATTTTTAACATGCAGAAATTGAATGGGCCACAAAAAAAAAACGAAAACACAATCAAAAGATCTACATATATGTCGGGTTTATGGATGGTGAACTAAATGCCTCTGGAGTGGTCCAAACAAAGTTTCCCTTTTAGAGGAAACTGTTTCATCTGTTCTATAATGCGATGAAAATGATACTTCTTTTCCTGTTTAGTCAAGTCATGAGCGTATATTCCTGGATAATGTGCCAAGATTTAATATTCTCATCGACCTTTTAAACAGAGGTAGTTGGTTCAGGCACCTCTCATTTCACCAATTCAAGCATCAAAACTAAATTTTTTAAAATTATCTATACTAATAATATTTTTATTCATGATTTGATCAAAATTTTGAACGTACCAAACGTTACGGGAAGTGTCATTAGTCTTCCAAGTTCGGCTTCCCCAAACATGGCAAAGAGAGTTGATGAGGCAAGTCACATGATGCTCCATTGCTACCCCAATACCCTACATCCACAGAAAAATTAAGATTCTTTAACCCTTTGTCATTTACTGTATTATTTGGAACTATATATTATGTTTTTGCGAGAAAAATTTTAAAAATAAAGGGCAAGAAAATTGAATATTACCATTCCCCAAGTAAGAAAAGACAAACCACCAAAGTAATAGAGGAGGAAACCAAATGCTAGAATGTGGTAAAGGACTGTTCTTTGAAGGAATTTATAGTACCACTGCCTCTTTAAGTCCTCCACATTTGTCCTTCTTCCACACTGCGTCATTACAAAATTATATTAAAGTTTAATTGTGATCAAAGTAAACTAATCTAGTTCTCCCAAATAGTTAATTACCTTTTCTACAAGATAACCGGTATCAAATAGCCATAGGAGGTGACTGAACCAAAATCCTTCATTAGGACTATGTGGGTCCCTATCCGAATCTGTAAACTGGTGATGGTATCGATGTGTGCTCACCCAATCAATCGGATCTCCCTAAGTACAACAAAATACAAATAAATGTTCATGGTTCATAAACAGATGACATATATAATACATGAATATAGTATAATTAATAATTCTAACATTAAAAAAATACACATGAATATATAGATATTAGTTATAGACTCTATAAGTTTTAAGAATCTAAGGATTTACGGATGGGTCCATCATCCATGGATTCTTACAACTATAGTTATTATATATATGAAAAACGGTTAACTCAACTAATTAGAACACCCTAATACTATAGCTAGCTAGATTGTGACCAAATATAAGGGTATAAAGATTGACGATGGTCTGAGTCATTCCAGACTAAAATGAGCCCCCACTAGTTCAAACCTAAAGATTTGTTGCACGTTTGTTGAGTATGCATGAAATAACGAAAATATAGCGATACAAGGCTGGAAATTTTGCGGTAAAAAGAAATGAAAGAGCAACGCGCGAACCTGAATGGCGAGAAGGCCACAATAGGCGAAGAAATACTCGAGCCATTTAGGGACTTTGAAGCTCCGGTGAGCCAAATTTCGGTGGTAAGAGACGGTGATACCGAGCCCACCCACCGTATAGACAATGAGGGCGACTCTTAAAGCCGGCCAAGTGAAATTGAAAGGAGCCAAGAGACAGAGGAAATGCACAAAGAGAGAAGCAAAAGCTTTCACAATGTCCAATCTCTTCCACTTTCTTTCCCACAATGCCCTCTTCTTCCTCCCCATCTCAGCCTTGTCCGCAGCCATTTTCCGATGGTTCTCCTCCTTCTCTGAGGCTGACAATGACATCTTGAAAGAAAATTATGTATAAGTCGACGAGAACAGAAAAAAAAAACTCTTGATTGGATTTGAAGTTTGCACAACGAGTGTGTCTAATAGTTTAGGTTTGTGAGTGAGTATCGTTGTAATTTATAGTAGCATGGAGGGTGAAAAATATAATTAAATAGAGTGAATTGACATATTAACGGACGCCGTAATTTATTCTCTAATGCATGCTTCCTTTTTTTTATCCTATCTGTAAATTGTTGCAGTTGGGACGTAGTCGTTATCACTTCATTAACTTACTGTGAAATAATAAAAATATTATAATTGTTGGAATCCATAATAGATCATAGATGCATCATGCATGTAACTATGTAAGCATAGAGCTGACACAGTCCTCGATTTTGATTTTGTATTGTGATACCCGTATTTTATGCAACTCTTCTATATATCTTGTACTATATTTTTATTTATGGATGCTGACTCAATGTATCGTTCTATATATATTTTGAACAGCGTTCTCTATGCCTCTAAATGAATACAGTTTCTTTTTTACCGTTAATTATGCTTATTGGTGACAATCAAGAGAGTTCAAGATTATAACACCAATATTTATATAGCAATTGAAAATATCAAAAATTAGACCCTTCACTTCTACTCTTTCTCAAGATATTTTGTTTACTTTTATATTCAAGAAATCATCTTCGAGTAGTTCACTCATTTTGTCTTGGATAGAACATGTTAAAGTAATTAATGAATATAATTTACAATTTCAAAACAGATTCACTCTTTAAAAATTAAAGACTTGTAAGTTGTAACAGAAATCATAATTTTTTGTTGATAAACTTTTTTTTTTTCTTCCCCAAAAGGAACATCGTTTAGAATTCCAAACTGATTATCAACGAAGAAGCAAAAAAGTAGTTGACATAGTAGATAATCAAAGCTCGTGCAAAGCAAAACATAGAGAAGTAAAAAGAAAAGAAGCAACAACATTGAAGATGAAATCTCGAAGAATCTGAACCAAGTATCCAGGAAGCTCTTATCATTTTAAAAAATAACATATAATATGTTTCAACTCTCAACCATGCATGTAAGCTTCTTTTTAGAAAAAGTTTTGATTTTTCTATACCATATGTTATTTAAAATCAGTATGTTTTTTTTTTCTTTCTTTTTATACTAGTATTTTAATAACATTTAAATAAATAAATAAAATAAAACTAATTTTTTGTATGTGGAGTTGTGGAGCAAGCAACATCAGGACTCCGATCGATATGCTAAAGAAATTAATGAACGAACCTATATGAGTTTGAATGAAATTAATTAATGTAATTGCTTAGCAACCATCGATATCTCATCCTGAAAGATAAGGAAGAAATCGAAAGCACATGCATACATCTCAAAGAAGAAAACCACTCATTCATGAGTTGGAAGATTTTAATTCACGTTTTTATCAAAAATAAAATAAAATGAATCAATTCACGTAATCTCCCTTAGCAACTATCTAATCTCCAAAAACAAGGAAGAGACGGAAAGAACATGTATATATTCCAACTAAGACTAACGATTAATCTTTCTTGAATAAGGAAGAAATTGATTCATGGGGTTTTAAGCATCCATCTAATCTCCAAACTAAGAAAGATATGCAAAGCATATGCATATATATCCCAGAGAAGACTAACGAGTTTACTTAAACTTTGGAGAAAAATCAATTCATGTCATCTTACTATCTTAGCGACTATATATCTAATCTCCAAAACCAATAAAGCATTTAACAAAGAAATTAACAACACCAAAAAAACACGAAAGAAATGGAATTTTTTTCGTCACTAGGAACAAACTATGACGCGGTTTTATTACGTTGTAGCTATTCATAAATCATTGTTAACGGTAGAAATTAGACGAAAAATCCTTAACTAGTAAAGTGAAATATTTTCTATCAAAATATCCTATTGCGAAAGTGTTGGCTTATAATATTATAGAAACATAATATTTTAGAAAAAAATTTAAATTGGTTAAGCGAATATTTTAAATTTTAAAACGTAATAATGGTGATGTAAACACTAAACTATTGTAAGTCGTTAATGTCAAAAAGAGATATTAACATTTAAAACCAAAAGAAGAAACTTATGAACAAATTGTTCGAACTGACGACTACTTAGCTAAGAGCGTAATACATTCCTTCTCCAGGGCCCCTATTCATTGTATCTGTAAACTGTTGCAGTTGGGACGTTGGCCTCATAACACTTCATTAACTTCTTGTAGTAATATTATTATTGTTATTGGAAGCCATAGATGCATGTAAGCATAAAGCTGACACGGAGCTCGATATTGACTTCGTTTTATTATAAGCATGCATATATAAACATAAACATATTTACATGCACTTATTCTACCTTAGACTATTTCTTAAAACCAAAAATAAAATGCACTATTTAATTAGTATTTCTTATAACTTATGAACGCATATGCAAACATGGAAAACAGAGGCATGTCCCGTACGTAGTAATAAGAAATTAAGAATCACAGAACTGTCAAATATATGATAAAAATCTGTCAAATAGATATTGCAAATGCATATCAGGCTCATGTAGAAAATCATACAAGCTTATTTTAAAAAGTTTGAACAGTCCAATAATATATATTTATTAACTTTATATGAATGCTTCTGCCTACAAAATTTCTGCCAAGAATGGATGATGGATGGAAAGTGGTGGGTAAGTTCGAACCTCTTTAAATGCGAACAGCCGAACACCATGTGTATGGCCATTTTTTCTATCTTTCGGTGTCTAAAAATGTGTATGCTCGTACGAAGGAAAAATAAATAAAGAAAAGGAAATTAAAACATCAATCAATGGACCATTTCCACCAATAGTGTACATAGAACATAGTCACCACCTATTTATAAATAAACACTCCATATAAATATAGATACCCATACCTCCGTACTTTGAATATCATATTAACATCATATGTTAAAGTTTGAAGTTATCTGTATCTCAATATTAGTTCAAAAAAAAAAAAAAAATCTGTATCTCAATAAAAATATGAATAGACAATAACAAAATTTGAAAAAACGACTTTTTGGTCCATTCTTTTTTTATAACCCAGTATCCAGACCACACAGTAATCTGACTAGCCCACTGGACCTAAGCCCGCGTCACAGGGATTTTTAAGCCTCCACTTAAGGGCCCCCTGATAAACTGGTGGTCTGGGGCGCCTAAGCAAGTCCGCAGGTAAATTGCCAGGTGGCCACATGAGTGAGAGAGCGAAACTGCGTCTGGGGAGAATCGATCCCTGGCCTAGACCAACAGGACGATCCTTCCAACCAAACGAGAACCACTCGCCCACCACCATGTGGTTATCTTTACACAAAATGTATCCCCACTACCCATGCAGACTGTCAGATTTCCGTGATACCCATCCATATCTTCGTAGTCTCAATGTCGTAACAACGAAAGTATCAATTACTTAACTTTATAAAAATAAAACATTGAGTTCTTGTGAAAAAGATATTCATGCAAGCTAATATTCAATGAAACGGCGAACATTGTATATCTTAGCTGATTTCTATATTGATGTTCGTTAACTTTAAGGCTCACTCCTAAAACATTGATGTAAGGACCGTTTTTTCTTCTAACGCATGTATAAAATGTAGATATTTTTTTTTCCAAATATCGTAGTAACATATTCTATAGGAAATAGCAAAAGAAAAGAAAGAGAAACATGGTTTTAAAAGCTCCTAACTGCACATAGAATGTATAAACCCTATAGACTAGAGGCAGGCAATAGAATTATTTAGTAGATTGTAAGGATTTAGGAGTATCCACAGAGGCCACAGTGTGATAGATTCATCATCATAACTACACAAAAGACATTAATTAGAACCAAAAAAAGTCAATGATGCACCTGCAAAAACCACAAGGGGCCGACCCATTGTTTATTTACCTTTCACCAAAAGTTATTTTATTTTAACCTATACTCTTTAGGTTATAACATACGAAAAAGTAGTAGTAAATGAAGAATCACAGATCTCAATGAGGCTTCCTCTGTTTCTGGGATTTTCTAATGACAAATCTGACGTGTGGGTCGGTGTCCAATCCGGTTCTTGCTGTTTTGCCACCATTCATGGCCATGCGGCCCATGCCTCGCCATTGATTCGAACTTCCTCTGATCACTGTTTTACTGGACTAAAAAAAACACTGAAGTAAAAATATGCCAAAAAAAAAAAAAAAAGCCATCTGATATTTTTGTGATCATTACTTTTTTCCCTGACAAGTAATTTATAAAGAATTCAAATATATTTTTATGACGACAACAAAACAAAAACGGACTCAATGAATAACCTGAAACCCAATCGGTTGTCTGAACAAGTCTGGGTAAGGTCAGAAGTAAAATAGTTTCGATACTTATGAAGATGGTGTAACAATTTTCATCACTTTGTGTATTACTCTAATGATGTTCAACTATTACATTGAATAGTTAACAGCTTAACATAGCCAGAGCACGGTTTTTATAGGTTACTCTTTTTTTGCTAATTAAGAAAAAAAAGGAAATAATAAAATAAAAATTCAACTGTGTGACACATTGCATCAACCTTTAGATGAGCATTATTTTCCTTTAAGCAATGCAAGTTTGTGTTATGGCCCATTTGCGCGAACCTATCAGAATTGTAATCAATGCTAACTAGTTCGTTGAGTTGCAAATGAGAATAGTAATTTTATTAAGTATTGTATCCCACAATTAGGAATTGAATCAAAAGTATGGGCAGACGAGGTAGTTGAGAGGAGTAAACGCGCCCATTCAATTGTCAATGGATGGATGAGAGAGGTCGGTCATGTGTGATGGGTACTATGGGCTCTATCTTTCACCACACGGCCCACTCTAGCTTATTTTATTTTCCATAGAAGTTTCAGTCCATTTATCTATCCATCCTCCCTTATCCAGAAATCAACAGCAATCACAGTACTACTATAAGAGCGTTGACAAAATACCAATATTATTTCATTTTTTTTTTTTTTTTTTTTTTTTTTTTTTTTATTATTATTATATTATTATTTCATTTTTTTTTTTCATTTTTCTTCTTCACCGTCCAGAAGAATCAAAATATGTATACTAGTGAAGTAATGAGATGTTTTCAAAATAATAGCTCACTCTTTCAATTTTCTAATTTGTCTTTTTAAAATATTAGATTTCATATGATTGAAAGAAATCGTACGTCAGCATCCTTAATATTATTGAAAACACATCACATGTTTTTAACTTCCCTGGTTAGTATTTCTTATTTTAAAAATAAATAAATTAGAAAGTAATCAAAATAGTACTCCATCTGTTTTTATAAGATTGATTTTCTAGAGATTTCACATTTTTTAAGAAACAATCATTGTTTAATTATTTATTTTTATTAAATATTTTTTAATAAATTATAAATCAATAGTAATCTGAAACAGTTAATTATTACGTTTTTTTTTTTTTTTCTTTTGCGGAAGATAACGAAACCCTAACCCATAGAAGTAGGATTAAGGCTCTGATACCATGATAAATTGATGAGAATAAGAACATAAAAAATATTTAGAAAGAATTATAATTAGACTAGAACATCAAACTTAAAACACTAAAACATCAAACTCAAGGAACAAAAGGAGTATAATCGGAGCAACTCTCTCGACGGTCCAACCAAAAATTAGCAACCACGTGAACCAATTTGACGGAAATAATTGGTTTCCGCGTTCATCACGAAATAACCAGAGATATATTGATCATCCAACGGCCAGTAACATCGTTCATTGCAACACGCTAAGGCAGCTGATTACTACCCTAATTCCGACAAAAGCACCAGTAACCGTCTAACCCAAACCAAATTACGTCAAAACGACATCGTTTACATCGTAAATCCTCTGATGCGCACTAGTTCGAAGAATCCTTTAATGGAGAGAGAATGTTCTTCTTCTTCGTCTTCTTCTTCCTCCTCTCTTGTCGGATCTCTCTGATTTAGTTGATTTTTCATCCTTCTCTGCTCCCTTTTCTCACAATTTCGATACTTTTGCCAGATAATTCTTCTCTTAACCTATAATTTTGTGTCTCCTCGATCTCTCTTAGGACATTGCTTTAGCTTCTGGAGGCTGCTCATTAGATCTCTGTAAGTGCGTGAAAACTCAAAAGATCCCATCTTTTTAATTTATTTTAGGGTTTTCGTTTTGAATTAGGGCTGAGATAAAGCGTGTGATTGTTCTAGGGTTGTGTATCTCCTTAGTTGAGGAATTGGTAGCTAAAGATGAAACCCTAATATGGTCTAGTATGTAATATAATCCGTCTTTTTTTTATTTTGTGAATGATGGTATGCAGATTAGTGGGTTTAGGTCAAGTTCTGGATATGGATAAGGAGAAATCTCCTGCACCACCTAGTGGAGGTCTTCCTCCACCATCAGGTCGTTACTCTGCGTTTTCACCTAATGGAAGTAGCTTTGGAATGAAATCTGAATCATCGTTTCCTCACTTGACTCCAAGTGGGAGCAGCAGCTCAGATGCTAACCGATTCAGCCACGATATAAGCCGAATGCCGGATAATCCACCCAAGAACCTAGGCCATCGCCGAGCTCATTCAGAGATTCTTACTCTTCCTGATGACTTGAGCTTTGATAGTGATCTTGGTGTGGTTGGTGCTACTGATGGACCTTCTTTTTCTGATGATACGGATGAGGACTTACTGTATATGTATCTTGATATGGATAAATTCAATTCTTCTGCTACATCGACTTCTCAAATGGGTGAGCCATCAGAACCAGCTTGGAGGAATGAATTAGGCTCAACTTCTAACCTTCAGAGTACGCCTGGTAGCTCTAGTGAAAGACCGAGAATCAGGCACCAACACAGCCAATCAATGGATGGTTCGACAACTATCAAACCTGAGATGCTTATGTCAGGGAATGAAGATGTGTCTGGAGTTGACTCTAAGAAAGCCATCTCTGCTGCTAAACTTTCTGAGCTTGCTCTCATTGATCCTAAACGTGCTAAGAGGTATTTTTCTTTTCTTAACAGTATTCCTTCTATATTTTTAAGAAGCTGTGTATAGTTTTTGGTGAAACAAACATGATCAAATTGTTGCCACCCTATAAGTTCTAGGTATGTGGACAAATAGAAAAGATTAAAGTTCGGCTGGAATTTTACATAACCCTTCATCTAAAAGTAGCTCACTCGTATACGTAATCCATTACGGTAACTAGTTATGAATTTTTATTAGATGCATGACCTGTCGTATCATTTGATAGGATATGGGCAAACAGACAGTCTGCTGCGAGGTCAAAAGAAAGGAAGATGAGATATATTGCAGAGCTCGAGAGAAAAGTACAGACTTTACAAACAGAGGCCACATCTCTCTCAGCCCAGTTGACTCTGTTACAGGTTTGGAGACCAAATTCAATTCTAGACTATGATATTTGTTGTAAGTTTATTGTTTTAATCTTGTTCTCTTTTCATCCTTGTGTTCAGAGAGATACAAATGGCCTGAGTGTTGAAAACAATGAGCTTAAACTGCGAGTACAAACTATGGAGCAACAGGTTCACCTACAGGACGGTGAGAATCTTTTCTGACATACGTCCTAGGAGCTGATATTTCTTTATCTCTTTACTATCTCAATGCAAATAAACATTGTCAATGAATGTTGAAGGTGTAGTATATGCCATACCACGTTTTGGATCTGTCAGTGTAGGATTGTATGCCATGCTTGTGGTCATACTAAGCTTAAAATACAGATCCAGAATCTGGCATAATAACATAAGCATACACCTTCAAGACCCATTACCATTTCTCTGGTTAAGAAAGTCTATATATATATATTTGTCCCAAGTCGGGATTTTCGCTGCACTTTGTTGTGAATGCTGCTACTTGATTGATCGTCTTTCTCTGTTTGACAGCTTTAAATGATGCACTGAAGGAGGAAGTCCAGCATCTTAAGGTATTGACGGGGCAAGGTCCATCAAATGGTACATCAATGATGAACTACGGTTCTTTCGGATCAAACCAGCAATTTTATCCCAATAATCAGTCGATGCACACTATCTTAGCCGCACAACAGTTCCAGCAGCTCCAGATCCAGTCACAGAAACAGCAGCAGCAACAACAACAGCAGCAGCAACAACAACACCACCAGCAACAACAGCAGCAGCAGCAATTTCAGTTTCAGCAGCAGCAACTGTATCAGTTTCAGCAGCAGCAGCGGCTTCAACAACAGGAACAACAAAGCGGGGCTTCAGAACTAAGAAGACCCATGCCTTCTCCAGGTCAGAAAGAGAGTGTGGCGTCGCCTGATCTTGAAGCTCCCTTGACAAAAGACTGAGTGTAGACTGTGCTAATGTCCAATTTAGTAAGTTACTCTTGGAAATCTCCTTTTTCATTGCAGGCTCGTGGATTTGGGATTATTGCATTATAGAGTTAAAACAAGACAGCTTAGAAGTTGCGTATTTAGAAGTTGTTAGTGAAGCTTTGGTTCTTGTCTGTTAAAAGGTTCTCTTTGTATGATCCTAAGCTCTTAAAAGGTTCTTGGATTTGGTCATTTGGTTAGAACTGGGTTCTTAATCCAAGTCTGTAGTCGTTTAACTATATTCATATTCTTTGGCTTCTGTTCATTTTGGTTATTTGAAAAGTTTCATTTGGTCTTGGCTTTGAAGATTGTGATGTCTAAATAAAACCTTGAATTTGCGAGTGTTCTATATCAAAGCATAAATAAAAGATAGTTACAAAGAGAAATTGTTTCCAAGGATATGGATTACAGATTTATCGCTAAACTCACACAAAGTTGAGGGAACAATTTCTGGTAGAGAACTGAACCGAACCAAACCAAACCAAGCCGAAACTGTCCTTCACAATATCGATCTCTTGCAACAGCAAACCGAAACCCCTCCTGTGGCCATGGAAGAATAACCTTGTCTCCATGTTTGCTGGAGATGAAGACAGATTTAAACAAAGGAGATGAGCAAGGTTTTTTTTTGTATTTACATGACAATGCTTAGCATATCCTCCTCCTAGCAAACTTTGGAGTAGTCCTGCGATCTTAGCCTTTGAGAGAATCCTTGAGAGAGAATGGAGGAAACGCATCCTATCATACGACAATAAATAGCAAATTAACACAGGCACCTACTATTCCCAGGGTTTCACAGCCAAATAGATATATGAGTAAATACTGAAATACGATGATTACTTTGCCATTCTCCTCAGTCAAGTATTGTCTCACAACTGTCACCTGTTGTATGATCCTTTCCATTGGTGTGTAGCTTGGGTGGTTTGTGTGTTCTAGACAATGTAATTTGCAAAGGTCACAGGAGGGCAGAGATTTTCGTGGAGGTAAAAATATAAAGAACTTACCAAGAATTGTGCGGTTCAGGTTATCAGCAACCTGTTGTCGGTATTCAGAGCTCAAAAGATGGAACATTGGGGATTTCTCAGGGTCTTCATAAGCCAGCAATGCCATGACGTCCTGCCTCAGGAAAAACAAATCTCCCATCAGTTGGAAGAACAGAACAAGTAATCTGCCAATACATCAAGATGAATATAATAGAGGATCAAACAAGATTCAGACTTACTTCAAGCTTTTCTACATATTTTGGGACCTTCCCAAAAGGAGCCAATCTCGTCTGAGCAAATTCAAGAGCTTCTGTGCTGCACACGCAGAGAATCATTTTAAAGATTCAAGGCACTGAGAAAACCTGAGTTCCCTATGGAAAAACCAATCATAAATTCTCACCAGTTCCCAGCACAGACTCGGTCGACAAAATGAAGGCATAGAAGATCGAAGTGCAAATCCTTGTTTTTCTCAAGCAAGTCTTGTGCTAGTTGTTCAGTTAGTTCAACAGCCTTCAACGCTTTCCTCTCCAGTATAAAATGTATTATTTCTGAATATTTAACAATCACAACATATAATCACAGAGTAGACAATCAATGAAAGAGTAGTTGAACTCACGTTTTCTTCTCTCCAAGTTATCACGATCAATTGCGGGTTGCTTAACTCCAGTGCAAGAAGCAAGTGAGTCCGCAGTTTCGTTGAAGCAGTTATGCAGAAGATATGACATTACAATGCTGTGAATGTCATTATCATCAACAACCTGGTTAACAAAGAAAATTCTTTTTTTAGAGGATAACAACAGTTTCCAGATTCCAATAACTAAATATAACACTGCAGTTCCAAGGAGACTAGTACAGCTTCTAATTCTGGATAAAAAGCCTAAAATGACTTGTATTCCATGTTCAAGTTTGAAAAGGCCCCGATCTATTTCATACTAAGAGCCACCACCAATACACAAGACGATAAGCAATGCATATCCATTCATGAAAACCTAGAATAATCCATAACCCAATCAAATGAAAGCGGTGCGATCATCGTTGAGCAGGATCGTTATTCTAATTCTGAAATCTCGTCATAAAACATTTCAGGGAGAGAATAACGTACGGTGTGTGCGAATTGACGAGGATCCATATTGTTTCAGGAGATCCGTGTAATGCTCCAGTAAATCCACTAGACGCCGGTGCGAGAAGTAAACTATGGATCTCCGTCGCCGGAGGGGAAGAAGCCAGATGAGATGGCCAAAATTCGGTGAGGTTTGAGTCGCCGAATATAGTTTACGATGTGGTCGACTCACTTAACCATTTCTTTTTTATGTACAGTAATTTGGATTTTTTGAAGATTTTTTTCATTATTACTTTAAAACTAAAAGATTATTTTTCCTTTTAAAATGTGATTTTGTTATCTCCATTTGATATTATTAATCTGGAAGAAAAATTTTACCTGCCTAAAGAAAAAATCTTATAGAATGAATGATTTGAATTATATATGGGTTTATTTAATAGTATTCATAATAAATAATTATAATTTTGTTAAATCCAATTAATAAGATTATTTATGTATTATTTTTAATTATAGTAATTACCAGTTGGACTTGGACCCAAAATGTTATTTCCAGTTGGACTTTAAATTAATAAGATATATGAACTAAAAAGCGTTATGCTGCTACGGAAGGATTTGTTCGCAGCTTCCGTTTCAAAGCTAAATCCAAACAATAAAAGAAGATAATCAAAACAAGAAGATTCAAAATCGGATTATCTTCTTCGTTTGTTTCCCCGTGAGAAGTTTTCGTTTTTGAATTAGGGTTTTTGGTTCTTCTGCTGCAAAAGGTTTATTGTTTGCTCCTTGTCCTGCGATTGAATTAGTCTTTTGTTAATTGCTTATCTCAACTTTGAATTTCTCCTTGTGATTATTGTAGCTGATTCCTCGTTAACCTCTCAAACTTGTTAATCGTTTCTGGGTTTTGATTGCTCTGTTTCTTTCGGATCAAAACAACTCTTTTTTCCGTTTCTTCATCTGTGTTCTAGATGAATGTAAATTCTATTATCTGGGCCCTGTGTTTTGTATTTTGAATGGTATGCATGTTATTTAGGATCATCAAGGGCTTAGGTTTCTAGAAAATCTATGAATCATGTGTGTGTGTGTGTGTGATCATGCTGAATTTGTGTTTCACTCTTTTCTTTTAAACAGTTCATGGATCCCAAGGGAAATTAGCTGAGGAATAGAGCCGCATAGATACTTTTGTTTTTTGATCATATGCTTTGGTCTTCTTGTTTGCTATACACTAAGTATAATACATGAGACTGATATCCTCTCTCATTTTTACTCAAGGGTTTTAGTTGTGTGTTGCAGGTTTTCACAAGATATGGGTGGCTCTGTTGGTGAAGAAACTGAGCCAGAATGGATTAAGAGAGTGAAACTAGAGGGTGCTGTTCCGTGTCTTCAGCCAGACAACTGCCAAAATGGTTGGACTACGCCATCTCCTGACACATTTATGGTTAGAGGACCAAAGTATTTCTCTGACAATGTTAAAGTTCCTGCTGGTGATTTCCTTCTAAAGCCTCTGGGTTTTGATTGGATCAAAGGTCCTACAAAGCTTTCTGAGATCCTGAGTTATCCGAGCAGCAGAATCAGGAAAGTTATCGATGAGGAGTTTCAAGCAGATGGAACTAAGCCTTTTGTATGGGCATTTAATCTCCAGCTTCCCCACAAAGACAATTACAGTGCTGTGGCTTACTTTGTTGCCACAGAGCCTATCCTTGAAGGCTCCCTGATGGATCGGTTTCTGAAAGGAGATGATGGGTTTAAGAAATCGAGGCTTAAACTGATTGCAAACATTGTCAACGGCCCTTGGATTGTAAGAAAAGCTGTTGGAGAGCAAGCGATCTGTGTGATTGGACGTGCACTGTCTTGCAAATATGTTTCAGGAGAAAACTTTGTGGAGATTGATGTTGATATCGGTTCTTCAATGGTCGCTAGCGCCATTGTTCATCTCGCATTTGGTTACATCACAACATTGACCGTTGATCTTGCGTTCCTCATTGAGAGTCAGACGGAAGCAGAGCTTCCAGAAAAGCTACTAGGAGCTGTGAGATTCTCTGAGCTGCAGACCGAGTCAGCCAAGTTTATCGAACTGAGCACCAGTAATGAGCGGTGGGATCAAACTACCTCAGAGCGGTCGAGCTGGTGGAAATCGATTGGTAATGGATTCTCTAATCTGCTTAACCAAGATACAGCCAACATGAACAATACTTCTCATGGGGAAATCCAGAACCAGAAGGATGAACATGTACAACAGAAGCAGTAAGTGTTTTGGGAGTTAACTTCACAATTCTTTGAATTTGTTCGATCTCATTTACCAAAAACACACAAACAAAAACTTGTCAATTCTTAAAAAACCGCAGATGTATAGATTGGTTTTTTACTAATATGGATGGATATATCCAACAACAATTCTTGTGACCAAACAACCATGCCTAATTTTTGTATTGGTGTCTTTTAGGATCATTTTTTTTTTCTAGAACAGGCTACACAGTCAATTCTTTGTTTGTTAACATACCAGTATATTTTTTTAATGATTGCAATAATCGTTTTTATGATTGAGAAACCGAAAAATTGAAAGAAGAAGAAGGAAAATCTGATCGAATGGTACATATTAACATAACATGTCGTCATTCCAAAGAATAAAGTCACATGTCATTTTCAAGATTACGTGTAGTCGTGTAATACTCCCTGATTTGAGTAATGCCCAACTCTTTCTTTCTTGATGAAGCCCTTTTTTTTTTTTTTGTAAAAATCTTTCTAGAAATCGTAACAATTCACGAGACTTGAAATTCGAGCATATCATAAAAAAAAAAAGTCTAGTGGTAGTGGAATTATTGAATTAGTTTAGTAGTCAAAATATAAAAGATAGCAAGTGTGAACAGAAAAATAATATCTGAAGGCAGAAGAGATGACGAGAGGAAGAAGGAGAGCCACAGAAAAAGAGTGGGACCCAGGAGACCTTGCTGTAAGAAGCAGAGTGTTTCCTTTTGATACGCAGGCAGAATAATTAAAACAAGCAACAAGATTCATCAAATCCTTATCTTCTCCTCTTTCACTCACCACCAATTGCTCCCACCAACTTGTTCCCCACAAAACACTCTCTCTTTCTTTTATTCTCTCATCTCCATTTCTCAAAGCTCTTTCTCTGAACCTACGCTTCTGCTAAGCAATAAACCCTTCTTTTTAAGCATTCTTGACAAACCTAGATTTGTTGGTTTCTTGTATACGGACGGTGATGAAGATACAGTGTGATGTGTGTGAGAAAGCTCCGGCGACGGTGATATGTTGTGCCGACGAAGCTGCTCTCTGTCCTCAATGCGACGTCGAGATTCATGCCGCTAACAAACTCGCTAGCAAGCACCAACGTCTTCATCTTAATTCTCTCTCCACCAAATTCCCTCGTTGCGATATCTGCCAAGTGAGTTTTACTACAGATCTCTTTCTCTAGGTCATTGATTAGATCTTGACAAAGGTTTTGATAGATTTTCGTTAGTTTGGATCTACTCTTTTAACAAAGTTGTGAACTTTTTATAGATCTTATAGCAACTGTTGCGTGTATGCCTTGTTGTTTAAGACTAGGGTTTGCTCATTATGTTTCTATGACTTGTAGGAGAAGGCAGCTTTCATTTTCTGCGTAGAGGATAGAGCTCTGCTTTGCAGGGACTGCGATGAATCCATCCACGTTGCTAATTCTCGATCTGCTAATCACCAGAGGTTCTTAGCCACTGGGATCAAAGTAGCTCTGACCTCAACTAGCTGCAATAAAGAAATGGAGAAGAACCAACCTGAGCCTTCCAACAACCAACAGAAACCTAATCAGATTCCGGCTAAATCCCCAAGCCAGCAGCAACAACCTTCTTCTGCTACTCCTCTTCCGTGGGCTGTTGACGATTTCTTCCACTTCTCTGATATCGAATCCACTGATAAGGTAGTGATGAGAATTGTGATTCAATGTTAGGTCCTTTTATAGCACTTTGTTTGCAAGAAATTTTTATGGACTTTCTTGTGTAAAATTGAGCAGAAAGGACAGCTTGATCTCGGGGCAGGGGAGTTGGATTGGTTTTCAGACATGGGATTCTTCGGTGATCAGATTAATCACAAGGCTCTTCCTGCAGCTGAAGTTCCTGAGCTTTCTGTTTCGCATTTAGGTCATGTTCATTCATACAAACCCATGAAGTCGAATGTTTCCTACAAGAAGCCGAGGTACGAGATCAGAGATGATGATGATGATGAGGAGCACTTTATTGTCCCTGATCTTGGCTAAAAAGCTATATGTAAGCTATATGTGTAGACAATCTTCAATGTAAAAGAAGAAACAGAACCAATCTGCATAAGGATGATGTGTGGAGTCAATGTCATATACATTTTTAGTTTTGTCATAAGTTGTGTAGGATATGTTGAGAGCTTATCATAAATGTCTGTGTGTTGAGTTTTGTTCATACCACTTGAACATGGTATATGCTTAATGCTTGATGCTACAAACCGATTCTAAATGTGTTTGCTCTGTTTTTCTTAGGTTTTTGTTGTTTGTTCGATGATTATTACTCTGTTTTCGAAGGCTTGAGAAACAATCCTCAATGCAATTTACGATTCCAAACAGCTGACTAACACAAGTACGAAAAACTCTTTGTTTTCTATCAGCAAGAAAAGCTCAGAAGCCACAAGTCTGTTTTATTCAATACAGTGAAGAAGAAAAAGTGAAGACCGAGAGAACCAAAATAAAAAAAAAAAGAAAAAAAAAAAAACTTTGGGATCCTTTCATTACAAATGATCAGAATCATCAGCAAGAATCCAAAATTACAATAGACAAGGGGAATTTTGGAGTTAAAAGATAAGTTTTACGTTTCTATTTGTCTCTTAAGAAAACTGAGAGCTTCACAATCTGAAGGAAGAGCTGGAATGGCTCCCTTTTTAGTCGTCGTGATGGCTCCACAAGCATTTGCAAATCTTAGCACTTTTCTCAATCTCTCTTCCTCCTAAGAAAAAAGAAAAAACAGTAAATATCATCAACAAGATTCATTTGATTGACTAAACACAAAGATCAATGGGAGTTACCTCAAGTACAGAGTGATCATCCACAATCTGGTTTAGAAGCGCGCCAACGAAAGAATCACCAGCTCCCGTAGTATCCACCGCGTCCACATGGAAAGTTTCAACAGATCCATGGAAATCCTACACAAGAGAGCATCAATTAAAAGCACGCCATGGTCGTCATGATGATGAATATTTGTGGTACATTACTTACCTTAGTGTAGTAACGACATCCGTTTTCCCCAAGTGTAACAAGCAAGAGCTTCAAATTAGGATGCCACAGAGACATAGCTATCTCATCATCGATCGTTTTGTTTCCGGTCAAGAACTCAAGCTCGACGTCACTGACCTTAATGATATCAGCCTTGTCCCAGATACTCATGATCTGAGTCCGAGCTTCATCAGGGGATGGCCAAAGAGGTTCCCTCAGGTTTGGGTCGTAGGAAAGAAGAGCTCCGGCTTCTTTCGCCACTTCCATTGCCTTCATGTGAGCTGATCTACATGGCTCTGTTATCAAACTTATTGATCCATAGTGGAACACTTTCGCCTGCCAAATAAAGAAAAATATGCATCAAATCTCCAAACCAAGTAAAATCTTGAAATCTTGAAAACAGAGATAAAGATTTCCCGTACGGATCTGATTAGTTCGAGGTTGAGTTCATCTGGCCGGAGAAGCATATCGGCGCTAGGATTCCGGTAAAACATAAACTCTCGTTCTCCGTCGGAACGCAGAGTCACAAAAGCGAGTGCGGTTCTTGCTCCTCTATCGAAATTGATCGCCTGATCGTCGACACCGTTCTTTCTCAAGATTCCGGCAAGCATATGGCCGAAATCATCATCCCCGAGTTTTCCTACGAAGGCAGCGCGACCTCCGAGACGTGAGACGGCGATGGCGACGTTAGCCGGAGCACCACCGGGAGCTTTGAGAAATCCGGAGGATTCAGAGAGGGAGACGCCGGATTCCGTGGGGACGAAGTCAATGAGCATCTCGCCGAAGCTCACGACGAGACCTTTATCGCCGGTGGATGGTGTGTTGGATGATGTCATTTGAACAAGATCGATTTTGCGTTCGAGAGATCGAAGAATGATGACGATACAGAGAATGAAAAGTGAACGAAGTTTTGAGTAGTTTATATAAGGCTCAAAGAGAGTGAAGACAGAGTTTAAATCTTTTGAGGTCATTTTTTCACATAATGTGTTTCTTTAAGAAAAAAAAATAATCATAAGTAATTCAATCCTTGAAGATATGTTTGAAAAGTGGAAGATATAAGTTTATAGAAATTCCAGTTATACTATATCTTGGATTTCAGATTTATTAACATTTGAGCAAAAAAAAATTCTATCTGAATTTCATTTTTTTCCATAATTGTAGTTGATACAATTCTTTTGGTTCAATGGATTACATATTGAAACAATAAAATTTCACTAAGGTTCAATGAATTCAACGTTTCTATATGGTTATGAAAGATTCCTATATGGTTGATCATGGAAATTAAAAACTTTGGATGGTGGATAAGAAACAAAACACTCTCACTCACTCTTTGACATAAATAATTAGTATTTTTTCACCTTAAGAAATGATTCTAAATCATATACTAACACCATAATGGACCAAAGTATATTTTATTTTTTGGGTCAATATATATATAATTATCTATGTTTATACAATTAACAAAAAGGAAAATTTGGTGGAGCAACAAATGTGAAGTCAAATGCAAGAAAAGTTACATGTCGCATGGGTTCAACTTCACAGTTTCACATAAACTTAAGTCTCTTCAATCTGATTAAAAAAAACTGTGGGATCCTTTTATTTCAAATCAGACTTACCAGTATGGATCTCTAAACACACACAAAATCACAATTAACAAGGAGGAGCCGTACAACACAATTTTGAGAATTTAAGATAAGTTTGACGTTTCTTTTTGTCTTTAAGAAAACTAAGAGCTTCACTGTCTGTAGGAAGAGCTGGTATGGCTCCCTTTTTAGTTGTCGTGATGGCTCCACAAGCGTTTGCAAATCTCAGCACTTTTCTCAATCTAGCTTCATCCTAAGAAAAAAATGAAAAAACGATATATATATCATCTGTAAATCCATTTGATCAAAACTAAGGAAGATTCATTCTATTGAGTACACACCTCGAGTACGGATTGGTCATCAACAATCTGTTTTAGAAGCGCACCAACAAACGAATCTCCAGCTCCGGTAGTATCTATCGCGTCCACAAGGAATGTTTCAACTGATCCATGGAAATTCTACACAGACACACACACACATATAAGCTAAAGAAGTAAGAGCAAATCAGCGTCCCAATATAGTTCTAGTGAATCAGTATTGGAGACTTGCAAAAGTAGCTTTCTTTATTAAAAATGTGTATGGGACATTATACCTTTGTGAAATAAGTACATCCCTTTTCGCCGAGAGTAACAAGCAAGAGCTTCAGATTGGGATGCCATAGAGACATAGCTGTCTTATCATCCATCGTTTTGTTTTCGGTCAAGAACTCAAGCTCAACGTCACTGACCTTAATGATGTCAGCCTTGTCCCAGATACTCATGATCTGAGTCCGAGCTTCTTCAGGGGATGGCCAAAGAGGTTCCCTCAGGTTTGGATCGTAGGAAAGAAGAGCTCCAGCTTCTTTCGCCACTTCCATTGCCTTCATGTGAGCTGATCTACATGGCTCTGTTATCAAACTTATTGATCCATAGTGGAACACCTTCGCCTGCGCAAACAAATACAATTTGTATCAAATCATATTTGCGTTTTCAAATAAAGTCGTAGGTTCATAACCTTAAATTACATTTTACAAAAAAAATCATATGTTAATCTTAAATGTAAAAGCAAATTAATGCAAAACGGAAAGATTCTTTTGCTATTTACAAAATTATATTATTAATTCACGGCCCGTGAATTGATTTATCACCTTTCATTAATTTGCTAAGAGTGAAATTAGCAAATTTTAAAATTACACGTGGCATATTCTATTGAAAGTAAAGATTTAACGTACGGATCTGATTAGTTCGAGGTTGAGTTCGTCTGGCCGGAGAAGCATATCGGCGCTGGGATTCCGGTAAAACATAAACTCTCGTTCTCCGTCGGAACGCAGAGTCACAAAAGCGAGTGCAGTTCTTGCTCCTTTGTCGAAATTGATCCCCTGATCGTCGACACCGTTCTTTCTCAAGATTCCGGCGAGCATATGACCGAAATCATCGTCTCCGAGCTTCCCTACGAAGGCGGCACGACCTCCGAGACGTGAGACAGCGATGGCGACGTTGGCCGGAGCACCGCCCGGAGCCTTGAGAAATCCGGGGGATTCGGAGAGGGAGACGCCGGATACAGTAGGGACGAAGTCAATGAGCATCTCGCCGAAGCTCACGATGAGACCTTTCTCGCCGGTGGATGAGGCCATTTGAACAAGATCGATTTTGCGTTCGAGAGATGGAAGAATGAAAATGAACCAAGTCTGGAGTAGGTTTTATATAAGGCTCCAAGGGTTTAAATCTTTTGAGGTCACATAATAAACAAGTCAATCCTTGAAGATATGCTTGAATTGAAACGTGGAGTATATTTTGAATTTCAGATTTATTACTATTTCTGTACAAATTCTTCTATCTGACTTTCATTTGTTCCATAATTGTAGTGATACAGCTTTTAAGGTTCAATTGAATTCAACATTTCAACATGGCTGATCATGAAATTATAACTTTGGATATATATATATAGTGGATAAGCACAAAGCACTCTTAAATCTACTCACTCACACTCTTTGACCCAAAAATTCATGTCTCAATATTGCAAGTTTTTTTCACCACTAAAAAATGATTATAAGTAAGTCATATAGTAACACCATATTGGACCGAACCAGATTAAAGAGTTCGGTACATCCATAGTCGGACTAGGAAGTTGACACAAAAAAGTTGGACAAGTCTTAGAAAGATGGGTTGGCTCATAGATCTATTTAAAACTCTGAAGTCTCTTTATCATATAGAGACAATTACAAAACAGGATCCTTTCTTTTAAAATTAACAAAAAAGAAGAAGAATGGACAATCAAATGTGGAGTCAATTTCAAGAAATAAAAGTCGGTGCAAAGGCTAACCAAATTTGTATCTTGAACCAAGAGTTATGATAACAAGTCGTTTCAAACGACAATAGCTATATTTCATATTTTGTAGCCTTGATATAACACAACACAAACCATAAGAGAAACAAAAATTAGCTAGCTTCTTTATAATATATCATCCTTGCAAGGGAAAATATTCACACAAAAAAACTGCTAAACACTCCTCATCAAGCTTCCTGGCCGATTCACTTTTCAAGTTATTTTCCTAGAAACATCTACTCATACTCGCAAACTAATACCAAAACCATTAAAACATGTTTCGTCATCTTCATCGAGGACTGAAAAAAGGAAGAGAGGAAAAGGAAAACAACAATAGAACCATGCTCTTCTTTATTTAAGCTCTTTTGCAATCTCTCGATCAGACTCAGGCAAAACTGTTTCATCCGTTAAGACGGAAGAATCACCTGCACTTACGTTCTGGTTTTCTTTCGGTGCTTGTTCCTGGTTCTGGTTCATCATTGATTGCATATCCTGCATTCTTGTGCGGACAACACTCGTCACCAATACTGCAAACAAGTAAAAGACTGGTCAGTATAACACATACATATGATCTCATGATCGACCCATAGAGAGTACATAAACCGGTAAATATACACATATACAAGCACGGGTACAAGAAACACGTAATTAGAGTGACAGAAAGAGAATCATACTAGCAGCAGTGCCAATAGTCCATATCCAGAGGATCTTCAAGCCAGGGCTCTTCTCTCTTCCCATTTCCTAGATAGCATCACACAAATTCATTCCAAATGTTAGCAGAGTGACAACCTAAAACCCGACTACAGTTTTAGCTAAATAATGATCAGAAACCTAGACCAATTAACAAGGTTTTGTTTCTTGAGGCGAATCTAAGCAAAAACTGATTATAACTGCAGAAAAAAAGGTTTAAAGATTTGCATAAACATCTTCCGCCAGAACTTGCACCACATACGTAAATCGAAGCCCAATTATAACAACCTCGTAAGACTCTAATCCCACCACATAAAGCCTCAAGAACTAGGATTTCAGATAAACGATAAACAAAATCACAAGTCTCAGCTGTTCAAAACCCTTGATTTGAAACCCAACCCTAAATTTCTCAATACAGCAAAAACGAGTTTCAGAAACTGTAAATTGGCGATTAAAGTTTACAAAATTGAAAACTGAATGCTACTTTCTAAAGTGAGAAGTGCTTGGGTTGAGCAAACCAACATTCGCGATATCTATCAAGCCAATCTAATCCCCTTAACAAATATTGAGACGGATTCAGATCCAGAGAAAGAATCAGGGAAGTAGAGCGAGAGATAAAAACGATACCTTTCAAGATTCAAAGAAAAGACCCAGAGAGCTTGTAAGCGATGAAGATTAGTCCCACCCAGCGAGCGAATCAGCTTTTAAGACTCGGAAGAAGAAGAATCTATCTGGTTTAATTTACTATAACCGGATTAAACCAACCTATCATTTGATTTCACTAGGGCTAAGGCCGTCGTTTACTTTGCTATTAATCAATTTGTGACGGTGATTAGAATATATGACGTCATCGTTTCGAATTTATATTTTGCCACATGTTATATGGTGCGGTCTTGATATTTTTATGAATAAAATTGCCACATAATAACATAAGCTTATCTCTCTCATTCTTCATGCTTCTATGCCAATTGTTGGTTCTTTCATCACACTGCTTTTAAAGTTAACAACATCATTACCTCGATCATGCATGTTCTCCATTTGTCCTTCTTTAGCAAAGCGTCTCCAAAATGTAATTAAGTATATATATTTTATAATGAAATTAGAGGCTATATACTATATAGTATGTATCAACGAAGACGTACATTCTCAAATTGTTGTCTAATTAATTTTTATTTTGAATTTTGAACTAAAGCACCACCTACCATCTTATGCTTATGGAATGGGCCGGCTCTGACCAACCTTGTTTTAATAAGGGACCAAACCACCACCACTAGCAATTACGTCGAAGTAGGTATGGCTTTATCGACTGGTCTAAATTTGTTTGGGGTTTTCCTTTTCCACGTACGAATGGGTTGGGTCCTTTTTTTTAATAGAGAGATATGCTTCATTAGTTTTATAAATAAGAGTTCCAATGTTGGCAGTAAAATCAACAATAAAAGGAGTTCCACTTTTCTATTTTTCTCCACTCCAAAACTAGAAAGAAAAAAAAACACATCATGACGACCACAACGAAGAAGCCGCACGTTCTGGTCATACCGTTTCCACAGTCCGGTCACATGGTTCCACATCTTGACCTCACTCATCAGATTCTTCTCCGTGGAGCCACCGTCACTGTCCTCGTCACACCCAAAAACTCTTCCTATCTCGATTCTCTCCGTTCACTTCACTCGCCGGAACACTTCAAAACCCTAATCCTTCCTTTTCCTTCTCACCCTTGTATACCTTCCGGTGTCGAAACTCTCCAGCAGCTTCCTCTCGAAGCTATTGTTCACATGTTTGAAGCTCTCTCTCGTCTCCACGACCCTCTCGTTGACTTTCTCAGCCGTCAACCACCGTCGGATCTCCCCGACGCTATCCTTGGAAGCTCATTTCTCAGCCCTTGGATTAACAAAGTAGCTGATGCTTTCTCTATTAAGTCCATTTGTTTCTTACCCATCAATGCTCATTCGATCTCCGTCATGTGGGCTCAAGAAGATAGAAGCTTCTTCAACGATCTCGAGACTGCCACAACGGAAAGCTACGGGCTCGTCGTCAACACTTTCTACGAACTCGAGCCTCAGTTTGTAGAAACTGTTAAAACACGTTTCCTGAATCACCACCGTATCTGGACTGTCGGACCGTTGCTCCCCTTTAAAGCCGGCGTTGACCGTGGCGGGCAAAGCTCAGTCCCGCCGGCGAAAGTCTCGGCTTGGTTAGATTCGTGTCCCGAGGATAACTCCGTCGTTTACATCGGTTTTGGAAGCCAGATCCGGCTCACGGCGGAGCAAACGGCTGCTTTAGCGGCGGCGTTGGAGAAAAGTGGTGTGCGTTTCATATGGGCGGTGAGGGACGCAGCTAAAAAGGTGAACTCCAGCGATAACTCCGGCGAGGAAGATGTGATTCCGGCGGGATTTGAGGAGAGAGTGAAGGAGAAAGGACTTGTGATAAGAGGATGGGCCCCACAAACTATGATTCTTGAGCATCGAGCCGTTGGATCTTACCTAACTCATTTGGGTTGGGGTTCGGTTCTAGAAGGAATGGTCGGAGGAGTTCTGTTGCTTGCGTGGCCGATGCAAGCAGACCACTTCTTCAACACGACGCTGGTCGTTGATAAACTAAGAGCCGCAGTGCGAGTTGGAGAGAACAGAGACTCGGTTCCTGACTCAGACGAGCTAGCTAGGGTTTTGGCTGAGTCGGTGAGAGAGGACTTGCCGGAGAGAGTTACGTTGATGAAGCTGAGGGAGAAAGGCATGGAGGCCATTAAAGAAGGTGGGAGCTCTTACAAGAACTTGGATGACCTCGTCGCAGAGATGTGTGTGTAATAAAATATTCTCTTGTTTTTTAAGAAATGTTTGTTTAAGAGAAACAATAAGCAAATGGGGTAAGACCGTAAGAGTAAGACCTATGTTGTTGTATTTTCCTGTTATTTTTTCTTAATTTTGTATGAGAACGATTAACTCGATTAAGAGTTCGTTAGTCAAGTTTTTATTATGATTTAGGGCAATAAATCCAGATTGGTTAAAAACGAATGCAAGCTTTTTTTCCACATTACTTTTAAGTTTTGCTATATCAAGACAAAAAAAAAGGGGGCCCATTCACATAACTACAAATATTTCGAAATTAAAGAAAAGAATAGGAAAAACTACACGCGGACCCATGTTATCCTTGTCACATGATACACAAGGGTATAGAGTGTGTGTGGTCGATACATTACACACGCGGTTCATTTATTTTTCTGATCCGTTTTTTCTTCTTTTTATTACGAAAATTAAATAACCTTGGCTATAGTTAACGAGAATTAGACCTTCACTATTCATGTATGTTTATCACTATTTCTGAATAAGAGTTAGTTGACGAAAAAAAAGAATAAGAATAAGAGTTAGTTGTGTTCACACCTCTTTTAGTTATAAGGAAGACTGTTTGTTAAACATTTCACATTATGTAGAAATGATCACACTTCCATTTTAAGAATAGGTTTTGGATTAGTTCAAGAATAGGTTTTGGATTGTTTTAGCTGTCCAATAAGCAGTTCAACAAGATAACCAGAAAATTAGAGCCACGTACAAATCTCCGATCCAAATCCATACATAGAAAGTGATTAGATAAAACGAAGATTGTTGGCAATATCCGCTTGACAAAATTAGATTTGTGCATCTCGAAAAAGTCTTGTTGGTTGTTTGGAAAGCTCATCCTATATATATATCTCTTAGCATATATTGTTTATGTTCTCGACTAATTTGATTCAGTGTTTATAAATGAGATTCCTCCTAACTAGAGCTACAATACTTGATCAAACCTAGTTGCAAATGATATCTCAATTCTTATGCTGCAGCTAGATTCTCATTACATTAAATCAAACGCATTTATAAAAGTCAAACTAAAATTTTCACTAGGAAAACAGAACAAGAATGAAGTCAATTACTAATAAGATCTTTTTTCCTTTTGTGCCTTTCATTCCTAAAACAATATAATCAAATCAATGATTCAATAAACACAAAAAATGCCACAAAAAAAACATATTAATTAGCTACAAAGAACTAAAACCACCGCCTTTCATCATTTGTCTAAACTCGTTGTAGTTAACCCTACCATCACCATCAACATCCACTTGCTTTATCATCTTCTTACAATCATCCAAGGTCTTACCTTGTTTGAGCCCCAAGGAAGACAAAACCGCCTTCAATTCATCCACGGTTATAAACCCATCTCCATTCTGATCAAACACATTGAAAGCTTCCTTCATGTCCTCTTCTTCTTCGTCTTCCTCGTCCATTATCGTCTTGTAAAGCTCACCAAACTCGTCTATGTCCACGCACCCGTCACCATTCACGTCGATCTTCTCGATCATTTGAGTCAACTCCTTGTCGGGGATGTAAATCCCGAGGCTTTTCAGTGTCTCACTCAGCTCTTTCCCCGTGATTGTCCCGTCGCCATTCTTGTCGAACATTTGGAACACACGTTTTAGCTCTGTCGGATCCATCTCTTTTAAATTTGTAGGGCTGCGTGTGGTCGTGGAGGAAGAAAGGATAATGGTGAGAGCTAGCTCCGAGAAGCCGAGAAAGGGTTTCCCAGGAAAATATTGTACCCTTTCCTGACTTCTTGGATAAGGACAGGAATTCAGAAATCTAGGAGGAAGTTAAAAGAGATGCAACAAGAGACATTAATTAGCCAAAAATAGGGAGGAAGAGGGAGATAAAAGTACTACTGTATATGCCTTTGGTTGATATTGTTAATCGGTAGAGAGTACATGTTGAGGGTTTTTAAAAGGATACAACTCTATGACTTTATGGAATTAATTATTTTTAATTATGTTTTATAGTGGGAATTTCATTAATACTTTTGTTTTTACCAAACAAAAAAGCAAGAAACAGTACTACGGGAAAAGTTGAGTCAACATTCAAATAATATACTATAATCTAATAGATTTGTGTATCTTTTGAAGGTAGATAACAAAATTCTTGTAAAACATTTTTACATTCTTGAATACGAGTGAATTAAACATTTAGTATAAGCAAAATGTAAGTATCGTTTTGAATTATTGTAAGAGTAATCAAGTATAATTCAGTTACTCTTAAATAAAGAAATATTTTGCTGTTAAACAACTAGATAGTAAATGGTTGGCAAGTACTCTCCACCTTGATAATAATGGTTGCACGTTTGAGTCCAAACATTCATCAGTTTAAACAATTAAATTAGCTAAATAACAGTTTTAGTATAATTTATATCATAATTTGATTTAATATTTTCTCCAAAAAAAAAAAAAAACAGCTACCCATAAAACTAAAACCTGATGAAGTGGTGAACCACTATGTGAACTTCACCCAAATGTCAACTATTATGACCAAAGAAAGTATCCGAAAAAGATTTTGTTTTAATATTAAAGAAATCCAAAAATTTGAATACAATAAATCTCGTATCACTTTCACTAAATCTGTTTATTTTATTTCACCTACATGTTTTAATAATTTTATTGGGGAAGGAAAAAAAATAAAATATTGCAAAATAAAAAAGTGCCCATACGCAGGATCGAACTACGGACCTTCAGTTTACAAGACTGACGCTCTACCACTGAGCTATACGGGCCATTGTGAATATTTGAACAATAATAAAATATATAAATAGAAAACAAACTCGTCTTCTTCCTTATTTTGTTTCGCAGAGGCAGAGACAATTGCCTTTAGCACGAGTTTCTTCCGGAAGAGTCGATATTTCTTTCCTCTCTAGCTTAAGGTAATTCTTTGATCTCTATCCTTCAATTCTTCAATGCTCCATCGATTTCGCTACTATCTCTGTCAGAAACTGATTCTCGATGGAGAATTTATAGAAACCCTAGCCACGATTTTTTTTCCCCAGGAAAATTCGTAGCATCTGTTCGAAATACCGCTCTTTTAGCCAGTTTAGTGCTCGAATTGGCCGAGGAAACTTGATTTGGTTGACGGAAGTTGTAACTCTGTTGAATCAGTTTGCTTCGAGTTTCTTCTTTTATAACTTTAGTGACCCCTAATTCGTTTCTCTTTTTCTCTGTAATTTGGTTTAGTGATGGCTACTCCGGAAGAAGCAGCGTATGAAAAGTTTCTAGAGAGAGTTCGCCGTACTGTGTATATAGACGAACTCACGCCTCTTGCCACAACTCCGGTTATTGAATCTGCTTTCAATCAGTTTGGGACTGTCAAGAAAGTCAGCTTCATACCAAATTTCTTGGGTCCAAAGGAGCTTCCTGTGAGTGTTCTCGTTGAGATGGAGACTGAAGATATGGCACAAGCTGTTATCTCCACTGTGTCACAGTTACCTTTTATGGTTGCTGGAATGCCCAGGCCTGTCAGAGCTAGTGCTGCTGAGCCTAATATGTTTGTGGATCGACCAAAGAAGCCTGGTAGAACCATCCGTTTTCGCTGGATTGAGCCTAACGATCCTGATTTCGACAAGGCCAGGAGAATGAAGAGGCTTGCTCGTAAGCATACTGCTGAAAATTCGTTCATGCTCAAGGTGCTTATGTTTTTTTTTGTTTTTTTTTTCGTTTCTTTCTGTGGTATTGGATCTGATTGGCTGTGATGGTGTTAATTCTCCTGTTGTTGAAGACTTGCGTGCTCTTTCGTGAATGTGGTTTCTTGTTTTCTGTTTTCAGAAACAGCTTGAGGAGGCAGAAAAGCTGTCGAAACAGCAATCTGAGACGGCGGTAACACATCATAAGAAGTTTGAGATGATGGATAAACTCCTCTACGATGGCGTTGCTCAGAAACTGGCTGACCGTTACAGCATGAAATGTTTTCCTTATCGCTAGAGAGACACCATCTTTCCTAGTGTTGAGGGCTTTTACCATTGTATAGGTATGGTAAAAAGGTTAAGAGTCTAATAGAGTCTATCTAAGTACTAGTAAGTGAAAATTGTTGGGGAAAATGCTGAAAGCCAAGGGGATGGTATTTTGCTTAGAACTTGCTTATGCCACTAGTTTGTGCAGTGTCTATTTGGTTGACCTGACTTTGTTTTAGGTGCGGTGTGTTTAGCCTTTCTTAACTCGTAATGAAGAATGTTCCACATTGCTCACTTATGTGCATAGTCCTCATTTTCAACCAAGCTTAGATGTTTCAACCTTGATTCATTTGTAGAAGCAAGTAGATGTGTGGAGATGAGATAATCAAAGTACCTGCAACTATTTAATGTGTATATCCTATAGAATAGTTGCAGGTACTTTGGAACCTGTCTCATCACTGTTTCTAAGAGGACATATTCTGCTCTCTGATATTCAGGTTTTTGGTGTTTGGTAATCTACATTCCGGGTTCTTTGAACAAGTCTTGTGAATAGTGTATGACTAGGGATGTTAATTCTGGGTTTTAGCCCGTTGGGTACCCGAAACCCACGTCAAATAATAAGTCCATAGATCTACTTGCTATATTTAAAAAACACGGGTTTAAAACGGGCCGGGTACCCAAATAAATAGAATCTTATATGGGTTTACCCTATCGGGTTATGGGTACCCACGGGCTTTTTTATCATTCAATGTGATAGAACGACATCGTTCTTCTTCTTCTGCTTCTTCCGTTTCTTCTTCCTCTTTCGTTTCTGGATCACACGATTAATGTATTTTGATCGAAGATACTCCTATTATGCAGTTTAATTAATCATATGTTTAGTCAAACCAACAACTCTCTGTTCCTATGACCTAGATTCAAAGGCGGCAATAATAAAGCAATAATCAATAAGATTTTATTTTAGTTCTTGGGAGAACTATCACACAATTTTCGACAGGTCTCATGGTTTGCCTCAAACTTTTATGTTTTGTGTTGATTAATCTCTGTTGAGACAAGTGAGTTATCAAAGTAAGTTAAATAACAACGACATTTTATTCGAAGATAACGTGTAGGTGTGTGATGATTTTGAGGCTGGATATTGGTTTTTGTTGAGAATCAATTTTTAAAGATTATTGAATGTTTATCTAATTTAATTTATAAAGATTACGAAATTAAATTCAGTTACAGTTTCAAATGTTATATAAAAAAGTTAATAGGAAGTTTGTTTGTTTGTCTTTGTATTAGAATTAATAAATTAAAAAGAATAAAACAAAAATACATATAAAATACAAATCTTTATAAATTCAAATAAAGAAGAAAAAATGTCAATATAAATTCGGGTACACACAGGTTACCCAGACTCGCTCGGTTTTTTTTTCGGGCTTACCCATTAAAACCCGAAACCCATCGGGTTTTTGAAATTCGGGTTTTTTGTGGGTAGACTTATTTCGGATTCGGGCTGGGCTGGGTTTTTTTACCCACAACAACACCCCTATATGACTGACTGACTACACATAGGTTAATTAGTTAGAACCAGTTGCCTTAATTGATTGAGATGAGATAGGTTGATTACATTTACACCGTTTCTATGTTTTTTTTTTTGATAAGACACCGTTTCTATGTTGGAGCAGACATGTGAATTGTATTAACTAAACTAAAAATTGTGTAAATCGAATCTAATAATTTTCGGTTTGCTCTCAACCAAACTAACCAATTCTGAACCGAATTTAAAGCCAGAAATATTCACTTGTACATCTTCAAGAACAAAGTAAATCAAAGAAACTAATGATTAAAAATTATTATGCATTAGAACTAATAAAAATAAAGAAAAGAAGAATTGTCAAGAATCCTAATCAAATGGATCCATTTAGCAGAAAACAATCTTCCAAAATTCGGACCGTATTATAATAGTCCGGATCATATAAGCAGTGGTGGATCCATTACAAGAGGGTATATTGGTAATTTGAAGAGGAATTGGGACTGACTTTCCGACATTATTGGCGGAAAGAGAGAGCTTTTAATAATGAATGAGTTTAGTAACTATGATTTTTAATATAAATTTAGTATAGTAACTATGATTTTTAATATAAATTTAAATTAGTTTAGTAACTATGATTTTTAATATAAATTTATGAAATATAAAATTTAGTTATATAATTTTGTTTAGGTATAAAATTATAATATATTAAAATTGAGGGAGTAGTTTGTAAATAAAAAAGTTGTGCTCCAAAAATAGAGATATGAATATCTCTATTTTTGGAGCAAGATATAGAGCACCATTGGAGTGATTTTACACCAAATATAGAGTTTAAAGCAAGATTTGAAGTACCATTGGAGATGCCCTAAATAAAATAATGATAAAAAGACGAGAGAAGAGCAATGCCACCTCTGAGCGGGCAAGCGGGATTAGATTTGCCTTCTTCTCCCCCCCCCCCAGCCAAGCTGCCTCTCTGGCTTTTCCCCATCTCCCTGGTAAATCTTCTCATTCTTCAATCTCCATCTTCCAAATTGGATTCGTAATTTCTCTAAATTTGATTCCTTTTTCTCCTTTCTGTGATCGAATAATCTAAATTTTCCCCCTTTTTTTTCTGGGTTTTCAGGGTGCTCTGGATTGCGATCTCGCTAGCTAGCTACTGAATTTAGGGTTCCAATCAAATCGCCGCTGCTGCTGGGTACAAATTCTTGTTTGATTTCTCTGTTGTTGTTGTTGTTGTCTTCAATTAGGAATTGTTGCTTTCTAAGTTTTTAGTCTGAAGATATATAATATATTTGCAGGGGGGATTTTAGGCAGAGAAGAAGATGGGGGTTATGTCCAGACGGGTTTTGCCCGCCTGTGGTAACCTCTGTTTCTTCTGTCCTTCTTTGAGGGCAAGGTCTAGGCATCCCGTTAAACGCTACAAGAAAATGCTCGCTGAAATCTTCCCTCGCAATCAGGTCTTTTTTCTATCCCACTCACCACTCTTTCATTGGAACTTCCATATTTTATTTCTTTCCTACTAGTTAACATCTCTCAAATTGTTAAGTCTTTTTTCGTTTCTATTTATTCATATAGAGAGGGATTCTAGTTACTTTTATTGACACGCAAAACGGCTAGTCTTCAAGTTTTACACTTGCTGAATACCTTGTGTGGAAATTTTAAATTTCCGGTCTTTACTATAGGAAACCTCATTTTTTACTTTAAATTCTGAAAGGATATACATGTTTCTCGCATAACTGTGTGGGAATATGTATGTGGAATGGATTCTCAATGAAACTTAGATTAGTTTTTGCTACACGGAATGTTACAAGTTTCAACGTTTTCCTATCTTGTGTCTGATTTGGCAGGAAGCTGAGCCCAATGATAGAAAAATTGGCAAGCTTTGTGAGTATGCGTCTAGGAATCCTTTACGAATTCCAAAGGTTGTTGCATTTTTCTGCTATTCCCTTTTGAATTATCTTGGCATACTTCTCTCAATTTTATTCTCATGTGTTGTAGTCTTCCCTGATGACAGATTACAGAGTACCTTGAGCAAAAATGTTACAAAGAATTGCGAAATGGAAATATTGGATCAGTTAAAGTCGTCTTATGCATTTATAAGAAACTTCTTTCATCATGTAAGGAGCAGATGTAAGTCATAGTTTCTCGACATTATCTGGTTACTTAGAATTAGTATATCATTTTTCGCTTTTGTTAAATTAGATCTTTAGAGATAATGCTTGTTTTTTTTCCTTTCTTGTTGCTCGATCATTTACTTTCGAATTCCTTTATGCTTTATAGATTTCTTTCCAGGTTCCGTATTTACTTTTAAATTTCATAATTTTGCTGAAACTGTCAATTTTTCTTGTAGGCCTCTATTTTCCTGTAGTTTGCTAAGCATTGTCCGAACGCTTTTGGAGCAAACAAGAGAGGAAGAAGTTCAGATCTTGGGTTGCAATACGCTTGTTGACTTTATAAGTTTACAGGTACATTTAGCATTTTTTGAGGCATGGTTACATGTCTCTTTGCAAACTTCTTGTCCTGCTAGCACTACAGATGGTAACACATCTTTTAACATACAGACTGTGAATTCGCACATGTTCAACTTAGAAGGTCTAATCCCTAAACTTTGTCAACTTGCTCAAGAAATGGGGGATGATGAAAGATCACTCCGATTACGCTCAGCAGGAATGCAGGCTTTGGCATTCATGGTAATGCTTTACCTATTTACTTTCTCTTTTGGTTGACTGACAGAAAACATGCCCTTTAGATGTATACATTTCCCACACTAAACATATCCTGCTGCATGCCCTTTAGATGTGCAACATGTTACGGGTTATGTGCTCTTCCTATTGCAGATAGCTAGAACTTCTGCTTCGAATTATCTATGTTAGTGGAATGGTTTATATTTACTGAACTTATACTTTTGATCTGCAAACTGTTAGCGGACACCCATATTGATGAGTTTTTTTTTTTTTTTTTGTTCAAGAAAACAATTTAAGCGTGGCGGTAGTCCTTATTCAGCTAGTAAAGAACATATGGTCAACCTGTTTACTTTTTACTAGTTAATTCCATTACAGTTAAAATTCTAATTCTGTTGTTAGTGTCTCTTTAGTTGAAATCCTATTTTAATTTTGACCTTCATCTTAGAGCTGCATCTTACGTGGTGCAAAGTCCACAACTGTTTCTGCTTGGAACTTTTGCTACTAATCAATAGTTATTGCCAGGTATCTTTCATTGGTGAGCATTCCCAACTATCAATGGACTTGGATATGGTGAGTCATCGGATACTTCAACTTCTGCTGGTCTATACATACAAGATTTATATACAAGTTCTGGTGCGTTGAAGTTAAATTGTGAACCCTTTTTCATCTTGAATTAGATTATTTCTGTGATTCTGGAGAATTATATGGATTTGGAGAAGGGCCAAGAAGATACCAAAGACATTGATCAAAATTCAGAAACGATGATTCCCAACATGACTAAAAAGGTTTCTTTCAAACCTAATCCGGTGACTGACTATAAGTTGGAAAACATGTAAGGCTTCTCCTTAGAGATATATTCACTTGTCTCTACGACCACTGGAAATGCATCATCTATATATTGTTTAATTTATTCATTACATCCATTCAGGGATATTTCGAAGAGCCCCTCATACTGGTCTATGGTTTGCCTTTGCAATATAGCCAAATTAGCAAAGGAAACTACAACTGTTCGTCGGGTTTTGGAACCGCTTCTGACTGCTTTTGACAGTGGAGATTACTGGTCTCCCCAGAAGGGTGTTGCCTCTTCTGTTTTATTGTTTCTGCAGTCTCGTCTGGAAGAATCAGGTCAGATGATATATATAGTATGCTATCTTTCCTGATTTTACAGGATATTTATAACTTGTCTATGAGGCAACTGACTAAAGCAGTATTTAAGCAGGAGAAAATTGTCATGTGTTGGTATCTTCTTTGATCAAGCACTTGGATCATAAGAATGTTATGAAGCAACAAGGTCTTCAAGTTAACATGGTCAATGTAGCCACATGCCTTGTGCTACATGCTAAGCAGCAGGCTTCAGGCGCGATGACTGCTGTAATAGCTGACTTGATTAAGCACTTGCGAAAATGCCTGCAAAATGCAGCTGAATCAGATGTGTGTGTGAATGAAACACAGCAGAACTCGGACCTCCAGCATGCATTAGAAAATTGCATTGCAGAACTCTCAAATAAGGTCAGTTGGACTTGTTTCTGTTCTTTTGAGGTTTCTGTGGTTTTGATCTGATCCTCTCCACAAGGTTTACTTGTATCGTCTTGTGTCTTTTACGTCCTAGTACACCAGATATTATAAATTTGTCAATGGTCGAATATGGCTTCAAGTTTACTCGTTCTTAAAATTATATGTTTTGCTTGTATGAAAAATAAGGTTGTAAAAAGGACATAGTAAACAGCAGTAGCCTTGTATATTATGAATCATAACCCACGTCCTAATTAAATCTGTTCCTATCTAGTCAAGGTGTTAGTAGATAGCCAGTGATATGAGTTCCATGTTCAGCTTTCAGTATCAATTAAATATCTTAGTTAGCTGGTTCTTGTATTATATTGTCAAAATAGAAGTTACGGCGAGGTTGTTCAGAAAAAAAAAGAAGTTATGGCGTTATTGCATTTGAAAGTTACGGACTTGTTGTTATAGTGTCGAAACCTAAATGATCTGTAGTGTGCTAAGACTAATTCAATACCCCAATACATCACATAGGAGTTTTGAAACTGAGCAGCTTGTACTTATCTTATTGTAATATGTTATTTTTTCATTCAGTATGTGGTTTTGATCTACCTTCACTCCTGAAACTCCTTGGGGTTGCCTGTGCAATTTTTGTATATTGCTGTTTTCTCTCCTGTCTGTGAGTTCATACAAAACCCCATAAAGTTTGTTCAATTTTTTTTGTTTTGCTTTTAAGGTTGGGGATGCAGGGCCCGTTCTTGATATGTTGGCAGTGGTTCTTGAGACAATATCCACTAATGTAGTCCTTTCTAGGACCACAGCATCAGCCGTTCTCCGAGCTGCACATATAGTATCAGTGGTCCCAAATGTTTCTTACCACAAGAAAGTAATTGAATTCTTTTACTGCAACTTTTGTTTTGTATTTGACCTTCGCAGTAGTTATTCCTGTTCTAACCGAGTTACTGTGGTCTGTCCCAGGTATTTCCGGATGCCTTGTTTCACCAACTGCTCCTTGCGATGTCCCATGCAGATTGTAAGACTAGAGTCGAGGCACACAATATTTTATCCGTCGTGCTTCTTCGAACTCTTCGTTTGCCATGGTCAGATCAACATAAGGAAACCTCAGAAGTTGTTCCTGGGACATTGTCAGTTGATGGAATTTGTACAGTAAGGAACCAGAGTACTAGTTTACAGGAGGAAGAGAAAGAAAAAGTTGAGAAATCCTTAAACAGTGAACTGCGTAAAGATGTAAACCACATATCTTATCCAAGTGTATCACGACATACCAGTCAACAGCTTAGTGGTCAGTCCTTGGATAGTTTAAAGGATTTAGATGATGGTATAAAGGTATTATTTTTCTAAACCTACGTTTCTTTGCGCTCTCTCCCCAATTATATTTATATTAACTTTCTTATCGATTTGAGTGTGTATTTAATACTGAGCTAACTCTAGTGTGATTTCATGCTATTACAGTCGTTATGTTCACTCCGACTAAGTAGTCACCAAGTGAATATGCTTCTTTCATCCCTATGGATCCAAGCAACTTCTACCGACAATACCCCTGAAAATTTTGAGGCCATGGCCAGCACATATCAAATCACTTTACTGTTTTCACTAGCAAAGGTTAGTTGATGTATCTTACTCTAGATATACCACCATACTAAAGGCTGGTGGAGTGTTGGTATTCTTTCATTCTGGTCACAGTGGATAATTCCACTGGAATTCTGTCCAGGGAGATCTTGACTCTTTCAGATTCAAAATGAACTTACAACACTATGTTTTTGAAACTGAATTTGATGGTTATGAACTTTAATTTCTTGATGCAATCCATCTAGATGAAATGGTCTTTTGATTTTTTAAAATTTTCACTGATTTTATGATTTAAAATGGCAGAGATCAAATCACATGGCTCTGGTGCGGTGTTTTCAGCTGGCATTCTCTCTTCGAAATCTCTCATTGAATCAAGATGGTAAGTTAAAGATTGTGGTTAATGGTAATGCTTGTTCCGTTCATTAAGGAAATTGCTTACTTTGTTAGCTAGATAGTATGAATAAATCTCATTTATTTGCATTAACTATGATGAATATAGTTCCATTAGATTATGCTATGCCATTTTTGTTGATTTGCGATGTGATTTTGTTAGTGGTGAATATTATTATACATAGTCTCTCGCCCTGATATTGTGCACGTATTAAAATAGGATAATAGGGTGATAAAACAAACATCTAGTCAGGATCCAAGGACTTTAATCAAAGGGAACACTATTTTTGCTTTTAAGTTCCTTTTTGACTCTATTATAGTTTTAGCAGCTACATATTGGACAGGATTCTCCCGAAGTTAATTTGTTTGTTGAAAACCTACTAGTCACAGATTGGCTTGTGCTAGAACTTTCATGTTCAGTAAAGTTACCTTAAGTTGTGGAACGCCAATGGGACGAGATCTCCTTGTAAATGCAAAAGGAGTAACTCAACTGTCCTGAACTCCCCATTCTATTGAGTTTATTTCTGATGTAGATTTCTGGTATAATGTTGAAGGAGGTATGCAGCACTCTCGTAGAAGATCTATCTTCACTTTTGCATCATATATGCTCATTTTCGGTGCCAAGATTTCAAATATTCTGGAGCTAGTTCCAATTGTCAAAGAATCTTTGACAGCCCAAATGGTGAGCTTTGGTTGATAATTGCATCTGTTTGTTTTCCGTTTTCTAGATCTCTTGTTTTTGGGTTGCTCAGCTGTTTTTAATCTGTATATGCAATTCGTCATGTCCTAAATAGGTTGATCCTTATCTTGTGCTGGAAGGAGATATCAGACTGCGTGCTGTATGTTCTGGATTTCCACAGGAAGAAGCGTATGGATCTGACAAAGATGATAGTGCTGCTCTCAATTCTTCAGTGATTATCGCAGATGATAGACGTCTGAAGGAGATCGTAATTAGTCATTTTACATCAAAATTTCAGACACTATCCGAGGTACTTATCTAGTTTAAAATTATATAATGGTGTAATTCATGATAGTTCTGTTATTTTTGGCGGAGGGAGTGTTTGGCCTTATCTATATCCAACACATCAGATAAAGCTGTATCAAACATATATAAGAAAAAGAGTTTAGACCTGTCAAAATATTGTTCTGAATTTTTTTTTGTGTAAAATTCTCTTAGGAGGAGCAATCAAATTTGAGAAAGGAAATTCAGTCAGATTTTTCCCGAGATGATACACATCCGCTTGGTGGAAAATTGTTTACGGATACACCAGGACCTAGTTCTCCTCTTAATCAAACAGAACTCCCAGCTTTCGAAGAGGTATAACGATTTCATGAGAAACTTGCTTCAGGAATGATTCTCTTATTGCAATTTTGTGGATCTTTCAGGTTGAGCTTTCAGACATAGTGGCATTTGAAGGAATTTCCCCAGGGGCTAGTGGAAGCCAGTCGGGGCACAGAACATCATTGTCCACAAACACTAATCCAGTAGATGTTCTGAGTGTCAACGAGTTGTTAGAATCGGTAATAGTTACACTTAATGTTTCATAACAGTTTTTATTGGTCTCCTCCGTGTCCTCCTTTTTAATGTAATTTTTTTCATTGGGGATATGTAGGTATCAGAAACTGCTCGGCAAGTTGCAAGTCTCCCTGTTTCCTCCGTTCCTGTACCTTATGACCAAATGATGAACCAGTGCGAAGCTCTTGTGACGGGTAAGCAGCAAAAGATGTCCGTGCTTCGAAGTTTCAAACCCCAAGCAACCAAAGCTATAACCTTGTCAGAAGACGATGAAAAGGACGAACAATATCTTCTCAAGGAGGTGAGAGTTTGTTCCCTGTGACAGTAATTGTCATCCTATCTTGGTTTGGTGTTCATTTGTTTTTTGTTTTGTCGTGTGCTGCAGACAGAAGAAGCTGGTGAAGATGATCAGAAGGCAATAATTGTGGCTGATGTTCAACCTCAAGGGCAGCTCGGATTCTTCTCACAAGAAGTTCCACAAAATTCATTTCGGTTACCGCCTTCGAGCCCCTACGATAAATTCTTGAAAGCAGCCGGATGTTAAACCGGTACATTCTAAAAATCTTGCATATACATGCATATATATAGACACACACACAGAGCATAATATATACTATATATTATCACGTGTAATCTTATGCTTCGTATATTCTTAGTCATCTCTTGGCTCTTTCTGGAAGGAACAATGATTGATTCATTTCATTTCTCCATTGTGAAAAAAAAAATGTTATAATCATCAAGGAAGCATTTGTTAAAACCTTGGAAGAGAGCAGAAGCACCGAAAAGTCGTGCAAAAACTCAGAACTGTCTTTGTTTTTTGGGGTTGGAAATATCATTGATTGATTCAAAGTGTTGTTGATTGTTTGTATGTAATGAGCTGTGTGTGTCTTGTTCTGTGTATGAGTTTGGGGGGGTTGGAACCAGAGTCTTTGTGGTGGTTTAGGGTTGAGAAGTGTGCTGGTTCTGGTCGGTCGGTCAATGTATTGTGTCTGGTTTGCTCTGAAAATGACAAACTTGGGATGTACTATAATGTATTGTGTTGATTTCTTATCTGAATTGATAAATGAGGTACAAGAAGTTTTGATGAATATTCTCTGGTTACTTGTATGATCGTGCAAATTAAGCAATTTGGATGACAGAAGTTCAAAAGTCCTGATTTTTTTTTGAAACAAGATCCATAGTCAAACTCAAAATCAAATTGAACAGACCAGTCCTATCAATCAATCACTAGAGATTCTCAGTAAACCCTAGGAAGCACGGAAGCTTCGTCCGATGTCCGCTTCCCGTTTCGGAATCTTAGTCGGAGTCGGAAGCTCTCGGAAGCTTTCAGAATCTCGCTTCCATAACGCTTGGAAGCTTACGATTCTATTTTGAAAGCTTGCGATTCCATTTAAAAAAATTTGATGTCACAAAATAAATAAGAAATATGAAATTATTTTGATAGTTTTTTTATACAACAAAAGAAAAACCAAAACTAATTTTGCATACTAATTTTGTATTTTATTTTTTAAAATATCATAGTTAGAAAAATGATAGAAGCATGGATCATTTATTAGGGAGATGTTGAAATGATTAACTGAATTAAATTAATTTCGAGAAATTTGAGTTTGATGATGTTTTTATTGGTAAAAAAAAATTAAAACAATTTTATTTGATGGAATTAATAAAATGAGAATGAAGAATGATCTTAAATTTTTGACTTTTCTCTATTGTAAACGTACACTATTTGATTTTTAAATATAGAGAGATATTTAGAATTTATGTATTAGATTTGTATGTTAATTATAATTTTTTATATGATATAATGTTTAATGTTTATTATATATGTATATATATATATATTAATTTTTATATATGCTTCCAACACGTACCCATTTTCTATAATTTCTATAAAAATCGCTTCCACGTTTCCAAACGCTTCGCTTCCGCGTACCCGCTTCTGATTCCATGCAACCTAGAGTAAACCACACTGTACGATAAGAATTTCCACAAATACCCTCGAAGAAGACACAGTATTACAGTAAAGCCCCGAAAATATTGGCGCCTATTCGAATTTCCCACTAATTAACAAAAAAATAACATAAAAAGGAAAAAACACGAAGTTTAGATGATCTTCTTCTTTTTGTCTTTAATAAGAAGGAGAGAGAGAGAGAGCGCTGACACATATCTAAATTTTGAATTCTTCTCTCATTACCAAAAACGGTAATCGGAGACATTTTAAAACAAATCTAGGGTTTTCCTTTCCCGGTAAAGTTCTTCACTTTCTCCTTCGTTACACCATCAAAATTAAAATTAAAAATCTCAACTTTATTCTCTTTTCAACACTTCTTCGCTCCTTGAATCTATTCGGCTTCTTCTTCTTCTTCTGCAATTTCTTCTTAAGGTTTAGGGAGGAGGTGGATTGTAGTTTACCAGTCACGAAGACCACCACCACTATGGTTTCTTGTCCGACAGAGGACGCCATTCGAGCTTTATTAGAAAGCTTAGTCGACCCTCTGCTTCCATCAAAACCAACTGATGATGTTCCTTCGAAATCTGTCCGAGAATCTGTTGCCAAACAGGTGATTTCTCAACTTCCTCTGTCTCTCGCTGGACTTCAAAATCTCTAATTGCTTGTCTGATTAGCTCTATTTAGACTGCATTGTCTTGTTTTTAACTTCTGTTTTTTTTTTCTTCTTTTTTTTCGATGGTGTTGATTCAGGTTCATGCTCTTGTGTTGCTCTATAATTATTACCACAGAAAAGACAATCCTCATCTGGAATGTTTGTCCTTTGAGTCTTTCCGTAGCTTAGCTACGGTTATGAGGCCTGCTCTGCTCCAGCATTTGAAGGAAGATGGTGATTCAGGACAAACCGTATTGCTGGAGAAGGTTATTGTGGATGCATGTAGCTTGTCAATGAGCTTAGATGCGTCTTCGGATCTTTTTATCTTGAACAAGTATCCCATAAGGAAAGTTGCTGTTCTGCTTGTTGACTCAGAGAAGAAGAATTGTTATCTTCAACACAGTTCCATCACACAAGGTGTCTGGTCACTACTTGAAAAACCCATTGAAAAAGAGAAAACTGCTAGGGAGAATCAGAAAGAAGAGGTCGTCTTTCAGAAAGTTGCATTTGCTGCTATCAAGGAGGCCACAGGTTAGTTTGAAAGACTGATCATTTGGGTTCTATTTTTTGCATTCTTTCTCTAAGTTACTTCAACAGTTTTGAATCTTTTGCAGGTGTTAATCACAAGGACATTGAGATCTTGGAGAGGCATTTGGTATGCTCCTTGAGTGAAGAGAAGGCAGCAGTCCGCTTTTACATAATGAAGTGCACTTCACAAGACAAATTTTCTGGAGAAAATCCTGTCGAAGAAGTGCTTAGTTGGTAAGTCCATTTTGGTATCGAAAGGAAAGGCCCTAGCTACAATAGTTATGGCAACTCAAAGGACCTTATATTCACTAAAAAATCGGTAAATAACTATTGACTCCCAAATTTTGGCAAAGATGGTCTCTCAGCTGTTATTCTTGAACTCACTTTACTTCACATTAGTTGCATGATTGGATAATTCTATACTTAAGGAGGTATTGATATGATATTCCTAATCATCCCCATTTGCTCTTCTCTACGTAAATAGTATGCAGGGTCCTTTATTTGAGAAGAGCTTCTCTGACTGGACTATGAATTCCATAGTGGAATACTTTCATGTTCTTCCATATGCCAGTCTCATTGAGGATTGGTTTTCCAGGTTTAATTGCATCTTTTTTCCTTCCTAAGTTGTTATTCCTTAACATTACTTTTGAGTTTTTTTGGTATCTTTTCTAGTGTAGGGGGTAGCAATATAAGTTTATTCTGCTTTTTCAGGCGAGGAGATACTGAATCTGTGATAGAGAAAGAACCAGAATCTGTATGTGATGATATCGAAAGCAATGGCAAGGCTGATGCAACGAAGGAGTCGGAACTTTCCGACATTTTTAAAAGACGAGAAAATGCTGCTTTAAAAAGGAGATATGAAATTAAAGTATGCTCTCGTAATGATACTTGTATACTTGTGTTAAGGAAAATGTATTACAAATTAACTTAAGAATTTAAATTGCAGGCCAAAAAAGTTGCCGCTCTACTTAGCAATCCTAGAGCTAGAGGAAAAGCTACTCCGAGGTTACAAAATCGGTACTTAAAAGGAAGTACAAGTGTTGCGAAGGAACCTAATGTTCACTCGGAGACAGTATTTGCGTTGAATGCTAAGAATGTAGATAATAAAATGAGCCCTTGTAAGGATAGCTATTCGAATGGAGAGAAAGGTGGTTTCGAGGTGAAGTCTGAAATCTACACTAACAATTATATATTCACAATTTAATCATCAAGTATCCTTTATCACCCTTTTGTAAATGCAGGTTGCGTCTGACCCAAAGGATCTCAAAGAAAGAGGTATCCAGAGGAAGAAAGCTGTTCCTGACAGACTTAATAGCATTCTTAAGCTTAATGCAACTCCTGTTTCTGCTCACAACGCTAATCTAAACCTTGAGGAGCTACAGACGTCTCTTCTTTCTAAAGCAACATCTCTATCCGAAACTGCACTGAAAGTTCTTCATTGCAAACGAGATAAACTGGTAATAACTGTAGAATTTGTTCAAAGATACACAACACAGCAAAAAAAACTGATTGGCAATAGCATATATCTTTATTTTATGATTAAGAGCTGCTCTCGTTTTCTCGGGCTGCAGACTCGTCAACAGCGGAACATAGAAGACGAGATTGCTAAATGTGATAAATGCATCCAGAACATCAAAGGTATGTATATACCATATACTTTTCCTTTCTGCCACAGCTTTGTTTTTTCATGAACCTGAGTGATTCTCGTGGGTGTTATAGGTGATTGGGAGCTGCAATTAGAAACAGTACTCGAGTGCTGTAACGAGACATACCCGAGGCGTATGCTTCAAGAATCTCTTGACAAGTCAGCATGCCAAAGCAACAAGAGGCTGAAGCTCTGTGAAACACTTCCTACTACTAAAAGTCTGTGTCAGGTTAGTTTATGGCAACTTTGATCAATTCTTGTTCAAGGAATTAAGATTCATTGCCTCTATTTATTGCAGAAACTCGATGATATCTGTCTCGTGAATAACTGGGTACTACCAAACTATCGTGTGTCTCCATCAGATGGTAAAGTTTTGAGATCATATGACAAATTCGTAGTTCAGCTCCTTTACTCACTCAAAATTTTCCTGTTGATGTTGTTGCTTTGTTCAAAAAGGTGGATATGAAGCTGAAGTAACAATCACAGGGAATCATGTCGCTTATACAATACATGGAGAGGAAAAGTCTGATCCTGAGGAAGCTAGGGAATCTGCGGCAGATTGCTTGCTAACTAAGTTACAACACAGCACAACAGCCAACTTGTCATGATTTAGTGAGATTCAAGAGCACCTCAGAAACCAAACTAACTTCCAGCATAAGTAGAAAACAACCCTGATTTTGATATGTATGGGCATTTTGGAGGAATGTATAAAACAATAGCAAGATTTGTACCAACTCCATTCTCCGGTTCAGACTTTTAGATATATTACAAGAAATCAAAGGTATTAACTGATGCAGTAACTAAAGTAGACCAAGCACCAAAACCAGAGTCATGTTAAAAACATTCATCAGTTCGTTCTTAGACTTAGTAATCAAAATTGGATTTTGCTATCTAATAGTCCAAGAGACCACATAAGCATGCTTATGTCAAAGTAGTCATCGAATCATAGTATAGACTCAGAAACAACAAGCTTAATAATAATAACAGAGGAAAAAAGCCAACAAGGTGTAAAATCAATCAATAAAAACCACAACGTTGATAATGAAACCTCCATTACTTGAACAAAAACCTCTAGAATCGCTTGAACTTAGACAAGAAGAAGATCAATCTCCACAGAGACAAGAAGCTTAGCAGAGACGGAGAGCATTGGAAGAGCTACTCTGTCTCAATGTAAGAGGAGGAACAAGGGCAAACATAGGATTCCACGGCATCTGAAAGACCAAAGACTGATGTAGTCGCCGTGTTTCAAATCACACCCCATTTTCCAGTCCTTTGATCTACCAGAATCGCGAGACCATCTTGGATTGTCGTCATTGTGATCGGAAAACCAAAATCAAGTTCAGAGAGCAAGAGCGTGAGGAAGAAAGAAAATGAGAGAGAGAGAGAGAGAGAACGAGGATGTGAGTGAAAACTGAAAAAAGTGACTGTTGTTTTATAGAGAGAGAATTTGTTTTCTTAGCTCTTATGCCTCCTCATATAGAAGCTATTAACTTACTTGGAAGAAAAGAAAGACTTGTTTTCAATAGTTAAGCAAATTGGAGAAAAGATTTAGGTTTTACAATACTTTCCAGTAACCTCCTCATCAAGATTCAGGTTAAGGAAACTATCAAACAATCTCAAAAAGCATCTTCATCTCAAAAAATTTATCGAATCATTAGTATAGAATCAGAAAAAAAAAAAAAAAAAAAAACTTGCTAATAATAAAAGAGAGAAACCCACAAAAGTGTAAGATCGATCACAATCGTAGAAAGAACCCTAATTTTGCAAATTACTAATCCAAGTAGTAACTAGACCAAAAACCTCAAGAATCGCCTGAAATTAGACTAATCAAGCTCAACAGACACAAGAAACGTCTCAAAAACGAAGATAGGATCTACCCTGTGATCTCATGGTAAAAGAAAGAGGAACAAGGGCAAAACAGAGGACTCCACCGCACCTAAACGCCCAAACACCGATGTTGTCACCGTCTTTCAAATCATTAGCCTTAACAACATCGTTCCAACCACAAGTCAAACAGTAATTCCAGCTTACGTTTCCTGAATGATTCCCCACCTCCCATTTCTTCAAAACCACACCCCACTTTTCAAACCTTGGATCCACGAGAATGGCTCCCACTTCCATCTTCTCATCATCATCATTGTCGATATCTTCTTCTATGATACTCCGCTCCTCAGGCGTCAAGAACTCGTTCCTGATTAAGCTGTTGAAAGGCATTAAGAGACGGCCCAGTGTTGGGTTGACATCAGATTTGGACAGAGTCTTCTCTAAGATTAGTGTCAGGTCTTCTCCATTCATGTCTCTCATCACCTGAAATTGCCACCACGGCATCCCCCACGTCCTCCTTGGAAAAAAAGTTACCTTCGGTTTCTTGAATCCACCACTACTCCTTCTCTGTAACATCTCACGCACCTCGGTGGGGTTTGTGTACTCCGTTAGCCACGGATATGGAGACCATTGGTGATTAGTGTTTGATGGGTTTTTCATCTCTGTCTTCTTGTACTCATCAGGGATGTAGTTTCCAAAGGGTAAGGTTGAAGAACAAGGCGATGAAGAAGAAGTAGAAGCCCCATTAGGGTTTTCAAAGTTAGGTTGTGGGTATCTAAGCGCAGGCCTTATCTTTCTGGGGACATGACTGAAGAATTTCTTCTTCTCGCTCTCTTCGTCATCGTCTTTTTTCTTTTTGATAAAGACGTTGTCTTCTTCTTTAGAGACAATCTTGGCTTTTCCTTTTCTTGCGCGTTGTTCTGCATCATTCAACGTAGCCTTGACACCCGCCAACTCATAAAGCTCCGAGGTCGACCCCATCTTATTTCTCTCAGCCGTGTGATCATCGTCGATTGTTGTCATTATGATCGGAACCCTAACTCGAGATCAAAGAGAGAGAAGCTTGAGGAAGAAGGAAAGTTTAGAGACAGAATGAGAATGAGTAAAAAGAAAGTGCCTGTGTTGACGTTATTAAATAGGTCTTTTTTTCCATTTTTTCCTTTCAGCACAATACTGTAGTTTAACTATTGGGATTAGTACCCTATTAATTATGACCGACTTGCGTATTTTTTACATCATTGTCTTTTGAGAGTGTGTGTAATAATATGCATTAAATGGAAATGTATGTGCGATGGCAAAATGCATAATCTTCCTTTTTGGTTTTTGTAATTTTTCCCTATAGTTTTTACTTTTATATAATTTTAAGCGAAAATCAGTAATTAGTGCAGTGAATCGCCTAATGTTTGGACTTTGGATTGATGGGTCAAGCATTGCTGTAATTGGTAATTGGGCTTCAAATGGGAAGAGAATTTAGGCCCATTAAAGGTGTAGGATAGAGAATTTGCAACTCGGAAGATATAAGGATTACTATTATTGACTTTATGCCTTTCAAGACTTATTATTATTAAGCTATGCTGCTCTCAACCTCTGTGACAACACTGAAGATGGTTGGATAAATACTTGCTGGTTCAACACATTTTAAGATTGACTCTAGTCAAGTCAGACATGTTTGATCCTCATCGACTGCGGCAAAGATTGTGAAAATGTTGTGTTGATGTTTTCATATGGAGGATAGAATTGGTTTTAGCAGTCAGGCGATATATAGCTAATGCATTGAAGTCAAGAGAAGCGTTTGACGTCGAATGCATTGGAGTCAGATGATGTTGAGACAGATATGTGGTGAAGAACTACATTGGATGCGGAAGAGAATATAGTCTTAAGTTTGTCACTCACAAATCACAACAAGGGTCTTAGTTCTGCAGGGTCATCATCAGAGGAACTCAAGATCCTTCTGGATTCTGCCTTAACATAAGTAGAATCTATCTTGATCCCTAAGAGCATTTTGGAGGAATGTACCAAAACAGTTGACCATTGGACCAATGCAGTAACTAAAGTAGGCCTAAAAATCACTAGCAATTGAAGTTGATATGTGTGCTTGTACATCAAGCAACAAACCCAGAGTCATGTCAAAAGTATAAACTTTCTGTAAACAGAGAGTATAGTGACCTCCATTGAACGAGAAAGCACACGACTTACTTTGACTCCTAATGAAATTTCTTCATCAATTTACTAATGGAAGAGAAAAAACAACAAGATAAAGATCCCAACTTCGTACCAAAACCATAGTAACATCTTCTAGTCCCAAAAAATAAAAACTTTTTACTTATCTACAGAATCAACAACAGAGCTCGTGGGAGGAACAAGGGCAAAGCAGAGGATTTCATTGGACCTGAAAGACCAAAGACTGATTTTGTCGCCTTCTTTCAATCCATTAGTCTTAACGACGTTGCTCCATTCACCTCTCAACACAAAACTCCAGTAGCTGCTCCCTGAATCAGTCGTCATAAACCATTGCTTAAAACCTACGTTCCACTTTTTACTACGTTGATCCATAAGAAACGATGCCACACCCATATTCCCTTGGTTAGTGATGTCGTCGTCATCAATCAATCTTGACTCGTCAAGCGTCAAGAAATCGTTTTGGATTACGCTATTGATAGGGATTGAGAGACGGTTTTGAAGTGGATCAACATCGTTCGAGTCCAGAGTCTTCACTATGACTAGCTTCGGATCATCAGCGCCGTTCATAACCTGGACAAGCCATTCTGGTGCCTTTATCCGATTTCGAGAAGAGGTTGGGACTTCCGGTGTCTTTATCGGTTCTTGTGGGTCTTTTGGTCGGACGTATTCGTAAGAGGTAGTCTTTTTTCTTCTGGGGACGTTACTCAAGATTCTATCCAATATCACATCTTTATCTTCTGGGACAGTCTTGGGGACAGAAGCAACTTGCGGCTCTGGATCCTTGCGAAGGTATGCGTGACCTTCCCTTTTTCCTTTGGGGACGCGATCGAAGAATCTCTTTCTTTTCTCTTCTCTTACTTGTGCGACAGTCTTGGTCTTTTTTTGGTTATCACGCGAACTCATCTCTTCTCTTCTCTTCCTTTTCTCTTCTCTTACTTGTGCGACAGTCTTGGGTTTTTTTTGGTTATCACGCGAACTCATCTCTTCTTCTATGCCGGTGAGAAGTTGTATGAATCGCGAAAGCCAAATGAGTTGTTCAAGCGTAGAGAAAAGGAGCACAAAAATTGCCAAGTCTAGATAAACAAAGAAGAGAGAGAGAGCGGTTGAGAAAATGGTGCCAAGGGTCCTGAATTTTTTCTCTCTCGAGTCTTTAAAAGCGTCTAAGAATTTGTTTTTAAAGCGTTGACAAAAGTCTCAGTGCGTCAGGTTGATTTTCCCGCTCGAATTCATCTCCAACGGTCATAACAGAAACTCGAGTGACAGAGAATTAGAGAGAGTACCCAAAGATTATTTTCTTCTTTGTTTCATTTATTTTTTACTAAAATTCCCGTTTCATAGTGTTATTTAAAATATACGATGCTAGGCTGTGTTTCATCTTTGACCAAATTACTTGTATAGTAGTAGGTAACAACACCACATCGAGAGATGGTTTTATAAGCCAAACAAGAAAGAACAATTACAAGATACGGTCATAGGCTAAAGATTAATCGAGAAATCCTTTTGGTTTTCTTTATGGCTTTTGTCTAAGAATGAAAGATGAAAGTACAACTTTACAATAGAATCCTAACGATAAACTACTACCATTTGTTCTTGCAGCTTTTTCAGTCAAAGAAGAATCCGGATTAAAAACAAAAACTTCTTTGTTCCTTTCTTTAAGCAAACCTACCTAGTGACCGATATGAGAAAATTTAGCCTCAGAAATTCGCCTGATGCTGAGCGAATTCCGACAAAAATCTCAAAATTGAATGCTTAGGGTTATTATCATCATCACGAAGCCCTTTGTCTAAAGTCTCAAGAACACCCTTCATGATTCGAGTGTAGAGCCTCTCCATCTGCGGAATGCTGTAGTTGTCAGTGCGTTCCATGAGTAGTCCCTTTACAGATTCTGTTTGGCTTGAAATTTCTTCATCCGACTTAGCAAAATCCCTGGAAGAATCACCACTCACATCTTCTGCAGATGCCTCTTTACTTGGTGGCTCGCTTCGGTCTTCTCTATCACCATCTGTTGGAGAAGGAACTGCTGACTGTGTGTTGGCCGCTTCCGGAGATGGCATCTCTTTGCTTGCATCTTGGTTTTGTGATTTGTCTGCAGCTGAATCTGTTCATCACAACGTAAACACACACCACAAGTATTAAAAAGTCTCATTATCAAAGAGTTTTTCTACATCTAGGAACCTGAGATCGTATGAACTCAAAAGTCTCAAGGGAAAGCAAACCACCGACACTTAACATGTAAAACAAGAACCAAATCTTCGGTTGCAGTGGCATTACCTGTACAGACAGCATCAGTAGTTTTCTTGGGCTTTTTAAGACCTTCATAATCTCGATCTAAATTAACCTCTGGCTGCACATTTCGAAGTCGGGCACTGGTTCTAGTAACAGTTCCCATCTGCACAACAGGAGCTAAACCGAGGATTGATCCACTCAGATCATCTGGTATCTGTGAAGGACCACCTTCAGCTGCGATCTTATCACAATATGTTAGCAGCGCTGGGTCCATCTGTGACAGCATCCCATGCACCTGAAACATAATGACAAATATGGCTTCAGATAACAGCATTTGGGGGATGATAAACTTGCAGCAATTTTAAATGGGGGATTAGAGACTTGCAAACATACTACATCTCGAAGCTCATAGGCTCTACTGACAATTCTCGCTCCTGCATAATCATCTCCATTGTAAGCCTGGATAATAATTGAATAAAGTTAAAACAAACTTCATGGGTAAGAGTCTCATTCATTAGCATTGAATCATTCTGTTCAAGGAAGCATCTATTCCCTCAAAATATCAAATGATAAAAAAATGAATAGTAAGGACAATGTCCACACCAACCAACAACTCTCTCTTTATAACTTTCTAGTGCAGTGACCACATTTTTTGAATTGTCAAGGTTTAATAGCCATGTAAAAGAGATGTGTTGTAAAACAGGAGTGCACCTTGGCATTTCTCACAATGAGATCAACGTCTTGCAAGAACGGTGCACATGTCAGATACTGCCCAGTATCAACACGCTGCAGCAGAGTAGCCGTATCCATTGGATTTTGAATTATTGAGCGATAGTTTGGAGCATCCTCGTCCGTAACTGGAAAGTGGAATGCGCTGAATCTTTTATCATATAGTATCCTGCACAGCAAAAGTATCCCATAAGTTACAATATGTTAAAAAAAAAAAAACCAATAACAAGAGACAATTAAAGAAACTCCCTACATTATAGAAATGGCAAGGCTACCCTATGTAAAATTTGAGAGCTATATCAGTACTGTTATATCAAATAATGTTCATCTCCGTTGACAAAAAGTAAAAGGCGTTCTTGATCTAAGTATAAAGACAACAATAATAAAGCTTCAACATAAACACACTGCAAGCCATGCAGTAGAGTGTAATGAAGATTATAAAAAAATGACAGAGAAGAAACCAGGTAAGTATTTCCAAAAGCTGAATCTCAGTATTTTTTGAAGTGCACCTGATCTACAAACCAACTGTTCTATCACATAAGCATATAGATAAAACGAGAGCATTTACAGCTACCAAATATTGTGTTGAGTCACACTTTGCATGGGTGTTTATTTAACGTGAGGGCCCAGACACATTTACCTATTGCAAACATCTCTGAGACACATACGCAATCGTCGAAGGGAATGCTGCTCTGCTTCCACCTTGGCTTTTACTTCTGCAGGTTTTGGACCAGCAGGTTCTTTTGGAACCTTGGGAAGTTCTGGAAGGGGTTGTGGTCCAAATGGTTTGCCATTTAAGCCAGAAATAACTGAGAGAGCAGCTTCAATCAAACGGTCAAAGAACAAAGACCTATCTTCACTTGATGGTTTGTCCACAGTATAGCTGAAAACAAATGTACACAGTATGAGAAACTGAATTATAAACCATAAGCGTGAGGACCATTTCATGGAAACCAATAGAATGAAGAAAATTATATTTGTAACGAGAACCAAGGAAAAAGTAGCTACGTTGCACTTAACATTGTTAACAAAAAAAAAAAAAAAAAAAGTAGCTAAGTTGGGGAATGACACCAATAAAAATGCAATGCTATTTCACAGGAATTTTTCTCTGAACTTTCATGTAATTTGTCAAATATATTGTATAAGTTCATAATAACTTAATCTGATCATTACTTGCCAATCAATTTTAGACAAACCAAAAACATCAACTTGGAAAACATACGTAAGCATCTACAGCTTACTAACTCACATGCATGCTACTAATGCATGCCTTTTGACATTGAAAAGATGACCGACTTTCACAAGAAGTTTGTACAGTATATAATTATATGGAGAAGCAGGTCAAAGAAAGTGACCTACCAGCTTTTATGGGAAAACAAAAGAAAAGCTAATAATAAAGTTGTAGTATGGTACTGGACAAAGTGATTACAAGCAAAACATAAACTTACATAGATCGATTGTCAAATACTGTCTGCTCTTCCACGTCAGATAATTCACCATAAGATGTAGCAAGTAATAATATGGGTAGATTTGATGGCAATTCTTCTAACAAAGTCAGAAATACAGCCCTAAGCTGTTCATGAGCCTGCAGTCATCAGTATCAAGATCATCAGACTAGCAATCTAAAACAACCAACAGGACAACCTACATTGTATTAAGCAAACATGTAAACATGATCTCCAAAAGTCACTGCAGCAAAGTGGAATTTAGATAATAAAAACACACTTACATTTTCCCACCAATTATTGAACATTGGTATGTAAAGTATTGAAGGTGTTGTTCTCCTAGCTTCACTAAATATATGTACTAACGCCTCTTCCGGGGTCTTTGCACCAGGATCCGAAAGGAGAGATGGAAGTCCCAGAGAATGAATAGGGAATTTTTCTAGCTCATGTAAAATTGCAGGCCCAAGATGATCCTGTTCGACTAACAAGTAAGTGAATTCAGTTCATAATAATAAAGCTTTCAGACATAATCACAAGAAACGACAAGCAATTACCAGTCCAACTCCTTCACCACCAAGCAGCAAAAGTCGAGGTCGATAAACAAGAGGAATTGCAGATCCAAATGAAAGTATTGACAGCTTCGTCAAATCCGATGACGTGGCTGACGAGGGAAAAATATCTGATATTATACTCATGGATTCAAGGAGGTGTCGATGTAAACATGGCAATACAACCGGAGAGAGTGGTCTGGATTGCACAACAGACCCTCTATGGGCAGCAGGAGTAATAGCTGACATTGCCTCTACAAAGTGGCTCTTCTCAACGTTAACCAACCCAACATCTATGGCGTATTTATCATCACTGGTATAAACTTGTGGATATTTCTCACGAAAAGCACGAATCGCAGCTTCAGTGCACAAAGCTTTTAGATCAGCACCACAATACCCTACACAAGTAGCTGCCAGTTCCTCTTTCAGCTCCCTAGTAGGTGGGTGCTTCCATTTACGAGTGTGAATATCCAATATTTCGGCTCGTGCTTCGCAGCCTGGTAAAGAAAAATTGAACTCCCGATCGAATCTGCCAGGGCGGCGTAACGCGCCATCTATTGCATCTACCCTGTTTGTTGCTCCAATGAGAACAACTTGACCACGAGAATCGAGGCCATCCATCAGCGCCAGCAAAGTTGAAACAATAGAATTATGTATTTGTTCCTGTTTGCTAGATCTTACAGGAGCAAGACCATCAATTTCATCAAAAAAGATTATGGAAGGCTGGTTTCGCTGAGCCTCCTCAAAGAGTAGCTTTAGCTGTCTCTCAGCTTCGCCAACCCACTTGCTAAGAACATCAGCACCCTTCCGCATATAAAAGCTAACTTTCTGTCCAGCTTTTGAAGCAGCACATGCTAATGCTCGAGCAATCAGTGTTTTACCCGTGCCTGGAGGACCACACAGCAGTACACCTCTGGGAGGAGTAATGCTGTAACTTGCAAAGAACTCTGGATACAGCAAGGGAAAGAAAACCATTTCCTTCAAATCATTGATGTATTCGGACAGCCCACCAATGTCATCAAAATTTATATCCTCATTAATCTGCAGTGGCTGGATATCTGCACCTCCTTTAGAGCTTGGCCCAGCAGTCTGAACACCAGAAGTTAATGCAGCCAAACCATCACTCTGGTGACCCCAACCAGAAGCTCCAACGTTCAACCCCAATGAACTTGACCCATACGTGTCCAAACCCCCAAATAGCCAAGGTGCTCCAGATCTGTTTCCACCTCGAGCCCAGGGAATTGCAGGGCCCTGGTCCAACTCGTCCACAAGAAGAGAATCATCTGAATCATCTGTTCTTGTAAAACGATGGCGCTTGTGAGGCCGAGACCCACCTCTCCTAACATGCCTTCCAACCCTGGTGCCCATGCCTTGGTGCAATACTCTCCGAGGAGATCTAGGTTGTTGTTGCTTGTTGATTTCTTCTGTAGGCATCCTCCGCACTTCAGCACGGTTTCGCAGATCATATCTCTTCCTTCCCTCTTGTTCTTCATCACCCTCTTCATCATCATCACCATCTTCTTCTTCCTCATCTTCGCCATCACCTTCATCTTCTCCATTACCCTCGTCTTCAGCCTCAACCTCATTTTCACCATCATCCGCATCATCTAATTCATTCCCATTCTCGGTTTCATCTTGGCCATCTTTCTCTTCTGATGTATCTTGGTCAGTACCAGATTCTGTTTTCAGTCGTTTATTTGAACGACGAGGACGGAGACCTTCACGACGTGGTGCCAATTCAGCATCCATATCCTTTCTACTTTTTGAAGTTGAGTAATTTTTATGAACTCCATTATAGACTCTACTCCTCAAGGTTCGATATGCTGGACTCTGAAAAAGAACAGAAACTTATTTTCAGCAGGCATACCACAGTACTTATAAGATAGCTTTAAGTTACGTTATCGAAGTGCCATTTTAAAGAGGAATATATCCTGACCATCATATCTTCATCCTCCGCTCCAGAACTGTCTGTATAGTCCTCAAGGTTTACAGAAATTCTTCTCTTCCTCGTGGAACGCCGGAGATCAGATGCAATTGGCTGTAAGTCATGAGCAATGTTATCAACATTCTGGTTTAATCAGACAAAAAGAAAAACAGTGTGCATTACAAAGAAAAGAACCGATCAGACTAATTTCATGTTGTCCCCCTGATACCCTCCGCAGACACAATAACCAGTAAAAATACAAAATCAATACAAGATAAAAAAAACAGATGATCATATATATCCACTTACCAATGATGTACTGAAGGATAAAACTATCAAAGAAATTAAAGTAAACCAAGGTGAAGTGCCAGATATTATAGCACTGATGCAATATCATAGGAAGAAACATGTAATGCTTACCGCGGCATTAGATGCCCTCGCTGGACGGTTCCCTTTGTGCAGCATCTTTGCGATCTGAGAGGCTGCCGTTCTTGTCTTTGCGTTTCTTTTCCTATTATGTAATATGTTTGGTGAGTAGTATACGTATGAGCGATTATACAATTTGGGCCTCCTCCTAAGCCTATCACTGCTTCTAACTGGCTTAGTAACTGACCCATCTCCTTGACTTGATCGCTTAGGATGCATGGAGAAATGCTACCTCTGATGATTATCTCCTTCCATAAACTACAAATCCAAGATTCACAGATCAAATTTCCACACCATAACCAGCACACTAAATGAAAAATAATTTCAAAACTAACAAAACAAAGTTGCAATTTCTATCAGATAAAAGGAGAGAATATCTCAAATACCACAAACAACGTAATCTACAGGAATCAGACATGTAGAATAGAAGAAACACTCAAACACTAGAAGAATTGTAGGAAAAACAAATTTCGCAAATCAAAAGAATCCCAGAAGGAACACATCTAACATTCTCTCATAGACACGCCCTTTCTAGGTACGCCGACTCCTAATAGACATGCATTCATAGAGATAAACCCCAAAGAGAAAGCCACTAAACCTCCTAGCGAAACAAAGAAAATTCTAAACCAAACCCTAGAAACTGAAGGTGAAAATGATCATCCTCAATCAAATCAACGGTTCCTGTTCAGAACGATGAAGAGATTCTTGCTAATCAACAACTAAAACGACTGTTTATCCGATTGCATTAGCCAAAGAACTCGACGAGACAAATCAACTGAGAAATGAACGGAGAGAATGCAAAATTGAACAAGCGTAAGAGATAGATGATAACATAAAGACGAAGAAACCTGAGGATTGAAGAAGGTGAACAGAGAGAATGATCGAAAGTGTCAGTGGAGACTGCAGAATTTGCAGGTCCGTCTTCGTTGCTCTTCTCCCTCTTTTTTTTTTTTTTTTCTCTCTTCGAGCGTTTTTTTTTTTTTTTCTTTTTATTTTTCCGGCTGCTGCTTTAATAAAATTTTCTTCCCCACTCTCTCTGTTTGGACGTAAGAATATCTCTATCCCTAGCTCTCTCCTAGTCCAAGTTTAGATTATTTTGAAAGTACTCCCCGAAATTTATCATATGTCATAATATTAACCCCATAACTTTCATTCTTTTATACCTTTAGTTTAAAAATTAAAACTTTTATGACCGTTAACATTTCTTAAACCCAATGTGACAGCCATCAGTAAGGAGGATTCTTCCGTCTTGCAAAATTCAATTTGTTTATCAGTTAATTTTGGTTTGACCAAAAAAAGAATATCAGTTAATTCTATATGAGGGCAATTCAAAAAAATTTAAAGTTTGCTAACAAAATTAGATAGATTACAAGGTAGATGACTCCAAATCACTTGCTTTTAGTGGAAAAACATTTAAAAGGTTCTTGAATTATCTTATAAGCTTTTTTCGTAATAATCAATTAAAAGTATACTTGCCCAAGTTTCAGTCTTTATGTTACACAAGTGGGATGCTCTTGCATTCCCCGTAAAGCTATACAATTTCTTGGGTACAATTTAACTTTTACCGAGGACTAACTAATCACAAAATGGGTTAAAAAATGATCTAGAAGGAGTAATACACAGCCAAAGCGACTAAAGCTTCTTGCTTTTGATAGATTTCTTCAATTTGGATGATGTGCTCGGGGTCTCCTTAAAGGCAGAAGGGCAAAGCTCAGTGATACTACAAGTTCCACAGCGTGGTCTTAGCGGTGTGCATATCGTTTGTCCAAATCCTACCTGTTTATATTTCAGACAACAAAATAGAGAGGATGAAGATTAATTGGAGTTATAGAGGTTTCAAGCATTTATATCCCTGACATATGAAATGTTCATAATAGTCGTAAGTAGATTTTTTTATGTATGGCCATGCATCATTTAGTTAGGATCTCCCAGAATGACGCACCAACAGAAAGTTAATAGCCACCCATTCTTCTTTTGGAAGCCATTGTTGCAGAGCTACTCTAGTTTCCTCAGGGGACAAGGTTTTCTGGTCAAGCACAAATTAGAGATAGGTGACCAAGAGCAGATGAGCAAACAAAAGAAGAAGTAAAATTTTACCAAGTGTTAAGAAATCATTCAATCAATCTCATAGCCATATATAATTCAACATAAGCCTGATGTTAGAGAAGCACCTGTTTTGTTCCTGGTTTAGACACCCAACCAAGTCTATTGCAAATGCGATGCACATGTGTGTCTACACAGATCCCTTGAACATCATTCCAGGCTACATGCAAAACCTATCGCAGGACATCAAAAGAAACCTTTTAAGAACTTTGAAAACAAGTATCTCTCTTACAAAGCTTGAATAATATTGGCAACTTTTACCAGATGAGCAATCTTAGGACCAACTCCTGGAAGTGAGAGTAGTTCTTCCAAAGTCCTTGGAATGTCACCGTCATATTTCATTAGACAAATTTTTGCAACTTTCTTCACATTAGTAGCCTTTCTAGTATAGAATCCAACCTAAAAGTTAAGGGCAAACAGTAAGTTTCATATCGAAATTAAAATGATAACAACAATTTCCATTTATAGTTTCTCACTCCTTTCCTTTTCATTTCCTAAATACTTCTCATGAAAAATATGGCAGATGGGGTCATAGCAGAGTCAAAGAGCCCTTCAACAACATGAAGTAAGATTACAAAGGGATAATGTACCGGATAGATCAATTCCTTAATGGTTGACTCATCGGCTTTGTCAATGGCTTCAGGAGTGAGAAGGCCATTTTGATGAAGTCGTTCTACTGCAGCTGCATATTAGAAGTGTTTGAATATAATATCAGGAAACTTAGAGATTTAGATGATATCAGAGATACTAGAATGCTGAAATTAAGCGTTCTTGCAACATGGGCTAAGTAATTAAAATCTCACCACCAGTTATGTGCTCTTTAGTCTGACTTGAAAGAAGTGTTCCTATGAGCACATAAAATCGCCTTTCCTAAAAATAGGGCGAGATAAGGTCAAAAGCAAAAACAAGAAGGGCGACCTTCTATCTACCTTTAAGCACAATTTCAATTTATGAAATGTGAAAACAACAAAGGAAGCAAGAATTCAGAATAAGAGAATTTTCTAATCGTAAGCTAGCATTTGTTACCAATTCACGGTAAACCACTTGGAACTTGGTTCCCAATCTATGCATAGAGTACCAAGTAATAATAAAAAAACAAATGGGAAGTAATATTTGAGAAAGCAATGAAACTATCTCACTGCACACTTCCACATAAAACCAATCGGCACAAACTCAGCAATAACTCAATTCCATATAGAGTAAGATATTTCTACCTTTGGAGGTAAAAAGCTTCCGGTTCTATCACATTCTACAGCATTAGCCGGTGCTTCTTCTGAAGATTTCATTTTTTGAATACCCTCGAGCACTTTTTTCCAGTTTTCAGGTGGTATGCCTAAATAAACATCTTAGGGACATCCCTTTTTCCATAAAGAATAAATGTACCCAAACTGTAGTACGTTAAAGAAAACCTGCTGTTTTGATCGAAGTGCTAGCTTCTGTTGATTTTATAAATGAGTTTATTTTTGACGTCCCTGCAAAACCATTTCATACAAGAAATTTAGCTATGAGTTGGAGAGTATATATATATATATATAAAAAAAAGAGGGGGAAAATGTAACTATACACAGTGAGACTTACTAGATGAAGCAGATCCATTAGTCTTCTTGTAAGGAGACTCTTCTATATCAGGCAATCCACACATCTCCTGCATTACATAAACAAAGACCAAGAGGATCATAATTCATATAATACATGGCTTGAACAGTTTCTGGAAATAACTAAACTGTTTAAGCCAAGGGATAAACAAATTGCCTACAAATCTCTGCAGCTCTCAAGATTTATATATATACCTTGCGGGCATTGATTCCTCTGCTGGAACATTGCTGCACAGGCTCCAAATCTTCCTGCTTTAGCCTTTTCTTCCTTAAAGAGACTCGAGTCTCAGACTCAGAAGTTCCAATGGCTGCTCCTGATACCAAAACAAGCAACTAGAGTAATAAACAAATGGACCAGTTACGAATCAGTACATAAATTCGGAGAGAGAGGAGACCTGAATCGAAATTGGAATCCGGACGAGGATTTAGGGATTCTGCGGAGATGGATTTGGCAGATGATAGAGTAGCAGCAGCATACATTCGGCGATTCATAGCGTTAAAAACTCGAGCGGCGATGGGAATTGTTGAAGCGGCTCCGGTGGTGAGAATCATAAGAGCCAATTTTTGTGTTTCATCAAAGTCAGATGATAAAAACTGCTCAAATTATTTGTTTGTTTTTTTGTCAAACCAAATTGTTTTTTTTTTTTTTATATGGTTATAAATCAAGGAGCAAATTAAATTCGACGGACGTTAATCGGTGAGCTTATTAATTTTGACAATAATATTTAATTTGTGACGTTATTTAATGTAAGTAGAGGAGTATATAGGGCAAGAGAGGACACTCTCTTTCACACCTTGGCTCAGTTTCTCTCTCTCTCTCTCTCTCTAATTAGCTTCTTCCTCACGTTTTTGCTCTCACAGACCTTGAGCTTTCAGTTAGATAACAATGAGTATGTATTTTGTTATAGGAAAATGGTAGGCTGGGATGACGTGGAAGGTTAATGAAATCTAATTGGTGGAGGTGTAAGTTGTGAGTTGGCAACTAATGATTGGCTGGAAATGAGGAGAAGAACTGAAGCTAAATAGAATTCGAAGATCGATTGTGGAGGATAACCAGAAAAATATCTAAGTTTGTATCTTCTTCTTCTTCAATTCTCTCTGTAAACTCTTTAGGGTTTTTGATATCTCATTGTTGCTAGAGCTGTTTCTACTTCTAAGCTCTATCACATGAGATTTGGATTCTCGTTTTATGAACGACGATTCAATTGTGTTTATCAGAATCTATTGTGTTTATCAGAATCGTGAGTTTTACTGTATCAAAGGTATCAGAGCCAACAGATTCTCGGAATCCATGGCGGAGACAAGATCGCAAACTCCAATCAAGGAGACGGTGGCTAGAGAAGCGACCGCAGTGGTTCGTGAAACGGTATCAGAGATGTGGCTTCGATCGCATTCGAGATACGCAGATCCTAAAAGGTTAGAGATAGTTGATTTTCCACGATTTCATGGTGATAAAATCATGGATTGGTTGTTTCAGATTGAACAATTCTTCTTAATTGATCGTACTCCGGAGGAATTTAAAGTTGGTATCGCTTCAATCCATTTCGATGACATTGTTGCGACTTTGCACCAATCAATTGTACAATCAATGTGGTGGAAGCATGTTAGGCATGATTGGTGGAGTTACAAACTGCTGTTGCAAGTGAGATATAATAAGCATGTGGATGATTCGATTGCAAAACTGAAATTGTTGCAGGAAATTGAAGGAATTGAAGTTTATCATGCTCGTTTCGAGTCGATTAGCACTAGAGTGAAGTTAGATGAAGATTACTTGGTAAGTCTGTATTTGACAGGACTGGAAAATGATACTCAAGTGAATGTCAAGATGTTTCAACCTCAGACGATTCAACAATGTTTCTTGATTGGAAAATTGTATGAGCGAGCACATCCCAAGAAGAACAATGTAAACAATTGGTCTGGTGCTAAATGGAGTGGAAGTAGCAATCAGTCTAAAGGGATTTTATCATCCAAACCGGAGACTGATCATAAAACAGTACTTCTTACTAGTATGGAGAGACCTAAGGATACTACAACGCAGCCTCACAAAGTCTTATCCACTGAAGATATGAGTAAGCGAAGGGATCAAAAACTTTGTTATGTTGGTGATGAGAAGTACAAAAATCCACGATTTGGAGCTGAAGAGGATGGTGGGGAATTGGAAGAAGTACATGCAAAGAAGGTTGAATTGGAGGAAACTGGAGTAATAGCTCATATTTCTGTTAAAGCAGTTTCAGGAATCTCTGATTATCGAATGATGAGGGTGAAGGGTTCTTATGAGAAGCAAGTCTTGTATATACTTCTTGACTCGAGTTCTACACACAACTTCATGGATCCTAAAGTAGCTGAGAAATTGAAATGTGTTTTAAAACCTGCAAGTATGGCTAGAGTTTTAGTCGATGATGGGAGAATGTTGGAGGTTGATGCTAAAATAGATAAGTTCCAATGGGAATTTAGAGGCACACAATTTCAGGCTGATCTTATGATAATTCCCTTGAAGGGGTGTGATATGGTATTAGGCGCTCAGTGGATGGGGACATTGGGGCCAATAACTTGTGATTTTAAGAAGTTAGAGATGCAGTTCCGTTTAGGACATAAAAAGGTTCTTCTTCAGGGTATTAGGCAAGGCTCCGTCAGAGATGTGAAGGCATTAAAGCTTCATAAGCGGAGAGAAGATCAAGTTCAACCTTCCATGATATGTGTTCATGAAGTTCCTACGGAGGAACTGTGCTCTTTGGAAGCTAAACATCACTCTAGCCAAACAGGTTTTGAAGGGGAGCAATTGGTGAAAAGTTTATTGCTGCAACATGAAACGATTTGTGCCAAAAAATCGATGGAAATGTTGGCGTGGACTGATGCAAATTCAGAACTGAAATTACACAAGATCATTTGTTCTTCAAGAGAAGAAATCACAGGGTTTTTCTTCGAAGTGGCGGATTGGTGTGAGCAGTCAACATATGTCTGTGGGCTGAATGTGGTTTATGTACTACACTGGTTTGATAGAACCACTTGGCTTACCAATTCTTGGTGGAGTAAGTTTTTAAAAGATTGGTGTTTTAAGTACAAAACTGAGATGGCGAAGAAATGGAAACTTTGAGGTGCTAAGAAGTATCAACGGAGGCTTAAATACAACAAGTTCTTATGATATTGAGAGAAATCCGTCTCATCATTACTCTGTAAATTGGAAAACCATGAACCTTGAGGTCAAGGTTCTCTAAGGAGGGGAGATTTGTTATAGGAAAATGGTAGGCTGGGATGACGTGGAAGGTTAATGAAATCTAATTGGTGGAGGTGTAAGTTGTGAGTTGGCAACTAATGATTGGCTGGAAATGAGGAGAAGAACTGAAGCTAAATAGAATTCGAAGATCGATTGTGGAGGATAACCAGAAAAATATCTAAGTTTGTATCTTCTTCTTCTTCAATTCTCTCTGTAAACTCTTTAGGGTTTTTGATATCTCATTGTTGCTAGAGCTGTTTCTACTTCTAAGCTCTATCACATGAGATTTGGATTCTCGTTTTATGAACGACGATTCAATTGTGTTTATCAGAATCTATTGTGTTTATCAGAATCGTGAGTTTTACTGTATCATATTTCAGAGCTGCGAGGAAAGAGATGTGGTCGAGATTGTATGATTTTGCGGATATATTGCTTATTTCTGAAGAAGTACAGGATCATCTCCATCTCCTTGCAAGGAAAGGAAATTATCCAAATGCCTCTGGGCTGTCTCTGAAGAAGAAAGAGAAAAAATTATGAATAGATTCTGTGTTAATGCTGATGAAGCGTTTAAGTATGCTTCTGAACGAGAAGAAAAACAAGAAGAAAGAAACAAGAGATTATTGAAGAGAGGAAACTCACAACAAAACCATGAAAATCTTTATGGAGCTCCTGCTTCTTCAGCTTTGAGAACCCCACAAAACCCTCCTTGTTCCGAGCCTATGGTGTATGATGAAGAACAACGCGCAAGGAAAGGAAAATCTAAGATTGTCTTTGATCAAGAAGACGAAGATGAAGAAGAAGAAGAGAGCGAGGGAGACTCTTCCTGAAGACCATGAAGAAATTTGCTACCAGAAAGAAAAGATACCCACAACAATACTTTGAAAATCTTAATGGGGCTTCGACTTTTTCATCGCTAGCTCCATAACCTTCGCCCTTTTGAGCCTTACGGCTGAGTCCCAGAAGACAACGACTAAAAGCCCTCTAAACCCTTATCACCGGATTGAGACGGGTCTGACCGCGAGTGATGTCCACCAAATACAGAGCCGTCTCCTAATCCCTTTCAATAAGCTATTGAGAAACGACTTCTTGACAACTGCGGAAGCTCAAACCATATCGAGAGCAGCTGTCCGCAAAGAAGACGAGGAGTATATTGGTGTTTGATTTCTTGTAATATATCTCAAGCTTTTAAAAGGATGTGTGTGTTTAGGTCAAATTCCTCAAAACTGATCATTCAATCAAAATAGGGTTGTTTTCTCTAGCCTTCTCTACTCAAATGAGAATCTGATTATAAAAGAAAATTCATAAAGTCAGGAACAAAATTTGTTGCCAAAGAGAGTTTTTTTTGTTTTTGTTTTGGCAAGTACATAATCTATTAGTTTCAAAGAGAATCATCGAACAAGAAAGTGTCAGAGTTAAATTCTGAATCTATACCCTCTCTACCCTTAAACTCACCAAGCCCCACTGCGTTTTCTATTGAAAAATCATTAATCAATGCGAAATCATCTTCCAACATTGTCTTGCTTCTACGGTTTATGAGCTTTCTAGCTGTTATTTCCACTTTGGCTCTCTCTACGGCAATCACTTCTTCAGCAACTTCAAAAGGTACAACCTTTGAACATGTTTTGCTTGATTTTCTCAACCTTGATGGCAAACTTTTGTTCCTCTTCACGCAGTTCCTGATGGGCTCGTTTTTGATGCTGTCATTTTTCTTGTTGCTGTTATTGCTGATAGTTCTTTTGAGCTCTGGAATCTTGGATGCGTTTGTTAAAGGGCCATTGAACACAAGCTTTCTCTTACTACCATCTTTAAGATCTAGTTTTCTTGCTTGGAGAAGTTGTGCTCTCATGGATCTTGGAGAGCTACCTGCAGAAACTTTGGCATTGAATAATTTCTTTCTCCGAGGTGACATTGAGAAATGCTTCAAGATATCCTCAGGTGTCCAATCAAATCTCTGTTCATATGGCCAGAAAAGCGGCTCATCGACATTACTACTACTGCTCTTAGAATCCACAATCTCTGCACTTTTCTCATCCAAACTTATCTTACGAACCAAAGAAGTTGCCGTGTGATTATTCGGATCAGATGGTACATCAGAGGAGATTATCAGAGAAGGAGAATGATTTCCTGATTCAAGTTCTATACCTGAAGATTGTGAAAAGTTAACTTTCTTTCCTTGTGAACTCTGAGTAGAAGAATCAATAACGGTGAGATTTGGAGCAGAACTAAATGAATCTTTCTTCTGTATGTTCTCTTTAGTGTTTCTTGGGATTCTGGGACGGTCTTTAATGGAACTTACTTCTTGATGATTCAGAGAAAGGGAAGCTTTAGCAAGGTTTGATAACCACGAGACTACACTCTCATCAACCGAGAAACGAAACGAAACAGATAACCTGCGTTCCTCAAGAAGAGAAGTAGGAGATGCACAATCTGAAGATAACCAAATAGAATCACTATCATCAAAGCTTCTCCATTTTACAAACTTGTTATTGATCCCACCACCACGATCATCGATCTTTTCCCTTCTTAATTGTGGTGGTGTTACACCACCTGATGGTTTGATCCTTGTTTTGTTTGTGACATCTGAAATCTTCTTTGTTGCAGGTAGCCTCATGGATTCAAAGTTAGTAGAACCTGTTGATTTCGATCTTGGAAGCAACTTGGGTTCACTTGTTGCATTCTTCTTCTTCCTCATGGAGAAAGATGAAGCCACTCTCTTCACAAATCCCTTAGATCCTGCATCTTTTTCATTTGTGAAAGCCATTGAAGTGCCCAATCACTTTCTGTAAAACTTAGCCTGAAAAAATCAGACAAGAGATGTTTCAGTAACAAGCATTGAGATTATACGTTGAGGAGTACATGTCGCATTCAATTTTAAAAAAATAAAAGAGAAGACAATGACACACCAACCACTAACTTCTTGGAGATTTTGAAGGAGTTGTGTTTCGAGCGTTATTACAAAGGCATAATAATCAAGTAGCACGAAAGGTTCTCTTTGACCAGCAATTTTGTAAAAGAGCCAAATATTGCTTTCTTATGACACAATGGTGGTACCATTTGCCGCTTGAACTATGAGAAATTTTTCGGAAAAGAAACTTGAGTTTGGTTCAAAAGGCAATTAAAAGCCAAAGTAACAATGTGCAGATTCTTTTATACTATACAATATTTAGGGTAACCAAAGACTAACATGAAACCTTAAGACAGAGAGAGATAGTTCACTTGTGCATGCAGTCTTGTGCCTTAACAGCCTTCAAACTCACAGGAGTGTACTCAAAAGTATTGTAAACCCCAAACCTTTCTCCAATTTGCTGAACTCTTAAAAATTCTTTCTTCTTCTTCCCGAGTAATCTCGACCTTTGTGGGAGAGACTGAGTGATGCAACTGAAACCTGAGAGATCTCAATTGTCATCTGGATTTCTGCTGGACCCGCCATTTTTGGAGCTTCCTTTACCTTTTCCACCGCCTTTTGTCTTGCTAGACGATTTAGAGTTTGCTGGTTTGCTGCTAGCAGCTTGTATATCCACATCAGCAAGACCATTCTCCAGAGCTTTCACCAGATTTTCGAAGTAGGTTTTTGTTATGCTGTTTATACACAGATAGAAGGCATTGGGGTTAGCATTGTTTAAAGTCTCAACTAGTTCACCTAAACCTACAACAGAATCTGACTATAGATGCAACAATCAATCTAAATATAATAGCAAACACTTATGACTAGATAGACTCATCTTAAAATCAACAAGGATTCTATATTGATCTGTCTGAAAAACTGATGTCTTTTCTTGTTCTGTACTAAACAGCCGTATAGATGTAAACAAGACAATTACCTGGTTAAACCAGTTAATTTTGTCCGGAAATGATTGAATTCATCTGAAGGGCCGTCAGCAATTTGAAACACCTCTAAATCCTTCTCTACGCATTTGTGGAGCCTCTCCAAACCTGACTCAGCCTCCCCTGATCAGATCAACAAGAGAAACTTCAACTTCAAGGGTTCACTGACACAAATGACTGTTCCAGCCAAATCTACAGATAAGAGTTCTGACCTTGCAAATACTCAAAAAATTGTCGCTTAGCATGATCTGGTAGATAGTATCCATATGCATATGTCCATTTAAGTACCCGTCTGCATTCAATGATCTGCAAAAGTATAAAATAAATGAGGGAACATTCAGAGAGACGTTGTACATAAATCTCATTTATCTGAAGATTTTAGCTGCTAACCTGGAGCCAAGCTTCTGTGATAAACTTGAGCTGAGATTCTGGTGTGCACTGTATGTCACTAAGCTTCCCAAGCTAGCAGAAAAATGAGAAAAGTTTGTCATCAGCATGTGAGAAACTGCCAAAAACCTAACGTTCAAATTTTAATATAATTGCACATATGTATAGGCACCAGAAATTCAAATCAAAATACACAAAGTAACAACAATGCAGTCTCTACTTATTCTGGATCCAATTAGGTGTTGCAAATAAAAACAATGGGAAAAGCTGCTAGCTCACATCATTCTCCATTCTAAAGAAGAATTAACTCTCTCATTCGGTAAATAAAGATGAAGGAAATAAATTGAAAAATAAGATTAATAATTCTTACCTTCTCTGATTGCATTTTCTGCAGATCCCCCATAGCTTTTTGCCTCGACTGCCAAATCACTCAAAAAAAGTAAATATATATGATGGAAAAATCACAAAAGGCATAAGAAGTCAAATAAACATTGAGCATACCACTTGATTGCTTGCCCAGCGTTCATAGTAATGAGTGTATCTCTCTAGCGAATTTTTTGCCATCTCTCGCCTCCTTTCAGCCTCATCATACTAAAACAGGAAAAAATTAATTGATATCAACAAAACAATATTGACAACCATCAGCTCAAGTGATTGCAGAAAATTACACCACAAATGATCAAATAAGTACAAGAAGTCTTACCAACCCTTCTTGCTTAGCCGCCTCATACCGGTTGCAGGCATAAAACCCACCAGTTCTTTCCCCGTGTTCTGTCCATGCGTTAAGGCAAAGCCTAAAGATTCAAATAAAGATACGTTCAATAGCACATCTTGCATTTCTATCACTTTGCAGAGAAAGAGGTAACAACCAAACAAAGACACCAGAGATGGGTAGAAAGCATTACCAACAAAACTCATGTTTACAAGGTGGTGTGCATGTCATGTGCATACAGCCATGATTCTTTTCAATTGGCCGCTTACACCTTGGACAAGGCTTTGAATTGGCAAGTATCCTGGGTATGAAGAGAAAAACTAAGATTAAGTAGTATAATAAAATGGAAAATAACATAGTGACAGTAGTAACTAAACATATTTCTTCAGTGAGATATATGGTAGTAAACTAGTAATAACCAGAAGATTAGGGAGCATGAATACGAATAAAAGGAGCATATACCAATTCATATTTTCAGATTCAGCGCTGTTCTTTAGTATCCATTTCCCAACTGTGTCACAATCCACAGGACGGTGAGCCTCTTCAGTGCACTGGAATTTCAAATTTATAACAGTTCCAAAATGACCAATAGTCAAAAGAATGTGGCTCAAAAAACAAAAAACAAAAAAAAAATGTCAAAAGAAAGTAGATTAGAGGTCTTTGATTCCAAGAACTTACATTCCAGCAAAAGCTATGCGAACACAAGCACGAAACATCATAACTTTCAGTCCCAGCAGCAAAATCAATTGCATGCTCACATCCTGGGGCAGGACACCACTTCATCTGAAACAGAAAAAAACAAATTGGAGCAATATTTAAAATTAGACACACACCATATCATAGACACAAAAACTGATGACAAAGTAGTATAGTTTGCTCAAAGCAAATGCATTGAAATACGTTGGTATTATTGTGATTTAATTCAAGAAGAAAAGCTGGACGACATTCCATACAAGATTAAGCAAAGGATGTTTAAATGATATAGACGGATCGAAAGAACTAGCAAGAGCATCAAGTAGTTTCTGCTTCTTGCGTGAATATATGCAGTCTGATATATATTATCTTGGAAGCCTTACCTTTCTGTTGTCTTCAACATAAGATCTAAGAAAATATCTATAATACTTCTCCTTGTCTTCCTTACAAGCCAATTTATCGATCATATCTCGACCAATAGCAGCAGGACAAGAAGGGTCAGGACATTTTAGCATCAAACATCCTGGGCCATCATTGATGGTTGTGCTTATATAACCTATAAAAGTGCATAGTATAAAACATAATGTATCAGAAAAGAGATGTTTTAGTAGGAAAAACAGTATATAAAACTTAGATCTACGCATACCAGACATGGAAGAAACTAAAGCTTAACAATTAAATTCATAGACAAATATCTTTGAAATTGTGTAAACCGAAATGCTAACTAGATAAACAATCAGATAAATCCAAGGAAAGTAATAAATCAACAGTCCCTGTTTCTGAAGAAGCTACAGATGTAAGCATCTATCGATAAGGGAGGAGAAAAAATAATACCCGTCCAACATGTATTGCAGAAAGGATGACCACAAGAAGCCGATACAATATCCTCAAGAGGGTAGGATTCAAAGCATATTCCACATGTAAGCTAAACATCAAATCATGCGTCAGTGAAACATGATTTACAAGCGAGAATTAAAGAAAACAATTCCGAGTCGAGAATTAAAGGAATTACTTCTCTGCCATCAGGTGTTGGAACAACAGGTCCCTCTAATATGCCAACAGTTCTCCGAACTCTCTCCTCATCCGCAAACCATTCATCATGAACTTTACTAACATCCCTAAAAAAGACACATTTTCTCAGAGTATCAGGAAACTAGAGAAAGCCACTAGTTTGCTCACGAAGAGCCTATAGAGTCCATTAAACGAAGCAGATCAAAACAATCTCATGGAAGAGAAAAGTTGTTTTGAAAAAATTCGAGGATAAACAATGTTGTGGATCTGTAACAGAAAACATAGGAAACAAGGAGATATATAACAAAATCACACAGTTGTCAAGGGAATTTACCAGTGATAGTGAAGAAGCAAAATGCTTGCTTCGACATCGGTTATGGAGAGGACCACGGAAACTCGCCCAACATCATCGTTCTGATGCCTGTGAATATCTTCTTCCTTGAGAACAACATAATTTATCTGGAAGCATACATCATTACAACAACACTGTGTCAATATGGTCAAAGTAAAATAAGAGCAGATATGAAATAAAACCAATAAACAGGTAGAGAACTATGAGACTAGACATTGCATGAATAAAGCAAAAGTCTAACCAAAAAAACTTGTTAAAGCTCAGCAGCATATCCCATCAAAGCCGGAACAGAATGGGAAAACTAACCTACTAAAGACTAGACGAAAGTAAGCTCAAAACGGGAACAAGTTCCAAACTTTAACAACCAAAAGAAGTAATCAACAAAGAGACATATTAACCTAATCAAACAAACAAAAAACAAAAAAAAAAACAGCTTCCAATATTCGCCATCTGCAAAAGCAAGAAACACAAAACAAGTGACAAGTAAGAAGAAGTGGAAGCCACCTGAGAGCGATGGGAGGCGATAATGGCGGAATCATCGGCGTCTGCCTCACCAAACCCGTAATCAGTTTCAACATCATCACTATCGTCGTAATCATCGGTGCCGCCGCTGTAAAAATCATCATCTCCATATTCCATATCGTGGGCATCGAGCATATCATCATCGGAATCCATGATCTTTAAATAAAGACTAGAGATTTAGCGGAATCAGACGAAAGCCCTCTTCTTTTCTCGCTGGACAAAGTAGGGTTTGGGGTTGCAATACCAAAATAAATAAAAAGGTTCTTGCTTTATAAGGAACCGAAGAAGTTGGATAGTTTGATCGAGAGAAATATTGGTAGCTCTCTCTCGATTCCGGAGATCGCGATTTATAGAAATCGAGTAGATGAGAGATATGGACTTTTGCCACTATCGTCTCGTCGGCTTGAGTTTATTTTACTACTCTATTTAAAGGTTAACAATTTAAAGAAATATAGAAATTTATGTCAAAAATGGAAATTTTATAAAAGTAAATTCTATAATATTTTTCTTAAAAAATACTAGATTTTTTTTGTTTTTGTGTTATACACATATTTTGACATTTACTTTTTTTGATCTAGATTCTAGAGTAATGTAAAAAAAATGTCATTAGTTCTTCAATGTTAGTAAAATCTAGGAAAATCAATGTTTCAGCCCTCTATGAAGCCAAAATCGAACTGAAAAACGATTTCATTTGAATCAACCAAAATAACCAAAATAAACCACTTTTATACTGTATATTGTATTTAAATGATTAAGAGTTACGTGTTACATTTGGTGTTTTATCTCTTTAGTTAATGAATTAGCAAGTAGATGTGACGGATTTGTTTTTTCAAAATGTTGAAAGAGAATATAAACCCCAAACATCATCTCTAAAAATGAAGACTTTCTCGATTCGAGTATTTAATAGACTTCAGGACCGGATTCATATTGGCACCACCAGCCTCAACAGACTTCTAATTAGATGCATCACACAAACAAACGAGCAACACAATTCTTGCCAAAGTCACAATTTCAAGGAACATAGGCAATAAGAATCAATCTAAATGTAACGAATGTGTACCATTGATATATTATGTATGAATTACAACGTTTTTGCCTCAAACCTAGGAAGATTATTATTATTTTTTATTTTTATTTTGAAGATTATAAAATTGATCTCCGCTTAATTTTTTTCTTTAAATATAGAAGGAAAAAAAAGAGTCCATAACACTCACACCCAATATTTTCTCATATATTTAGTTAAGTCAAACATTTTTCACAACAGTAATTTCAAAAATTAGAAAGAGAAAATTCTCGTTTTGTTTTTTATATGTCCAATATTCCAGCCTAGACTGCAACTTGCAATTACAAAATAAATTTCTCGGTAGTAAAACCGTGTGCATAAACTGGAAATTAACAATTAGCCTCGATTAATCGTCATGATTACGGCCCGAACCACTAGCTTCCCCTTCAGAGACAACGCTAGCTAAGCCATTCTCTATATCTTTTACCACATTCTCATAGTGGTTCCGCGTTAAGCTGTTATGAAAGAAAAATAATAAATAAGTTGATCGATTTTAGGGTTTAATTGTTGGATCTTGCTATATATACAAGAAACAAAGGAGTATCAAACCTAGTTAGTTCAGTTAACTTGATGCGGAAGGCTTTGAAATCCTTTGATGGTTCCTCCTCGTAACGAAACGGCTCCAGATTAGTCACCAAACAGTGATTTAGATTCTCCACAAAATTCTTCAACCTCTCTGATTAACAAAAATATGTTAGCTTATAATTAATCTCTCTCAGTAATTATGCATATACATATACAAAAGTTACATACCTTGCGTATCCTTCAATAAATTTTGCTTCCCGACCTCATCCTCTCGAAGGTAATATCCATAAACATAAGTCCATTTCAGGACCCTTAGACATTCTATGATCTGTATCATGTATGCATCACCTAAGTTATGTCGGAGACCAAAACACAAAACATAGATTTCTCGCACTAGTTTTACTTTTGCTAACCTGAAGCCCAGCTTCTAGGATGAACTTAAGCTGTGATACGTTTTCTAACTGTGTGTTACTTAGATCCTTAATCTGGAAAATAGATTATTAAAAAAAAAAAAAATGATTCGACTTTCATCTACAGAGATTGAAACAGAACGATAGTAAGGCGATAAAGATTTCTCTTACAGCAGTATCTAGTTTTGGCAGGTTTGCTTCTGCTTTTTGCATCAACTGTCCAAAAACCATGCTCAAAAGAAATTAATTCCTTTTTTGATAAGTGTAAAATGGATTTGAAGTTCAAAAATAAGTGCATGCATATACCAATTCATTACTGCTCCAATCTTCATAGCAATCTCCGTATCTATTTGGATCAGATTCTGACATTTCCCCACTTTGATCACTCTACAAAACATCAGAAAAGGTACAGTATAAAAGATCAATAAAAAAGATATTGGTTAATAACGCAAACCATGAAACATCAGATAAAGTACCGAGACAGCATTGAAGTTACAAGTGTATGAATCACCACCAGTTCCTTCCAGGTGTTCAATCCAGTCGAGACGGCAGTACCTGCAGAGGACATTTCATGAAAGAACTTAATAGTAAGATCATAATAATGAACCCCAAGACATGAACTAATAGAAAAACAATTAAGTATATTACCAACAGAATTCGTAGTTACAAGGTAAGCATTTCATCTTCAGTGAATTATCTTGATTTCGTGGGATACTTTGCATACACGTGGGACAAGGCACCGCATTTTCTAGTAGCCTAAAGTCATAACCCAAAAGGACTAAAACATTTCAGAAATGGGAAATAGACCGGTTTTGGATATCAGAAGCGTGTGTATTGCTAACCATTTTGCAGCAGTTTTACAGTCCACAGGGCTGTGAGCATCCTCTCTGCACTGAAGCTAGGATTCAATATATAGTAATAGAAACTGGATTAAAGACAAAAAGATTCAAGCTAAGAAAACTCACATTCCAACAGAATCTAACCAAACGGAGACAGGAGACACTGGCATTTCCAGAATCAGGACTAAGATCAATCGCGCATCTAGACCCCCGGATAGGATGCCATTTCATCTAATGCCAAAAAAAAAGAAAAAGCTAAATATATAATAAACCTTTTAAGCAACAAATGGTTCAAATTATCCTCTATGATCTATCTAACGTTGCTTTCCTTAATGCCTTATCATTACCGTCTCTCTGTTCTCAACGTAAGTTCTAAGGAGATATTGATTGTAATTGAACTTCTCTTCCCTGGAAGCAAATTCCTCAATCATATCTCGACCAACAGAAGCTGGACAAGAAGCGTGGAGACCAACACGAACAGGGCATTTCAGCCAAAGATTCCATTCAGCAGATGGCTTTTCACTGATGATTTTGTTGATGTGGCCTATAAATATTACATGTCATTTATATAAATAAGGTCAGAAAAATCATTTTATCTAAACGAGGTAGATATTAATGCATACTTTTCCAGCAGCGAGTGCATATACGATGGCCACAAGAGACCGATGCGAAGTTCTTATGTGGGTTTGATTTGCCACAGGCTCCGCAAAAATACTATACGAACATTAAGGGATCTTGCGTTAACTTAAAGATTTGAACAAAATAAAGTAGAATTAATTAAAAACATTTGAATCAAAGATTGTTGTTAATAATTACCTCGTTGTCATCAGAAGGTGGATCAAGTTCTAATAAGCCCACGCTTTCTCTAACAATCTGAGCACCAGCAGACCATTGTTCACGAATATCATCAACATCCCTAAGTACATAAAACAAAAGAAACAGAGAGATCAAGAAAAGGGGTTGCTTGTAGAAGAAGAAATTCAAATCTTAGAACAAATTTTGGGACGCAATCAAAACTCTTTTACCATCTCAAGTGAGAAAGCAGAAGTGTGGCTTCAGCTTTGGAGAGGGAAGTAAGATCTGAAACACTTCGAATGTCAATTTCCATAAGCGCTCGAATATCTTCCTCTGTCAGAACAGTTGCATAATTCCGTTGGACAGATTTTTTTGTGGTCTGACCATCTTCTAAAGCTGCGTTGACATACGACTCATACGCCTCCGCCTCGGCCTCCGATTGGATTTCGAGCTCACCCTGGCTTTTGATTACGGAATTATTATCCATACGAGAAAACAATGTGAGAAGAGACGATGTTGTCCTCTTTTTTATAGAATTCAATTGAAGAAGACTTGGTCTTTGACAAGGGTGTACAATTCTCTTACTTTTGCCACAAGCAATCTTTAAGTTTCTCAGCTTTTACTCCCCATCTTCCGATGTCTTTTTAATAAGTTCAAAAACTAGCTTGTTCTACTTCCCCTTAACCAAGAGTTTACCAAAGACAATTGGGAATCGTACGTTTTTAAATAATAAAAATGGTTGACAAGTGAAAATCTCACCACGTCACATTGATGAGACTACTCTGGATTTCAGTCTAAAAATATCATGTAAGAAAACCATATAGTATTACATATTGGAAAAGTCATACTTAATTTTTTTATTAATCATGCATGCAATTGGGAATATTGTATGTTCCCCATTAGCTTCCTTGTAAGAAAGTGTCTCACAGAGAGAATATGAATAGGGATGAAAAGAAAAGAAAAATCAAGGAAACTACATCTCAAGTAAACCAAAATGGAGTTTTTATGACAATATATATAATAACTAATAAATAACCAACAAAAGATAAAATAAAAAAATAAAATAGTTAACGTCAACTCCAGCATCTCAACTCTCAAGCGGAGTCCGTGTAAAATTGAACCGATCGTCCATTATGCATCACGGAATCTACAACTCGGGATTAAAACAAATGGGATGGGTAGTACTTCGTCGGACCAATGGATCGGGTCACTCCATGTTGATTCCTCGAAATAACAACATAAATTCCATTCTTTCAACCAAGTGTTCTTGGTCTAGTGGTTGCTATTTGTGGAGGAATTGTTCTGTTGGTCTAGGCCAGGAATCGATTCCCCGCAAGCGCGCAATTGCTAGATCTCCACTTGGCCACATGGATATGGATCCTTGCTTTCGGCCCATTTGCATACCCAGAGAGAGAGTCTATATGTGGGCTGCACCTCCTCCAGGGGATTAGTCTGGGCCCCTCCATAGGTCTGGAATTCCCCTGAGTTATAAAAAAAAAAAAAAAACTCCATTCTTTCACATAAACATAATAATGTTAGTATTTATTTAATTGTATACTGTGTTGTGTCTTTATGAATTATTTTATCTTTGTTGGTGTATCAAAAGTGACGTGTGTAAGTAAACCTTTAAGGGGCTAAAGGGAAAAAAAAGCCTAAAGCGTTAGATCATGTGGATCCTACCAGTGTCTCCGTGATGGCTCGCAGCCTCACACCACGTACGAGTGCAAATTGTGCAAAATCAATTATTCGCTTTTCATAAGAAAAAGTAAATGGTGTCACTTTTTGTTAATTAATAATTATGGTGACTTCTGAACCGAATAATGGTGATACTAATAAGAACCGATAAGAAATACGAACATCTAAATAATATAAATAATGTGGTGATTTCCAAATAAAATGATTCCAATGCCACCCTTAGCTTGCATTTGTGATCTCATCATCACTATTGATTTTCGGATCTTCTCGATCTGCGTTGATTTTGTACATATGAATAACATTTCATTGTTTTAAGTTTATGCCTTCATGGCAATATTTTGAATAGAAAACAACATATCTTTTAGCTTAACAAAAAAAAAAAGAAGCCATTCTTATAACATTTCATTCATAAATATGCATGGAAAAGGGAAGTAAATGTAGTATAAAAATTGGTCCTATATATATCGAGTATTTGCAATGGGTCATGGTGACCGTATATAATGTAGATGAATAATTGTGAGGTGAAGAAGAATAATGATGGCGACTTTGTATTCTTCTCCTCCCACTTAAATTATTGAGCGACAACGTGGCTTTTTGTTGGCCCATATCTTCAATTTCCAATCTCTCCACTCCTTATCCACCACGTGTCCCCTCCAAGCTGCAAGACCAACTGTGTATATCTTTGTCACATCCAAGTCGTTACAATGACAGTGTTTCACATTCAAAAGGGTTAATTATCTATCATCTACAGTAGATGACAGTTCATGATTATATCTGCACATAACAAACATATAACATCATATCATATACATGCAGATGCAGTGTTCTGTGACTAATTCTTAGATTATCTGCACTATGTAAAAAAGATATATAAACTAAAAGAATGACAATGACATATATCTATATATATATTTTGGACAGTTGTACTGTTCATTTAAGTTTTTCGTATTTTTTCCCTAACATGTTAACTTCTATTAAATTAAACTTATAAAAAATAATGTCCCTTTTTTGTAACACTTAAATTATACAATAAAAACAATATTTGATGCCTTTGATGGATCAATTTACCAATTTAATTTCAAAATTCATCATTGGCATTTGACAATTATACCCTAATTGTCGGGGATCACTAATTTTAAAACGACATTAGTCACGCGAAGATGCCAACCCATCACATCATCATCATCATTCATCATCACCATCATCATCATCAGACATCGCGGCTTTTATAAGTAAACAAATCGACTCTAATGTCTTTCTCCCGACACAAGACAAAGAGAAACACAGAGAGCCGAGAGGAGAGTGAGTGATGGGTTGTGCTCGCTGCAAATCATCAGATCCATGGCAAACATCTGCCAGTGCCTTGGAAGAATACGTCGATGAATCTGGAATCAACGAAGCCTGGGTTGAGATCTCTCACCGCGGATCATTTGTCTCCGGCGAAGGTAGTAGTCGGAAGAAGCTGGAGAGGAAGAAGAGCCAAGTGTTACTGGAAGGTTACGTCGAGACTGCTGCTGTGGATGATCAAAAAGACGATCTGACGAGATCCAAGAGTTTGACGGATGACGATCTCGAAGATCTCAAAGGTTGTTTAGATCTAGGGTTTGGTTTCAGCTACGACGAGATCCCTGAGCTCTGCAACACTCTACCTGCTTTGGAGCTTTGCTATTCAATGAGCCAGAAGTTCTTAGACGATAAGCATAAATCACCGGAAAGTTCGTCGGTGGAAGATTCTCCGTCGCCTTCACCGGTCACCTCCACTCCCATTGCCAATTGGAAGATCTCTAGTCCCGGTAAATATATTTGGTGATCTAAATTCAAAGTTTGTTGCTTTAGGGCTAGTGTTAAAACAAGGATTTGTAACATCCAGTGCTTGTTACAGAGGCCACAAATCTGACTCTGAGATTGGGATATGAAGTCTAAATGTTATCAATTTTGTTGTTGGTTACAGGTGATAATCCGGATGATGTGAAAGCTAGGCTCAAATACTGGGCACAAGCCGTTGCCTGTACTGTCCAATTGTGCAGCTGAATGAATCATTGTCACTTCTCAACACCAGCGAATGAACAACAATAACTCAAACATTGTTAGCTAAGGAGGAGATCTCAGAAATGCATTGGAAGGTCTGAAATTTAACTGAATATCAACAATGATTCTCACTTTATTCCATGTATGTCTAGTACTAGTAGTATCTAGTCTAATGATTTTATGAACGGAAATAAAGGTATCACTTGAATAAAAAAATATCAAATTCTTTCTCATTTACATGCTGGTCTCGGCATCTACAGCTTAACATCTGACATCTTAATAGCTGGATTCTTCTCCTTATGCAGTAGTAAGAGCATTCACTCACTTAACTGGTCATGGTTCCGCTGAGGTAACAAATCTAACTGTGTCTATTAAGTAAGTGTGATGCAATATGATCATCCTCTTTCCCATATTAAACCGTGATGAAGTGTGTGAAGCTACTGTGTAAAGCTTATTACAAGTGAGATATGAATGAAAGCTGGATTGTTGTCCTTGTGCAGTGGTGAGAGGCTTTGTGTTTATGAGGGCTACTACTAACTGGTTATGGACCTCTACTTGCTGAGGTAACTAATCTTAACTTGGTAACTGGATCTATAACATAACCTTCTTTATGAAGGTAATGCCATTACTACTGTCCTCTGACAGTCTTGACGCATTCCTTTTAATGTGTGTTGAAGCTTACAATCTTGTGGCTAAATTGCCTAATTTGGTGATGATCATTAATTGTCTATAAAGAATCGAGTGAGAGGAAAAGAAACAAGATAGACGCAGATATTGCGTGTTTCCATCTTTTTCGTTCTTCATCAACTAACCATACTGGTGAAAACGTGGATGGCTGATTACAGTCCTAGATGCTCAATATGGCGACTGAAGATGAGTCATTTTCTGGATCTTGAGGGTGAGTGTAAATATAAGCTTAAATAGCTTCTGATGACTGTTCTGTAATACATGTTACCGACTCCACTCAACAAAGTCTTGAGAGGACTTAATCATCTCAAATTACATAGCCGCCTTATCAATGAAATTCTGAATACGTATTGACTCGTGACATTTAGGAATTGTTGCTCTAAAATGTAATTAATTTTTTTCTATACTTGCGCAGTTCAAGCCCTTTTTCATATACGTATTGCTCACAAGAATCGGAAACATATGAACCAGTTTGCAATAAATCAAGCCGCAAACTTAGAACACTGCAAGACAATATAGATTTAGATCGAGTCTCCAAAGGACGTAGCAGGAACCACACAAAGAACATCGGTTTCTCACACAGCCATGAAAGCTACCAGTTGCTAAAACATTATGTGTCAATTGCTATATCCATGTCCAAAGATATCCTTATTTCGACCTAGACGGCTTAACTAAACCATTGTGTCAATGTTGCTCCTCGCTTGACTGAAGCTCCTTGTAAGTTGTAAGTTACTTTGTGGAGGCACTCACAGCTAAATCTGTCAATGTCATTGCAGAAGCAGGGTCGGTCAAATGGTATGCAGGTACATTAACTACTTGAATAAAGATTTCGGACCTATATATTATAAACGTGGCTTGCTTCATTCAACAAGACAACCATAGACAAATACGAAAGATCACACAACCTGTTGTATGTTGGAATCAAAGTCTACTCATTATTGGAAATGACTGTTAGCTCCATCCATTAAAAATAGAACGAAAACCACGAGACACATCTTAGAAGCTAGTCAATCTAAAAGCATCATTGCTTTGATAAGCTTAACAACGAAAAAGAAAATTCTAATAAGACATTCTGTGTGACCAAGATCTACTACATATAAAAGATAAACTTTCTTCATTACTAGGCATAGATGACTACCCTATCTATCACCAGTCAAACAGGATCAGCTACCTGTCTTTCTCACTTTGGTTGATAGAAAGCCAGTTATCTTACCTTCCTGTTTTGCACAATCGTGGTAACAAACAGCTCCTGCTCACTGTTTGATTTAGCTTGCAATTTCTTCTTTTACTAAGCTTTTCAATTTGCCCTCTTTTCGTGGATCTTTTCTTTTTGCTTGAATATGATGCACAAATGCGGCTACTATGTCATGGAGTTTCGGGGGAGGCTTGCTTGTTGAAGAAACATTATGACCAGCATCCTTTAAAGCTCGAGCGACATCCTTTTGGGCCTTCTGGAAGTGCACATTACACAGAGCAGGAACAGTCGATGCAAGTGTTGGTTTTGGACACGTTATTGCTTTTGACTGAGCTCTGCATGAACGATAAAACCACACAAAGTTAGAATAGAGATGATTATATAATCATCACATGCTAGTTGCACTTCAGAACGCAAAAATTAAGCTCTTTCCAATCAGAGATATAAAAACACAAATGACATAGTCACATAACAAAGAACATATCATCTGACACCTGGTCCATGTTTATTACCATAACAGCTAGACCATCACAATAAGAACTTCAGGAATATATAATCATGCAGACAATCCTAACTCATATATTCTTCGCCCATTATCACATTACCAACAATGCAAAGTACTTTCAATTTCTCACCACGAAACAAAACCAGTCTCAAAAAACTGGATTTCACAGAATTACAAAAACATATTAGCATTTATTGAAGCACCTATTATTTCCTAATGCGAAACAACCACAAATAAAGGAAGAGAAAATATGCGAATCAAAAGTTATATAAACAATGAAATTCGAAATTGAGAACCAACCTTTTGTTGACGTAAGTACAAGACGTGTAAAGCTTCTGCTTTTTATCCATGAGAATATGAAGCTGACAGTAATTGGTGAGTGCCATGGCCTTGGATTTGCATCCATTACCACAAGCCACACAGTTACCAGCCTTAACGCCATCGTTGTCATTGTCTCCGCTACCTTCAATTTCATCCCCAGTCTGTCCTTCAACCTTACGTCTCTTGTTTTGCTGATGATTCTCATCTTTGAAAGGACTAACACCATAGTTCCAACTATAATATCTGTGTTGCGCCTTGAGATCTTCCATTAGAGCCCAGTAATGGTCTCTGTAACATCTAGCGAGCTGCTTCAGGTTGTGCGATCTGCGTCGGAGAAGCTCAGTGCGTGTGATGTGGCTGGAACTTCCCAGGATCTGATCCTCCACCGCCATGGAAATCGGTGAATTCGACGACGTCGAAGGGTTATTAGGGTTTCGAAATTGGGATTCTTCAGATACACCGGGTTTCGAGGGGATTGAAGCAGTGATCGGAGATGGATGCCTAGGAGGTTTGGATGAAGAAGGGTTTTGCTTCGAAGCTGACGCCATTGTTGTTACTGTTGGAAAACAACGAGAGAAAGAGAGTGGCGAGAGGAAAGAGAAGGACGAGAGAGGAAACTCTGGCAAAATTGAGATTTATAGAAAGGCCTAACTTAAAAGCCCATTGGGCCATAACATGAACCGAAAATCCAGAAAAAAAAAGCGAAGTAAACCGGTTGGTTTGTTTAAGAATTCAGGTCTGCTGGTGGTGTGCGGCTGTCGGTGGAAGGCTCCACTTCAGTAAAGTAGGGCCCACAACACGAACCAGGCTGTCTTCTCATACCGACACATACATTACACCAAACGCAATCTTCACCGTTGATTCTTTTCCAATCCAACGGTTGATAGAGACTGCTGATCCGTCACCCGCTTTAGTTTAGTGTTTCTTCTTCCTTGTCTCTCCCGAGAATCTCTTATTTTCTCGGCAACGAAGCAAAAAGGGTAGTTTTTGTCGGTTGAATCACAAACTAGTTTTCTCGATCTCTCTCTGGATCTGTAGCTGATCTGCATTGCGGGTAAGCAATTTTTCCACAACTAATATTGGTAACGATTTAGCTAAATCTTGACTCGGGAATTTTGTCTCGCTGCTTGATTGTTGATTTCGTGATCTCACATTTTGAATTCTTCACATATTTTCTACACTGTAGATTGTAATCTTATACATCAATCTCTCCAATTTGTTATAATATTGGTCAATTTAACAGCTATTAGGGCTTTTTCTTAGTTTTTGACTAAAGAACTTAAAGAGTTCCATGTTTTTGGCTTCCTTTGTTGATTTTGGTCTTTTGGTTTTAAGTTCTTCTTGTTTAAGGTAGATCTGTATTGTTAGTAATTTGTGTTCTATTTTCTTAATAGTATTGTTCTCAGATGTTTATTGGGGACAAATGGATGTTTCTAAATTTGTTTTTTTTTTGTTTGTTGATGTTTGCAGCTTGTAGCTGGTATTTGTTCCATAGTTGTAAGATATGGTGACAATCCGGAGTGGTTCCATAGTGATTCTGGTTCTGCTGGCTGTATCATTCCTGGCCTTGGTTGCAAATGGAGAAGACAAAACGATTAAAGTGAAGAAAGTGAGGGGAGAGAGGGTGTGCACACAGGGATGGGAATGCAGCTGGTGGTCCAAATACTGCTGTAACCAGACGATATCAGATTACTTTCAGGTTTATCAGTTTGAGCAACTCTTTTCCAAAAGGAACACTCCAATAGCTCACGCTGTTGGTTTCTGGGACTACCAGTCCTTCATTACTGCTGCTGCCCTCTATGAGCCTCTTGGGTTTGGTACCACTGGAGGAAAGCTCCAGGGACAGAAAGAAATGGCTGCCTTTCTCGGTCATGTCGCCAGCAAAACGTCCTGTAAGTTCTCTTCATTTTTTACATAGAGTTGACCATCCAAAACTGAACCATTTTGGGAATCTGGTATGAATAGAAGATATGGATGCTTTAAGCTTAGCTCCGTTGCTTTTTCATCTTATTAATCTGATCAAACTCAGACATCCAGAATCATGAAAATGGACATGCCCTTGGTTGCAGTTGGTGGTTTTCTATGTTGTAAGAAGCTTTGCATTAATATGGATGTTACTGTGATGTCTTATAGGTGGCTATGGAGTCGCAACAGGAGGGCCTTTAGCTTGGGGTCTGTGCTATAACAGGGAAATGAGCCCAATGCAATCCTACTGTGACGAGTCCTGGAAATTCAAGTACCCTTGCAGTCCTGGAGCTGAATACTACGGACGTGGTGCCTTACCCATTTACTGGTACGCATTTTGTCTTTGAAGCTAGATGAAAACTGTGAAATCAAACAATTTGCATTCTTCCATACTCAAATTTCAACGATCATCGGAGGCTGAAGGTATTTTACCTCTGTGTTTATTTGAAGGAACTTCAACTACGGTGCAGCTGGGGAAGCCCTGAAAGCTGATCTCTTGAACCACCCCGAGTACATCGAGCAGAATGCGACACTTGCATTCCAAGCTGCAATCTGGAGATGGATGACTCCAATCAAGAAATATCAGCCCTCGGCTCACGACATCTTTGTTGGAAACTGGAAACCTACAAAGAACGACACTTTGTCCAAGCGTGGCCCGACTTTCGGCAGCACCATGAACGTCTTGTACGGAGAGTACACATGTGGTCAAGGTTCCATTGATCCAATGAACAACATAATCTCACACTACTTGTATTTCCTCGACCTCTTGGGTATTGGAAGAGAAGACGCGGGGCCAAACGAGGAGCTGAGTTGCGCAGAGCAGAAACCTTTCAACCCATCAACTGTACCTTCCTCTTCCTCTTCGTAAGTCTTATGATGTATCGCCATTGCTCTCAAGTCTCTCTTGCTTCGCCGAAGAAATATTACTTAATAAGTGAAATTGCTTGTAGTAAAAAAGAAATATGTGTGTTTTGTCCCTCTAGAACTTATAATGCAAACAAAATTTATATTTTTCTGTATGTAAAACCATATTTAATTATTGTATTTGAAGAATGTGTGTAAAATAGAGAAAAGCGAAGAAACATAAATGTGGTTTGCGAATGATATGTCATAAATTTGTTCACATGGTTTTGTCATTTTGTGTATATACGCATTATACTAAAACTCATAATTTATCTAAAAATAATGGAAAAAATATCCTATGATTTTCATCTAAAATGAAGGAATTGAATTTTAAAAGTTTGTTACAATTGAAACGACAAAAAGGATAATAGTACTGTACAGTAAAATATGAGTTGTAATAGTGTCAGGAACACCTAATTTACATTTGTAATAAAACTAAAAAAAATACCCAACAAGTTTCGAATTAATGGGTCGAATCGAATTGGGAAAATAAAAAAAAAAAGGAAATTGAAAAGTCCACGTAGGAAACTAAAAATTAGTAAAATAAAAGAAAGGCTGTATTGGTGGAAGAACTGACCAACAAACTCTGGAATTTCTGAACTTCCTCGTCGTCGTCGTCGCCGGTCCGGTGGTTTCTCTCAACTTCTCCGCCGAGACGACTGACGCTGTAAAAATCAGGCACGGGGGAAGAAGGAAGAAGATGACTTTCTCAATCGTCTCTTTCCCCATCTGCGCAAGAATCACGCTGATTTGGTTTCTCACTTGTCTTATATCCGTATCTTCTAATCCCGGAGTCTTCAATGTTAAGTACCGTTATCCAAGGCTTCAAGGGTCTTTAAGCGCCTTAAAGGAGCACGATGACCGGCGTCAGCTCACAATTCTCGCCGGAATCGATCTACCCCTTGGTGGAACTGGTCGTCCTGATATCCCCGGGTCTCTCTCTCTCTCTCTCTCTCTCTCTCTCTCTCTCTCTCTCAACTTTCAGATTCAACTAAAGACTTCTTATTGTTTCTTTAGCGTCTCTGATCACTGGTGATTTCGAGATTTTTAGAGGAATTTAGTTTAAAGTTGAGATTTTTAGATAACTTGCATTGATCTCTGTTTCATTGTTTTCTCAGGCTTTATTATGCAAAAATTGGAATTGGAACACCTGCTAAGAGCTATTATGTTCAAGTCGACACAGGCAGTGATATTATGTGGGTTAACTGCATCCAGTGCAAACAATGTCCTAGACGAAGCACTCTCGGTGTAAGCCCTCTTGTTTTGTGTCTCATCTACGTTTGTAATTTCGTTGCTCCAACTCAATGGGTGTGCGCTTTTCTTTCTCTATATAGATTGAGCTTACACTCTACAACATTGACGAATCAGACAGTGGAAAGTTGGTCTCTTGTGATGATGATTTTTGCTACCAGATTAGTGGTGGTCCTCTCTCAGGCTGCAAAGCTAATATGTCTTGTCCTTATCTTGAGATTTATGGAGATGGTAGCTCTACTGCTGGTTATTTTGTCAAAGATGTTGTGCAGTATGACAGTGTAGCTGGTGATCTCAAGACTCAAACAGCTAATGGGAGTGTCATATTTGGGTTAGTTACTTTTAGTAATCTCGCTTTACATGACTTGTCTTTAAACTAGTAAACTGCTGCAACATGGTAAACTTCTTTCTGTTCTCACTGAACAGAACACAATTTCACCTTGCTTGTGGTCAAGGTTTTATTTTTTTAAGTGAACAGAAAAAAAAAAAAAAAAAAGGCATGGAAAAGGCTGTAACAAAGTTTAATTGACCAACAATTCTTAAAGCACATACGAATGACAAACAGATAAAACTTAATTGCTTAAAGAAAAAATCTTGAGATTCTGAGCATCTATTCTTTTTTATTTTGAAAGTAACATGTGAATAGGTTCTCCACCATATAGTGAATATCACAAATAGACCTTTACTGAATATGTTGTGCTTTTCATTGTGACAGTTGATTAGTTTGCTAAGGTATCTTCCCGAGCACAGCTCATTTCATATGCTTCTACACGTTGGAAAACTTAGTAATTTAGAAATACCATATTTATACCAAATTTCTATTTTAGTTTTGTATCCTGGCCTGAGAATTGCTGGTCACTTTTAAAATCCCTCAGAGATCTGTAAAAGAGTAGACTGTTCATTACAAGGTTTTATCATTCATATGGCAAGGAAGCTTAATCCGTCATTCCTCATTGCCTCTTCCAGATATTAATGTTTTTATATGATCTTGAAGGTGTGGTGCTAGGCAGTCAGGAGATCTAGACTCTTCTAATGAAGAAGCACTTGACGGAATACTTGGATTTGGGAAAGCTAATTCCTCCATGATTTCCCAGCTGGCCTCATCAGGGAGAGTGAAAAAGATATTTGCTCATTGCTTAGATGGAAGAAATGGAGGTGGTATATTTGCTATTGGGCGTGTTGTGCAACCAAAAGTAAACATGACACCATTGGTACCCAATCAGTATGTCAACATTGTTTTCCTTTTATAAAATTTTACCTTTTTCTTGCGTTTGTGGAATCATATGCTTCAAATGCAATCAATACCTATTCCATTTTGGTAAGAAGCACAATGAGATACTGGTAGATGCAGCCACCATGTTATTCCTGTTATAGTCTTGCTTTAGACTAATCTTATATGCTCGCTCACCGAGATTCAGTATTCTTTCGAGTACATTGGAATAGCTGGACTTTTAAACGAATAGTTGAGTGAATCTTCTTGCAGTTCTTGTGTAGAGAAAGAAAATAACATTAGTGTACTTTACTTGAAAGCTTCGTCTGAGCTGGTGAATGTATTCTTTCTATTGGTCTTTTTTGTTAACAGACTATTTTTGTTTTTAATTGTAGACCACATTACAATGTCAATATGACAGCAGTTCAAGTTGGTCAGGAGTTCCTAAATATCCCAGCGGATTTATTTCAGCCTGGAGATAGAAAAGGAGCGATAATTGACAGTGGTACAACCTTGGCCTATCTTCCAGAGATAATCTATGAACCATTGGTGAAGAAGGTAAGTTCAAGAAAATATCCAGTTCTTAAAGACATTTGAACTGCAGAGTCTATTCTCATAGATGTGGTTCTTTTATTAGATAACCTCGCAGGAGCCTGCTCTGAAAGTACACATAGTGGATAAAGATTATAAATGCTTTCAGTACTCTGGAAGGTTAGTTTTACGTCTTGCTTTTATAATTGACAAATTTTAAATAGGCATTTACCAAGAATATCTTTGGATATCATTGTGGATGTTTTGCATGCAAGCAACTGCTCATTGTGTTGTCAACGTATCACACAATAGTTTTCTTATGAAACCACATCTTACCTTTGCTGCAGAGTTGATGAGGGGTTTCCGAATGTCACTTTCCATTTCGAGAACTCGGTTTTCCTTAGGGTTTATCCTCATGACTATTTGTTCCCTTACGTAAGCATCTTCAACCTTTCTGATTGATTTTTCGCTCTTGTAATATTCGTGTTACAGCCTTATTTTGCTCTCAATCTTGCTATCCACTGCACCGCGAACTCATAACACCAAATTTTCACAGGAAGGAATGTGGTGCATTGGTTGGCAAAATAGCGCAATGCAGTCCAGGGATAGGAGAAACATGACACTTTTGGGAGGTACCTTAATTGGATACATAGTTTGCAGTCACATTATACGAAAGCATGACTTTAGTTTAATTGCAATTCAGTTTGTGGAAAAAGCCCATTGTATGCTCTTGCTCTCAGTGACAATGAACCCTGTGTGACTCAATCCAATGCCCACAGTATCTTACATTCTCTTTTGCAGATTTGGTGCTTTCAAACAAACTTGTTCTCTACGATCTCGAAAATCAGCTCATTGGATGGACTGAGTACAACTGTAAGTGCTATATATCATACACTTGAAAACAATATAACGATTTCGAATTTGAAACAAAATTTTATGTGTGCTTTATCTCTCTTTGCAGGCTCATCAAGCATAAAAGTAAAAGACGAAGGCACAGGAACAGTTCATCTAGTAGGCTCACATTTTATCTCTTCTGCATTACCTTTGGATACCTGTCTGTTTCTACTCTCTGTACTTCTCCTCATGACTATGTTCCTCCTTTAGAGACTCCATATAGTTTATCTTTTGTACATAGATTCAACATTTTGCTAAAATGGTAAAAAAAAAAAAAAAAGGTCTGATATATATAGATAATACAAAGAAAACCAGCAGATTGATGATGAACATTTTATTGACTTAACTAACTTATTGATTTACTCGCACTGAAAAGACCAAGAAAGAGGGCGCAGAGCAAACTGGTGTGAGTTGGAGTAGTTGAAGGAGAGAGTCTGCATAGGACTCAGCGGCAGGCCATCGTTGACGACACAGTTTCCGGTGGAAGAGGAGAGAACGCGGAGGAGTGTGGGGTCCACAAGCGTCTGAGGAAATCCTTGACATTTCAGACGAAGGTTGATGATTGGACACATGGGACATTTGTTCATTACCTCCACTCTGAACATCTTTCCTTCTCTCCACTTCACCTGTGTCTGCCTCACCGCTGGTTCGCTGCTTTTGCTCTCACATATTGCCCCAGAACCTATACATACAACCCCATTCACATGTCTATATATTAAATTATAAGGAAAAATTTTAAGCTTTGAAGTTACCTATCTGAAGAAGCAATAGAGCAAGAGATGACCAAAGAAGGAACTTGAGAGGTTTTGACATTTGGACACAAGTAAACTGAACTACAGAAGCATCATACTCCGAAGCTGAGTATATATATACACATACACAGTGACACAAAAGCATGCATACACGTGCGTTTGTTTGTGTGTGTGCGTGTGAGGGAATGGGTCAAGGGATACGACCAATAATGGTCACATGCACAGATAACCAAAAAAAGGTGGAAATAAAGTTACACTACAAAGGACTTAAAGGAGTGATAAGGACTTCTTCCTTCACATGTGTGTCAGACTGTAGAAAACTATACACCTCTTATTCCTGACTCAAAAACATATATAATCCCTTGTTAAATCTCTAATCAGCGCTTACCAGATACAAAATTCTGAAATCAAATGTTATGTAGCATTGATATGGATATAAATGGAACCATCATGTATAAAGAACCTGATAGATAGGTGAAACAGCAGATTAAGGCTCATTTGAGTCCGGAGAAATAAGAGAATGCTGCTTTTTTTCATTTACCCAAAGAATGTAATGTGCCTCTTGTTACAAAAAGCTTTACTGTGTAAGATATAATTAGTATCTGTACAAGAAATGGATTGTTACAAAACAGGGATATAATCGAACCATTTCAAGTCAAGAGCATTGAGAGTCACAGTATGTGTTTAGGGAGATTAATGGGCATCTCTAGAGAGGAAAGTTAGCCAGAATCATGAGAATTCGCAAACGTGTGACATCCTTACAAAGATCTCGTGCAGACTGTTGAAATGGCAGATGTGATGATCTGGATCAAGTAAGCACATGCAAGTCAAAACATATGGTTAGGAGCTTCCATTCAATGGTAAACAAAAGGATTTTGTAAGTAAATTAGACAACTTGTACTGAGATAAAAGTTTTATTTTGTGACTAATGAAACCATATTTGCAATACAAATGGCTGGCCTCACCATGAAATAATGCCGTATCGAAGATATCAAGACGCATTAAAGAAGTCATTGTCTTCAATGGATATAAGACATCTACTAACCTGGAAACTAGCTTTCAATAGCTACAAAGAACAAACTATTCCCAAGTTAACATACTAACAAGTATAGCTTACCTCTCAGGCCTCTGTCCACTCTTTTAACTCACAGCGAGAAGCATGAATATTTGCCTGTTGTTCTTCGGCTTCTGTGTCATTAACAACACCCCGGCATCTTGGGAAACCACAGTAACATGCAAGGCGCTCATCAATTGAAAAGAACCTGCAATGTTGAAGACTAAAAATCAGGAAATAATGGAATTTCAAAAGCACCCGTGAACTAAAGGGCACGAAGGAAAACCTATAATCATAGGTCAGCTCCTCCCATTTTGCGACATCCCTCTTTGCAAATATGATAATATGCTCATCACCATTAACACTAATGACTCTTGAATAGCAATTTGGCTGTACAGAAGCATATCAATAAGTAATGTGATGATATTGCAGATGCTAACTAGATTAAATAACAAATTGTCAAAACTACTTGACCATACCTCACATGAGTGATTGATAAGGTGGGCAATGCTTCCCGTCCTTGTTGCGTCTATGACCCGCTCATTATCAATTCTAAACATATAGGTCCCAGCACCCTATATCATAAAAGAAGTTCAAATATATCAGATTCTAAAATTAAGAGAGTAAAAGTTAGGAAGATGCGTAGATACTAACAACACAGATTTATTAAGAGAATGCTACGAGAATGTTCCGGGCTCAAGCCAGAGAAAGAGATCAATAAAATACATCAAAGTAAAGTGATATATTGGTCTAGATGAGAAAATCCACAGATCAATGTGCTGATAATTAGGTCCAATGTTGCTCAGAATTTTCTAATAAGTATAAAATGTACAAGGTCAGATACGTACCACCATTGAGTTGTATATAAGATGTTCTCTCTTGTCAGCTATTGGTGGCCTAACAAGCTCACCAGTGTACTCAATCACCTGCAACCACCCAATTCACAATATTGTCATGACTGATGCTATACTATGCAAGAATGGACAATTCAGTTTAAGAATGTCTAACCATATCCCCCGCCCTGTGCGGAAGCTTTGCAAAGATCCCAAAACCATGAATTCCCGATTTCCCTGTAGAAGAAAATTAGTTTTGATAGATATTTTAGGCTTTATGGGAAACGTTTCCCATCTAATCCAATATAAGTAAAAATGATCACTATACTCAGAGACCCATCACAGGAATGCACCATACATCCCAAGAATTAAAGTAGAAAATAAAATCCTACCAGTTTTATCTTACAGAAATTCCACTAATTTGATCTTCAAAACCCCCCCCCCAAAGGCATGAAAAACTGAGGCATCATAGCAGCAACTTTGACAAGTAGTAGCATCTTTTACGATTGCTGATTAAAGGCTTACCGAATGCTAATCTCTTCCTGTAGGTTTCCTTCATGAATGTATATTTCTCGGCCATAGATAGAATATTGCTTGGAGTAATTATTTGTGACATCTTTGATCCATAAATGCGTTCATAGGTCGCAAATTCATGTCGAGAGTATCCACCAACAATATACGGCTGATTCTCAACAAATAATCGTTTTGAAGAAGGACCAGCAAGAGCTTCGGGTTCCTTTCGTCCTCTTCTTCCAAGATAATTATATGGCTCTACGAGAAACAGAGGGAAAAGATGTTAATAATCCTGTAAGATAAAGCTATACTGACCTATACAGTGCCCTCTTTTATGAATTTTGGATGTGAACATGAATACAAGCAAACACAATGTAAAAAAAATACATGAAATCAGATCTCTGAGCATAAAATATAATAATCTAAGAGAATAATGTAAGATTATTAAAGCTGACCAAAAGACACACATAGTCATATGTGCGGTAAGAGAATTTTGAGCAAAACAATTCCATCCCAAATAGGTACAGTCAATCTACAGTTTTATTTCTAGCAACTATTGATCAATGCAACTGCATACCAGTGCGAGCACAGCCAGATGGATTAGGAGGTGGGAGATACTCCGCAATATTATGAGCTGGTTTGATCATGTACTCTGTTTCTAAGTGGTCATTTGATGTTTGTCGATGCCTCTTGCAAAACGAAAGCAGGCGGATGCACTGATCTGCTTCATCGTCATCCATTGATAGAAGAAAAAGCCTATCCTCATCTGCAAGCTACAATGACAGTACAAGAATGCTATCATAGTTAGAACCATCTCTTTTGTTAAATCTGTGTGTTCAGTAAACGTATATGAATGAACGCAGAATCTTATATTCCCCTGTAGGATATGAAAGTACCTCAACACAGAGACCAGCAGCTCGTGCACATAGAGGATGATATGCCACTCGACAAGAACTATTTGAACACTGAAAATCGGCATCATTGTTCTCGTTAAATACTTTTTTCAGTGACTAATATTTATGTAATTAAATATTGTCATCTGTGAATGGTACACAATGATTCAGCTTTCTCTTGCCATCAAAATAATTCTTACTTGGATACAAGCTCCATAAGATACACCACAGATGCTGCACAACAATTTCCAACGATCCTGTTTTGAAGTGTGAAGAAAAAAAGACAACTATTCAAGCATCACATGGCTACTGAAAATTAGATTATGTTGCGCTTCTCTAGTTGAAAAGTAACTAACTCCATTTAAGACAACAGATGTAAGGGGAACTGAAAAAGAATAGAGCTCAAACCTTATTGACTTTATTAACCCCATCGATCGGTTCCATCTTCTTGACATCCAATAAGCAGGTTTCTGGATAATATCACAATCATTGCTCATACATCTTGGATAATAAAGGTAAAGCCTTCAAAATCCTTAGTAGAAAGCAGAAATATGCAGAGTAACAAATCAAATGGTGAAGATTATACCTGGGATCCATATGGCACAAGCCAGATGAGCCCAGCGCCCATCAGTTGTCGGCTTCATAGCGCCCCCTGAAAGATATTTTGTTGGCTATTAACAAAGAATATAGAGACTCCATACCAAAATGGTTGGGTTCAATTACCTACTACAGGACAAAGACAACATCGAGGAGGAATATCAAGAGCGCCAGGACGACATAAGTTGCATAACCACAGAATGCCATCACGGGGTTCCAGCTGCCCATAGCATCTAGTATGGACCTAGTCCAAGATCAAAAAAAAATTTGAACTGAGCATCACCAATTAAAAAGAAAGGATGCCAGCCACTAAAAGGATATATAATAGTATCAACAACTCAGAGAAAGCAATACCATCATTCTACATTTATCACATTGCAAGAACAAATTATTCTCATATTCCTGCAGACACAAAAATCGAAGTCAGAACTAACTTATTAAAGATACACGATTAGATATGCATACAAAACGTTCTATCAAGAAAGAAGTGTTAACCTCATCCATGTGGCAGACATTGCACTTATCAAGATCTTTCCAGTCCACCCGTACAGGTCGGTAACCAGTAGGATGATCTTGATACTTTCCGGAACTATATTTGCGCTGAGAAACCTTGGAAGGTGGTCTAGATTGTAATAGCCCCTGCCATGTAGGTCAAGACTTATTGTAGGCACAACATATATAAAATGCAATTGATAGAAGCTGAAGAATATTACAAAGCAAGAAATTAGAAATCTACACCACATACATAAAGAAAAGTCACAATTTGTTTTTATATAGATTAGTTGTCGTAATGGTGAAATCTTCTGTGAAACCTTGGTTCCTTTATAAATGATGCAGATCAGGACCCACCCTTAGTTTCTATAAGAGTTCGAATTTCTCCCACAAAGAGATAAGGAGAAAGATTTAATGCCTATAGCTTAATAATTTTGAACTTCCATGCCAGACATAAAGGATGCCTATTTATGTGTTTTAACTGCAAAGCAGAAGGCAGAGCACTGCAAAGTTTTCAGGGTCCCGAAATGAGTACAACGGAGAACCTAGCGAAAACTCCTGAGAGTTCAGTGAATGAAGGAGTAAAAGGAGAAAAAACTAAAACCACTACATATAATTTAAGATTCAAGAAGACAAACCTGAATAAGTTTATCGACTTCTGGGTTGGAGAAGCCAAACATATCTGTACCAGATTCATGAAGTCCTTCACCCAAACCATCAGGACCATCAGAAGCACTCTGAATCTTTTTTATCCTATTATATATTTTATTCCAGCAGGCAGATGGAGTGTCCCCTTTGAACTGTCCAAAAACCAAGTATTAATGTAACACATGGCTATAACAAACTTTCTATCCACACAAGCCTTCCACCTAGAAACCTAACCTGCTCACCGCTGTTGGTTGTAACTCTGAAAACAGGGCGATTTTTTGACTCGGCATCTCTAAGCACTTCCATCTTGTACATGGCAGATGCATCAGGATCTGCTTAAAGTCAAAGCAAGAAATCGCGCATATATGAGACCAAAACTGCCTGATTAATATAGAAAGCACAAAAACTGGTAAATAATTGACCTTTTAGTGATATAAATTTTCTTATAGCTGTATACCCTTCAGGCCAAGTATGCTTACTATCCTTGAAAAATTCTGAGTCTGTCACGATCCTTCCTGGCAGACAAAGACAAGTGATATACACGCCTATGCATAATGAGCAGAGTTCATTCCAACCAAGGATGATCCAACATACTAGTTAGTTTCAAACATTACCAAGGTTCATTATCTGCAGATCGCCTATTCTATGCAAGCAATCTCCAATTCCTGTTGGTTGCAACCAGACTTCTCCATCTTTTGTGTAATCATCACCCGAGTTTGAGCTGTCCTCTTCTCCACTATTAGTCCTTTCCGAACATTCAGTATCAGCAACTTTTTGAAGTTGATCCATCCTTCCTGGAAGCTTATATTCTTTTAGGTACCTGGGTGAGGAGAGTTACAGCAATTTAACACAGGCATCATGTTCTTGTTCAGATAATCTGTTTGTTAACAAACTTCACTATGTTGGGAAATAAAATAAAAAAAGTAGAATGCCAGTGAAAAGCAAGAGAAACTTACATTTTTGCTTCCTCCATGGCCTCTTCAAACCGAGGTTGCTTGCACTTCAGAGGAGACCGTGAGAGAAGCCCTTTAAGAAATGAGACCGCTTGTTTGACTTGTATTCTAACCAAAGGAAAATTAGTCAATTTCCACTCTGAAATTATGATGCGTAACATTAATTTCAACAATTCGGTGGTATAACAAGATTTTAAGAAGATTTGACCTCGCAAAATCATGGGTGCCGAAAAACTGTACGAGGACAGATCTTCCTCCAGATGCCTTGTTGTTTAGACCTTTCCGCTTTACAATAACAGACTCATCAACAATAATTGCTGGCCACATAGCATGACCTGTCCGGAAAAGTTTAACACACACAACAGTATGATTCTCAGTATGCATAATTAGTTTTCTTCAGAAGGTTATTCTGGAAACCAGAATGTCTGAAGGCTAGGCAATACATGTGTACTAAGCACCAAAAAATTCTAACAGCAATTAGGTCTCAAAGAGAAAGAATGCGACTAATATGCTTCCTAACAGCATCATGTTTCTTACACCATAAAGGGAGGTTCTATGCCTAAATATTTTCTACAACAAGATAAGAAAATACGTCTACAAGAATACAGAAATCGGTTTGATTTAGAGCATTCACCTGTTAGTTTCGCCCATATGATGTCTCTAGGCTCAAAATCATGGCAATCCTCAAAAGAAGCAGCCAATATAACCAGTTCATCATAATCTTGACCATGAACGGCGACATCATTAGTACCGAACTTCATGTTTAGCAACTCCATCTCGTCACGAGAAATTAAAAATTTGATCTTTTCCCGACGAAGAGCTAATTCCTCGCCATCTCCATCTCCATATTTGACCTGTAGTATGTTTTAGTGGTGAAAAAGATAAGCATTTAGATATTCCATCAATCACCAAAATAATGACATGAGCCAGATTCAATAGACAGAAATAACTTACAATGTGATGCTTTGTCTCTACATTATATCCGACGATAGAACCAGGATACCAAACAGCATCCAATGGCCAAAAAACCTAATGATTAGACAACAATCAACTGTTAACAGGACCCTCTCATAAATAGAGAATGAAATAGCTAAACCACATAACTATATAGCTGAAAGCTTGCCTTGCATTGCAGCCCAATGAAATTTTTAGGATCGACACCGTCATAACTCAACCTGCCATGCCAAAACTCGTCCATCATACAACAGCAAACTAACAAATAGACTAAAAGTCTATATTGTGAACACCAAAAGTAACTAGTGCAAAACAACAGTGAACAAGTAGAAGAAGCCACTATTCAACATGTCAAACAAATGACTTATCTCTAAGATCAGAGAGTTGGTATAACCGGCAGAATTAATGGTAGGTGAATCCTAACCTGACCCATTTCTTAGCTGTAGCAGAAGCTGAGACAACCTTCTCCTGATTTTTGACAAAACTCCTCTTACTCCGGGAAGATCCATCTTGTTTATTTCCGCTACACACAGCTTTAATTCGACATCCGCGTAAAGGCGGGGTAGCAGAGACGCTTAAAGTAGTCGAATCCACACCCAATTTCATGAGCTCACCATTACCAATCCTCCTTTTCTTCTGCTTCTTCTTCTTCTCCTCCTCCTCCTCCTCATCAAGCTCCGCATTTTCAATTTTTACAATCCCATCCTTTCTCTCATTCTGAAGTAATGCTAACTCAACGAAAGACTCCCTCCGCCGCCGCCGCCTCCTCTTACGGCGACAATAGACGTGAACAATCTCCGGTCGCCGATGAGGCTGCAACTCAAAACTATCGGTCATTGGGTTCTTCTGGGCATTGACCTTCTTGTGTGAACCAGCGGCGCTAATACAACACAACGAAGAGGAGGAAGAAGAAACGGAGTAGACGCTCTCAAGAGAGGCGTAACGAACAGGAATATCACCGTGGTCATGGAGTTCCGTTTTGATTTGGGTATCTTCTTCTTCTTCCTCCAAAGGTTTTGGGACACACGACATTGAAATCATTCAAAGGAAGAGAGTAACAAAGCTGTTGGGTTCTCGCTCTCTCCTTTAATTGATATTGAAATTGAAATTGTTAGGTTTTGAAGGATGCCGAGAATTAGGGTTTAAGAGAAAGAGGGATGGTTTGAGAGAAGAGCTTTTCCCGCCGGCTAAAATTAACCAGTAGAGTTCTTCTTCTTCCCTCTTCCAGATCTGCTCTTCGAAAACTGTTTAATAACTTCTGCAACCACCGAAGTGTACATATGTGTAAACAAAGACACGACACCGTTTTGATTGAAGAATCTCTTTTTGTCTTATCTGTCTCTTGTTTGTCTTGATGGGTAGTGTTTAGTTCCTATTTCCTTAAATAATTATACTTTGATCCAAATTCTTTCCGTATATTTAAATTTTGAACTTTGTAAAATTAATCAAAATATATTAAAGCTGGTTTTAAAAAAAAAAAAAACTAGTAATTTGAGAGCACATGCCTATTCGTATTTGTACAGTATACAAACTTGTTCATTCAGATTCAGAAGTTGTTTGATTTTGTGTATGTGTACATATACATTACATTATATACGTTTTGGTGGGCTCGAGACTACATGTATATGCACCAAAGTGTAGATTTCTTATATTTTTATGTGCAAAAGAAAATTTTTGTTTTTTTTGATGTTTTTTCTTCTTCTTCTTGTTCTTCAGTCTCCAGAGTTTTGAGTTATGTATGTTGAAGTAATTTATGCTTCTGGAGATGGATTTACATCTGCAGCTGAAGGCTGTTGAGTCCCATAGTTCCACAAGTCTCTGAGTTCTCTCCTAACCAACCCGAGAATGACCGTGATTCCTGCAAACCGAACAACATGTAAGAAATCTTGCATTTGGTTGGGTTTCAATGGAATTTGCATATAGGGGACTAATCATCAAAATTCAGAGTTTTTCATGAGATGAACAAGATACCGAGCGTGCAAGGGACAAGATAGAGCAATGCAGGTTGACCGTGTCCGTTCATCACATACAATCCCAAGTATGTTAAGAAAAGGCCAAGTCCGTAGCCAAACATCAACCACGGAAAATATCCATTCGAGACTCCTTTGTTGTTTTCCTTGTCATATCTGAGACGTAAAAGCGTTTAAAAGTGGTCAACAAACAAATTGAGATGACGCATATTGAATATGGACAGCGTTTGAAACAGAGGATGTGTATATAATTGGTGTCGTGAACCATAATCGTTATTGAGCCAATGCATGAGAGGGTTACCTGAAAATAAAGCATATGAGAAGGCCCGGGAAAAGAATGTCTCCAAAACCGATCATGTTGTAACCACCCCATGGATCAGAAAGCCGTGGAATTCTCAAAAGCATGGGAATAGATTCTCCAGTGTCTTTGCTCCCACGTGCAACCTATTGCCATAGATTAACACAAACAGAAGAGTATAGTAACCAACTAGTACGTGATTGAGGTTAACCTATCATCGACCTTCTTCGTTCTCGCTATGTGCAAACATTTTATACTGTGATGATATTACAACAAGTGCAACACAAACTCAATCTTCGAGTGTTTTGAGCAATTATCCGACACAAATCATGCTCGGAACTAAAAGTACAACACACTTATGGTAAACATGCTCTGGTTTGATGAGGCTTAAGTTTATAAGAATCATATGATTTGATGGACAACATTAAATATTCTTCTCCTTGCAGATACAGAACTAAATGTTAAGGTGTGAGATACAGTTTGGAAATTGATGGAAAATAAACTCACCGCAATCATTACACTTTGCTTGAAGATTAGTGGTGATAGGAATACCCAAAAGATGTCATAGAAGAATGCACAACAGAGAAGAATGGTAGCAACCTAAGTGTGAGACACCCATTAGAACACATACAAAGGGATTACAAAAGAATATTAGTTGGAAAATACATACAGAAAATTTACCCTGATATTAGGTAGCCGAGCCACTTGCAAGACATTAATCATCATGCAAATACCCTGTCACATGACACGTCAACCTTAGAAAGCCAACTAAGGACAATACTGAACCAAAAGCATGCTAAGCTAATAGCTACAGTGGTCAACCGATAAATGTCGAAAACAAAACAGAACCTTGAGTTGGATTTGAACAAGAAGTGAAAGTAAATGTTGAGTACGTCAAGCCAATAGTTGTGTTTAGACATACGGAAAAAAATCAAAGAAGAAACAAAATACATAGGGATAATTTGGCTTTAGACAACTGTAAAATTACCAGGCTAAAAAGGACTTACAAAAATATCTTGGCCGGCCCATGCATACGAAGTTTTGCGCTTCATAAACCAGAGGATAGCAACCACAAAGCAGAATAACAGAACCACGAGTGAGAGAATTGAGGTATTCCCAAGCAGAGGGAGTTTTACATTTTTCTGGCCACATTTATTGCATCTCCTGCAGAAATAAAAACATGAATAAAGCGAAAGCATCACATGATGCTTTTAACTAGCTGGAATAGAGCTCTTTCATGGTTCAACAACTTAATCGGGTTTCTGAGAGTACCTTGTTATGAGTGTAGTGATAATATTATGCATTCCCTGAGATAGAAAAATATATTGATAATTATGATATTGACATAAAACAATGCTTAGCTTAGCAAGCCTCTGTTTCATTCCACATAAAGAGTTCATCATGTTTTGTATTTTTACCAGGTAAACAATGCTAAAGAAAGTTAACCATCAACTTGTTACCAAACATTGATCATAATTCTAGCTATTGAATCATGAAACTAAGGATATGCTCAAGATTAGCCACAATTACCTGCATACCACCAATGCAAAAAAATATGGTCAGGATCAAGATAAACCACGATGACATGAAGAAGAAGAGCAAAACGAGGAATGTGGACGCTGATATGACAAAGATAACAGCACCCATAGCACTGATATCAAGAGTTTCCTCTTCAGCACCACCTTTGGTAGCGTCATCATTTGAAGATTTCTGCCAAAATTTTCAGAAAATATAAAAAAGAACAAGAATTAGTGTATAACTCAGACAGTGGATCAATAGAAGAGGCAGATATATTAGAGGCAGAACGAGCTAATTAGACTATTTTATCTTGTTGTCACTTCTAATAAAGTTATACTTTCATGATTTCTTCTATGCTCAGATGTTAAAGTGAAGTTTATTTTCGGTAGAACTCAGTTCCAAAAACAAAGTTTCAGTAGAACCCCCCAAAAGCAGAGTATAATAAACCTTGGGTGATAATTCATCGTACTGCTCATCATTCTTCTTCGGACTGGTAAAATGTGACCAAACAGAAGCAACGAAAACTGTTCCAACAGACATTAGCCAGAGGAAGACCACTGCATAATCCAAAATTGGGCTCTTTGGAGCATACAATAAAAGCTCCACTGCATCAGAAGAAAACACAGAGGAAACAACATAGGCATCAAAAGAAACAGATAGAGTATAATAGAAAATTTGAGACTGAGAATTGCAACACGGCAGTTTGAGTGAATAGGACTAGAAAAGCTATGAGGATCATATAGGCGCAACAAATATGAAAGGCTTAGACCTTACCTTTCTTATTTTGCATAATGGATTTCTTCAGGGCATCTCCAGATGATGTTGTAATCATCAAAATAGGTATAGAAATATTTAAGGAGGTGTCTTTCTCACCACAAACCATCTCATCAAGCTCTTAAAAAAAAGCAAAGATAGGGAAACAGATGTGAGTGGCTCATCGAAACAAGAACCGCAAAGTAAGAAATAGCAACATGAGAAAACAGTTCGGGGATTAAACACAAAATCTAAACCTTCTTTGTCGTTTATTAACACCAAAGCTGCAGCTCCTCCTGCCTGTGCAACTTCAGCCTTAGCTGTGAAAGCACATTCGCCACGTAGAGATAACGCTATAGAACCAGATAGCTGCAAAAAGAAAACATCACAACAACAAAAAACTCATCTTCACAACAGTCGTGTATGAGTCCTAGCTAGGACTGTACAATATAAGGTGGAGAATAAAAGGAAGACCTTTGAAGTCAAATTGGAGCAACTGTCCAAAGGAGTGGTAAGAGCAACCGGAAGTTTAACAGCTTTGTCTTTATCAGACGGGAGCATGGTGCCAAACTGTGCAGTCATGGCTGTAAAAGTCTCACCGTTTTCTCCATTGACCCAATTCTCGACTTTGACCTGGACAGAGAAAGAACTTTTAGAAAACGATTTGGAAAGATGATTTAAGAAAACGCATGAAGGCGAGATATGATATCTCTTTCCGTAATCCAAACGCTCATTACAAGGAATCCAAATATTCCACTATCCGGGTCATTCCGGTGACGGACTTCAACGGCAAAGTTCGCCGGAAAGTTGGCCGGAGCCACTGGTGTAAAAATTGAGTTCCAACATTTATATCATAGTAATCAATTTATATCAAAATCCATGAACAACTACCATCCACATCACCAATCTCAGTTGAAATCTCATAGATAGATTTCAATAAAGGATTTATTAACCTAACCTATTGAAATTTAACAGCAGACGCTGAAAACAAAAGCTGCATTTGAATGCAATATCGAAGACGATTCAATTCAATCAATGAGATATACGTACGGTTCCGCAAGACAACGATTCCGGTTTATTGATGAACAAACACTTAACCAAATCTTCGTAAGAAATTAGAAGTTAAATTCCATAAATTCGAATTGGGGAAATCTGTTACCATTTGAAATTCATTGGAGCAACCTGGAATGTTGGGAACGGTAACATCTTTCGTGTCAGCCCCAACGCACAACAGACCTATCAGATAGAGGGTCACGGCCGCCGCGAGAAAGCGGCAGCTAAACGGAGGTAATGACATCGCTACCGTGAGAAATGGATAGAGAACAAAATTTGAAGAATTGTGGGAAAAAAAAAAAAAAAAAGGAATAAAAGGGAAAGAATAGATTATTCTTCGTTCATCTTCGTTGTACAAAAACCAGAGAAAACTCGGTGAAAGGCCATCTTTTTTTTTTTTTTCTTTTTCTATTTGGATTTATTTTCCCTCGCTTTTCCCAAATAATCACAAAACCAACCAATCAAATTTAGTTTCCTTTCGTTTATTTAAAATAGGAAATAAACGAAGTAGAATGAATAGATCCTTTCAATGTTTGCCAAACTTATAATGTGACAAATAAATTACAGTTCATGAATTTCTCTTCTTTTTCTTCTATGAGACAAAGGAAAAAAACAATAAAGTTACAATGAGAAAGAAAAGGGAAATAAAATTAAGAAACAAAAAAGATAATATTGGGTGGTATTATCAAGTGGAAGAACAACAAGAGAAACCAGAGCTTTGTTTGGAGGCAGAGTTATCATCCTTAACAAGACTTACCCGGTTCACGGTGAGTTTATCTTTATAAGTGTCTGAGTTGAGTTGCTTACGGCTCACGTTATTGTAGATGTCAAGTATCACCATTTCGAAAGCTGTTTTAACATTGGTGGAATCAAGAGCCGATGTTTCCACAAAGAAGAGCCCCTCGGCTTCTGCTAGGGCCTTTCCTTCGTCCACGCTCACTGCTCTTATGTTTTCTAGATCACACTTGTTCCCCACCAGCATTCTCGCCACCGTTGTATCCGAATGTACTGGAACAAAAACAAAGAGAGCAAATGAATCAGTCTTAGATCTCAAAACAAATGCCGAAACTTTCAACAGTTTTACATACAAGACACAAGGTTGAAGATATGCAAAAAGAAGTCTAGTAGTATGAATCTAAAGCGGTTCTTCAATAATCCTCTGTTCTGTTCTAGTAGATTCGAACCCTCAAAAAAATCGAGCTAGGTCACAAATTCCAGAAGTCTACCAAAATTAGATTCAAAATTCCCAATTCTAAGTCAAATCCGTACGACCTAATTAGATCATGAGAATCCCCAAATAATAGTCAATCGCATAATTCACATCCCATTAATGGAGACTTACTCTTAAGTTCATCGAGCCAACGTCCAACGCTTTCGAAAGTGGTGCGGCGGGTAATGTCGTAGACGACGAGCGCACCGACAGCGCCACGGTAGTAAGCGGAAGTGACGGCACGAAACCGCTCTTGACCAGCAGTGTCCCAAATCTGAGCCTTAACCTCTTTACCTTCAATCGCCATACTCTGCGTCTGAAACTCGACTCCGATCGTCGCCTTGGAATTCGCACTGAACTCGTTACGAGCGTAACGAGACAGAAGATTTGATTTACCGACCGCAGAGTCGCCGATGACAACTATCTTGAAGAGATACTCCTCTCTTCCTTCGTCGTCCGAAGACATCGTTATCTTCCTTCTTCTTCTTCTTCTTCTTCTTCTGCTCTCTCTATTACGGTTTCGAGAGAGAGAAAGAGAGGAGACGGTGCAACAAGCTGGCACAAGAGGACGGACATACTGCGCATTAAGTGCCCCTCTTTAATATCGTTCCCTTTTCTTTCCCAAATACTATCAGTTTTAATTATCTACTAATCCTAATTATTTTTTAATTTACGACTTTTCCCTTTTTTTTGTTTTTTTTTTTAATACACCACGTCCACGTTGGTGGCCTTCTCTTGGTAACGTAGGAAGGAGATATATTTTTCAGCTTTCGGTTTTGTCCTAACTGACGCCAAGTCTTGGATCCACAAATTCGCTTACAACTTAGAAAGCCAGATAATTCAACTAAATCATGAATACCTTGACGTTTCACGTAATTTACAAACTAAATACGAGCAGCCAAGAGAATTTTAAGTATAGAGCATATAATTAATTAAAGAAATTTCATCTTTAATTTTGAATTAATCTTTCTTCGCAACGTGCATACACGCTAGTTAGTTTTGTTAATAATAGGAAAGTTAATGCTACTAAACTAGTATTCCGGTTCATATATTTTTCTATCTGTTTGCATGTTTCTAAAGAATTAGAAAATTATATAATGGATGCTAGTGTGCTTTACTCATAAGTCATAACTCGAATTAGTTTCAGAATTCATAGCATAATCCTTACAAAATAAGAAACACTCAGAATATAAAACTAATTGAAACAAAAACATAATGGACAATTGTCACTGTTCTATTTTATAACGATAACGAATGAGAAGCTTAATTATAAGAGGAATAAACATGTAATATAATCTATTTATTTACATCTTCTCTAATTCTCTCATATGATGAAATCGGGACAACGCAAATCAAATTAGGATGATCCCTACCGTTAGGGTTTGAGCTAGCTAGCTTGGTCTCTCACTGCATCCACACGTGCAATTCTCTTGATCTTTTTTCAAATTCTGCGTTTGTATATGAAAATGTGTTAATATATCTTTTACCAAAAAAAAAAAAAAAATGTGTTAATATATCTATACTGGTCATGAAATAGAGAGAACTCTGAAAATGGATTCAGCTGACCTAAACAGAAAAAGTAAGATAATTAATAGTTTTGTAGTGAACCTGAAGTTGATGTTGAAGGCCTTTGATGTGTTGTACAGCTAAATCCAGCATGTCTGAATAGCTTGTTTGCTAAGAAAATCAGCAACAAGTAATACTGTATTAGTAAATAAACATTTTCAAAATAATGTTACCATATATATATAAAATATGATATGAATTAAAGTAACCTTATCCATGTTGGGGACAAGATCTTGTAGCTTCTTTAGCTTCCCGCTTATTCTCGTTCTCCTCTCCTATATACATATTGTGTATGCATGTTAGGATAGGATGGCAAAAAGAAAAGAATTCTACATGATTAGCGACGAATTTGTAGCTAAATTTAGTGAATAAATTATACATCGCTAAATAAATTATAAAGTGTTTTTAACTGACCCGCTCAGCGATGCTTCTAGGATGGGTGGCGCAGCCGCGTTTGGCCCGGATTTTGCAGGGTACAGAATCTTCTGGAAGCTGCATGAAATTATCCATGTAGTTCATTGAAGCGTCCGAAGGAAGACTATACTGCAAAATCAGTGATAAAAAGATTCGGTAAGAGTTGGCCAATTTGAGCCCACCAACAATATATATGGCCATTAAGTAGTTAAAATTTTATTTGTCTATCTTAAAACAAAATATTTTACATATTGTTGTCCTTTTAGGGAAATTTTGAAATTTCATGTGGTTTGACTAAAGCAGCATGCTTAGAGTAAACTACTAACACATGGAAAAGAAAAAAAAATTCAAATCACACATGGAAACAAAAGGTACCTGTGAAAAGAGACCAGAGTCCATGTCCTTGGATCGTTTATTGGGTCGAGTCACGGTAAACCCTATTGAACCGGAACCGTCATCCCAAGAATCAGTTGCTGCAGCACCAAAGCTAGCGGCAGAAAACGAATGGTCTGAACCGTCGTGGACAGGGGTCTCATTGACCTCGTTGATCCGAGCCAGAGAATCGTGATTCGTGAAGCTTAGCTGAGACTTCAGTCTCGAATGTCCTCGTCCCGCATTAGACCCCCCTTGCGGATTATAATCACTGGTTGGTTGGTTCAACGAGAAATCTGATTTACAAAGTAAACTATAAATTGTAATGACATTACGTGAAAATTTTGGAAACAGAATTCACTTTTTTTTTTCCGACGATTTGTGACACCATTAGTGTAATTTTGAAAAAAAAGAATTTCTCGTCGAAAAAAGGGAAAAAAAAATTTACCAGAAAAAGGAATTCACATTCACTTTAAATATTAGTGTAATTGAATAAAAAGTAATTTTGTGGATATATGGTTAGTTGAGTTCCGGTTCAGGCCGGTGGCCGGTTCGGTGGAAGTCACATCCAGGCTTGGTGGAAGATATTATTATTAGATAACAACGAAGCAAAGCACGAATCATCAGGACCAAAGGAAAAAAAAAAAATTAAAAAGGTACAGATCCACCAACTAGATCTATCGCTTTCTATTTGAATAATCTTCTAAACAACCAATCGATATCCGCCATGTCAGCAGAGAAACTATTGGTTACGAACTAAAAAATCCCATCCCCTTAATAAAAAAATGCAACTTGAGTTATAGGATTCCTCGAAGATTTAAATAATATCCCAAATTAAGGGTAACCGAGCCACCACAATTTGCTGTATTTTCAAGCACGTGGTTAGGGATAAAAGGGTGTTTTCGTCATTTCGAAAATACGAGGATCACGTCTTGCACAAGTACCAACCAAAGCTAATTTAGCAACGACCCTAAATATCAAATGTCAACTTATTTTATATATATATAGTCATTAATTAACTTACAAAAACTACATACAGTAACTCATAGTAAGAGATGCCGAAGATACCCCCAGCTAGCCTCGTGATTAGATTTCATTTCACCAAAAAAATGGATCTTTAGTTCAGCAATGAATGAATGATTGAATAACTAAAACTATATCTCATATTCTACATTACGATTTTTGGTAAATTCTAAGTCTGAAATTGAGTAAACGTGTCTGTCTAAATATATCTCATCACAAATAGTAATAATCTTGAGTTAAAAAGTAAAAAACTAACTGTTTTTATCTGCGGAGAGGTAGGTGAAGAAATCGGCGGGAGAGCTACGTTGTCTAGCGAGAGAGTAAGAAGATCCTGAGCTATTTCCTCCGATGTCGTTGCTCTTGTGTTGTTGCGAGATCTCGTTGTATCCACCGTAGGTTCTGTCCAGGAAGATATCTTTATTATTATTATTATTGCCTAGCTGTTTCTGTCCGTCAGATGAGTTGACTCCACAAGTCGTCGAATCGGATCTCAGCGAGGATGAGTCAGCGCCGGTGAAGAAATTACCGATGAAGTTATCCGACGACGGTTGATAACCGGTGAAGTCACGAGCGTTCGATGACCCTCCTCCGATGACTTCGTCAACCACAGCGTTTAGAAACGATCCCGGAGCTGAGCCGTAACGGATCAGTCCTCCGCCGCCGGGAAGCGATGATCTCTGCGATGATGATGACGTGGAGGATGATGATTGGTACATGACTTCTTCTATCGCCAAATGGAGAGAGATAGAGAGAGAGAGATTTGCAAAGTTTGGTTTCGAAAAGAAAATAAAAGATGAGAGAGAGAGAGAGATGATGCTTTTGTTTATGGGATAATTAGGGTCTGACTGGTTTAAACGCAGCGGTTGCGGTTACGGTTGCGGGAGTTTGCGGAAGCGGGCGGTTGCGGTTTTAAGCGTTACCAAGCGTTTTGAACGACTGGTTTAGCGTTTGAAAATGGATGCGTTTGCGGGAGTTTTATGACTGGTAAATCAGCGGTTGCGGTAGCAGTTAAATAAAAAAATGACCAAAAAAATAAAAAATATTACAAAAAAAGAAATAAAAATACTAATATATTATTATGATAATATTAGAAAAATTAAACATGCTTAATAATTAAAACCATAAATAAAGTACTAAATAGTTATTCAAAAATAAAGAAATTTTGTAATAAGATAGTATTTTATACTGGGTTAACACCAAAAATTGTATCAAGTAATGAGGTAAACTGTAAATAACGTTGAATTCAATCAAAAAGCAAGTGATTTTCTATTCGAGAAAATAAATCGAAACATATATTCAATCAAAAAGCAAAGCAATACATAATGAAAAGAAAAAAAAGATGCTAAGAAAAATATTCAAAGAGTTACACATGAGGTGATGAATGAATAAAATGATATATGATACTTACGTTTTGTTTGTTTTTTTTTTTTTTTTTTTTTTTTTTTAAAATCCAACCGCTACCGTCCGCAACCGCAAACGCTTGCGGGAAGGAGCTTTTGAAATTCAGCGATTTCGAGCGTTTTGAAGCGGTATGGAGCGGTTTCTATGATTGGCACCAACCGCTAACAACCGCAACCGACCGCTAGCAACCGCTAGGAGGGTGCTAGCGGGAGAACCAATCAAGCCCTTAGAAAGTCTTCACTTTTCAGCGATTGGCTTATTCGTTGGATGTCACATGTGCCTCACGTGATCTTCCGAAAGATAATACACATAGTCAGCTTAGCCTTTGGGCTTTGGGCCACAAGACGAATATTTGGGCTGGGTTTGATAAAAAATACAGTATATGATATTTGCGACTCTTTGATGCACTTTAAGATTCCCAAGATGTTCAGTTTTTCAGTGGAATGCAATTATTTTTGTCTACTGTACTCACATTTTTACGGTAATGGTGTTAATTTAAAGATTGCAAGATCATAGAAATGTCTCTCTTTTTTTTTTAAAGTTAAAAAATTAAATGATTCGATAAAATCCAACTTAATTGCTTAATTGTAAAATTAACAAAAGTAAATGCTTATATCATGGTTCATGAATACATACATTTTAACGCAAACCTTTTTCCGGTAGTAATACAAAATAATTCGGTTAATTTTTTACCCAAACAATTGATATTGTTGTAATTATTTTAAAAATTTAGAGCCCACAAAGATGGACGTTTCTTCCTTCACCGTACCTGTTATGTTCACAATATCCTTCCATAAAAGGAAAGAAGTAAATGAAACGATATCTCGTCTTGTCTGAATTATACATATCCCTGAATTAGTGTGTTACAGTATAAAATGGAGTCGTAATTAAGATGCGTACGGATTATTAGTTACGACTTTTTTTTTTGTCATCTGAAATTAATTAGAGCTCAAAAAAGCCACTCATGTGGAATGTTGTTTACAAATGTGATATGAAACGGTTCTGTACGAATTTTCCGTGCTAGATGATCCGCTTTTACATTAGCATTGCGAGAAATTAAAGATAAAGAGAAGGATGAAAATTCTTCCTTGTCGCTCTGAAATTCCTCTAAGTACACTGAAAACGCCGGCCATTCGGTTGGAAAAGACACCATCTTAACCAGATCAGAACAGTCTGTAAGGAACTCAACCTCTTGATTATCTGCACCTATTTATACACTTCATCGCCCAGAGAAGGGCCTCGAACTCGAACTCGGTATGTAATGGAGATAAACTTCGACGGAGATTTGCAGCTCCCACAGTTGGCGGCTCTCCGTTTGATGATGTACAGAACCATCCTGTATCGGAGAACTTTTCACTTTCTTTCCACGATCCATCCAAAAAGCAACGGTATCCTGAATAAATTGAGTCAAGTGAAAGTATTCCCCACTCGAGACCGATTAACCAATTCTACAGTACCATGAGTTTCATGATGAAACTCATTTTGGGCAGACTGCCACAATTGTGCTTCTTTTTCCGCTAACCGTAATACCTCTAATGGATCTTTATCAATATTTTCAAATATTTTTTCATTCCTTGCTTTCCATATATACCAGATAATCCATGGAAAGGCTGAAGAGTCAAATTCCGAAGGTATTCTCCAAAATAAATGGTCCAAATTCGCAAAAATAGACTCCGTTGGAAAAATTCCCATTGATGTAGGAATCTGAGAGAGGGCCCAAACCTGTCGTGTCGGGTGACACTGGAAGATTGTATGATTGATTGTTTCCACTGGTTCACCACATCTAGCACAACCTGTATCACAATCAATTCCTCTTTTCCGTAAATTTTCCGTAACTGGTACACAACCCGTTAAAATTTGCCATAAAAAATGACGTATCTTAGGTGGACAATGCACTTTCCAAGAATGTGCTTTTAACGGTTTTATGTCTGGACCAATCAATGAGAGATTTGTCTCCAAATTTCCTAACCGTGCGGTATGATATCCCGATTTGACTATATATTTTTCGGATCTTATAAAATGCCAACCTAGTATATTCTCCTTAGTTGGCGTACCCACAGATAGGGCAATTATGATAGCGATATCTTATAGATCAAAGATCTCTATTAATTACGACTTTGACATGCAAAACGTTTTTTTGAAGAGTGAAATTAATATAAACACATCTGATGCGCATGCAGGAATGGTACACATTGGTCTCCCAACGTACGTGTTTTTCTAGCCCCACCGTTATTGACCCCATGTGATTCGTAAGCTATATCGAAATTGAAATTGAATTAATAACTCCTCTAATATATGTCTTTATCTATCATTGGCATGTTTTTTAATGTTGAATGATGTAATCTGTAACCAAATTAAACTTAACCGAAAACAATATACATTATTTTGTGGAAGTAGTAATGTTCTTGAATAAAATACTGAAATTGAAGGAATAGAAAAATATTTTCCATTTCACTCCGTAAAAATGATATGACTGGGTAAAAAATCATATGACTCGATAAAATCCAACTTTATTGCTTAATTGCAAAAATAAACAAAAAAGATGATATAGGGAACATCAAATTAGTTAATCTGACAATTATCATTGTCCAGATGTGACGTCGATAAATGATAAGACGTCAGTGCACACGCAAAATACAACAAAAATGGAAGATTGTACTTTAGAAAAAAAAACAAACATTGTACAAAATAATTAGCTATTTCGAACATATTAATTATATACCACCAATTCACCAAACCAAAGATCAAGGTCCCCATTGCATGGATTTCTCAGTTTTCTTTCAAACCCCGTTCTCTTTCACTTTTACTATTTCCTTCTTTCTATCCATTTACAAACACAATTCTTAGTTTTCCCCCTGTTCAAGAAGTCTTTTGTGTATTTGTCAAATGAAAATAATTTGGATCAGCATATCTCCTTCATTTGAAAACTTTGTTCACATAGCATGTTTTCATATATATATATTTTCAACCAAACATTAATTAAAAAATAACTCCATAATTGGTTGTCCAATTAGCATGTTTTCGTATTATTAATTTCATTTTCAAAAATTCTAGAAAATTGGTTTTTTCACTTTCAATAATTCTAGCAATAATCAATTCCGCTGAGTTTTTAATAAACTTATATGGATGTACTCAGTTTTATAGAAACTTATTTTATTTGACTTACTTTTAATTAATGGGGCTTTTGCAAAAATGCCCCTTTTTCAATGCCACTTTTCAAAAATGCCCTTTTTTCAATGCCACTTTTCAAAAATGCCCCTTCTTTAAAACCTTATAAAAAATGTTTTTAAAAATATAAGATTTACCCAAATATGTATGTAATATTATTAAAACATATCTAAAATCTTATAAATACTTTCTAAATATCTTATAAATACATTTTAAATACCTTTAAAATATTTTGTAAAACCTTTGAAAAACCTTAAAAATCCTTTAAAATAACTTGTAAAACCTTTAAAAACACCTTATAAAACATTATAAATACTTGGATCGAGTCTTCAAGTAGTAGTTACAATCCATAAGTACCTTATCAACCTAATAAAACTTTATAAAAATTTTAGATTTAAAAAAGGGCATTTTTGAAAATGGACATCTAAAAGGGGCATTTTTGAAAAGGGGCACACCAAAAGAGGCATTTTTAACAATTTCCCTTTAATTAATTTACCTTCACAGAAAAAATTGTGTTTTTTTTTTTTTCTGCGGCAAAAGTAATGTGGTGGATGCTGTTTATCCAATTTTTCAGTCAAAAGTATTAGACATTTAAAAATAAAATCCAGATTTTAAAGAAATTTTCATATGATTTGTGAAATTTAAAAAATTTCACACATTTTTCAACATTGAAAATTCATTTGTGTTCTCCACATAAGTCAAGATAACTGTAAGCGTAATTAACGTCCATTTTTTTTTTGACATTAACGTCCAGTTTCTTAATGCCAGTATAAATCAAATTCGTATAAATTATATTCTTACACATACAAAGACAGGTATTAAATTACTCTTTAACCAGGAAATATGTATATAGTATAACCTATTTTTTTTTGTTTTTATGTTATAGAATAAGGTAGTGCATATATATATAGATGAAAGCTTCCAAATAAGAAAATGAAAAAAAAGACCCTCGCACAACACGAGAAGTGACACACTTAGCATACAAAATGGGAAATATAGTAGTTTTTTTTTTTTGCGTTTATATAAGGCTCCAAAAAAAAGTATATAAGACCCATTGCTATCATTGACAAATAGATACAGTAAACATATTTTATATGGTATGTATTCGATGATTAAATTTGAGCATATAAATAAATTTATGTATGACTTTGATCATTTAGAAAATATCAAAATATATGTTGAAATTTTGACAAATGATTTCTTATTGGCCATTTTTATCTTACAACGATGATGTTGAAGTTTTGACAAATGGCTTTGTCTAGTACTTTCGTTGCTCTCGTCACTTCTACTATAATCATAAGTCATAACAAAATAATACATCTGTCTACTTTTATAAGTGATAATGCTAATATGTACACACGCCTGATATTGGATGTCCCTTTTTTTCCTTCACAATCTTGAGTTCTTTTACTTCATCAATTGTTGAGAGCTTTAACCTGTAGAAAATATTATATATTGTATAATATTTTTGCAAGAGATAGTTTTAGTATACAAGACAATTTCTTAATAACAAATCAAGAAATTATATATATAGTAGTTTTGCCAGAGAAACAGTTTTAGTATACAAGACAATATAGTTAACTTATTTATTAACAACATGCGATATATGTACATGTTTGAAGCTAGCGGATGGTAAACTAAGCGATAAAACTAGTATAAACCACAGTGCAATTCTTGCAATAAGTTGGAAAATCATAAATATGTCTTATGATTTAGAGAGTAAAATCATACTTTATATAATTGGTCAATTCGATCGAGTGATAACGCAAAAAACAGAACAAAGTAAAAAGAGGACATAACATAAAGAAAACAAAAAAATTGTTCACACATTGTGATAGCTGAGAGATCTGATGCAATAAATAATCTTGGATCTTGAAAATATGTTTTTTTTAATAAAGTGTTTCGTTAATTGATGATATTTACATAAAACCAGATAAAAAAGATCTTGAAAATAGTTGCAAACCATCTTGAATACATATACACGAAAATATATTAGGTTTTGCATATACACATCTATATATGTACTTGCTAGGTAAAAGATAGGGCAACAATTATTTTGTCCTGTCTTAAAAAAGATCAAAATTTGTAGCTTGGATCAATCTAGACCTAAAAGATATTATAATACAACATATGGTTGGATATAGAACAAAGTAGATATGCCGCATTGGTCGCTGCGTTTGTTAAATGCAACGCTCGACGTCGTCCCTTACCGAACATCATCTCACTTGTTCTGTTCAAAAAATCGCCGCCAAAATTGTCCTCATTAACTGCCGATCTCGAGCATCTCGGACGGTTAACTAAATTGATGTAAGTCTCGAGGTCATGGACACAAGAAATGTTTTGAACATCGAAGAAATCGAGGGTGAGTTCGACTCCCACGTGAGTGTAGCAAGAACAGCTCCAAGGAAGTTCGTAAACACCACCTAAAGATCTGAAATTCTCGTTGAACAAGAAACCGGGAAGTTTGGTGATCGGATCGTTTATATTCGTGATCCTCAAGACTTTAACTCCTAGCTCCTCACACCGTTTTTTGAACCCCAAGTTACCAACCCTAGGACCCGCAAACGAAAACACGGTCACCGGAACAGCTTTTTCATCACTTCTCTGGTTCATACCGAGTTCTGCTATGTCGTAAGCTAGAAGGTGAGCTAGCGAACTCCCCATACTATGTCCCGCAAGCGTGATGCTCATTTCCTCGCCTTTGTGCTTGTTCATAAGCCTCGAGATCTCGGAGAGAAGCTGCTCACGGCAGCTTTCTAGCCCGAATTTGCTCTCGCTCTCACCGGATGTGTATAAACCTAAGAACCCGGATTCGACCTTGACATCAGGACGAGGGTTATGAGGATCAAGACGAGCCGGAGTCAAAGAGCTCTTTAGGTTAGCTAACCACTCATGGTTGGTCACAGTGCCACGAAACGTCACCACAATATCCCTCCTCCCCAAACGTTTCACTGATTCATCAGAAGAAACCGCTACATAACCAATCCAACGAGCACGGTTAGGCTCATTCTTGATAGGGTTGAGGTTGACGTCTGGAGTGGCGTAGATATACTTGGTGAGTTGGTAGCCATCAGGGTCATGGATTCCGGATTCTTTAAGCAAGTTCTTTTTTCCATACTTGCAGTTCAAGTAACGTTTGGAGTCAGGGTTTAGATCAAACCCTTTGTAAGAAGCGGAGAGTAAGTTCCCGTAGCGAGTAATCTCTTGTTGGAGAATAGGGCTTAAAGGGTCAATAAGATTTTCCCAGTTATTGCTTCCTTGTATCTCTCTCCAAATCCGAGACAACGGTAGAGTTGCTGCAGGTGCTCTTGAAGGAGGAAAGACCTGAGAAGAAGAAAAGGAAGAAGAAGAAGAAGAAGAAGAAGGGAGAGCGAGCGGAGAAGATGGAATCGGAGGGGACATTATAGAAGAAGAGACAACGAGTCTTTTAGAGGTGTTCTTGGAGAGAGAGAAATGGCCAAGATTGTGTTTTTGTTGAGGAGTTTTGTCTCTAATTAGAGATGGAGAACATATAGGGTTTTGAGTGAAGACTTTGGCCGCCATTATTGGACGGCAGTGTAGAGAGAGAAAGAAAGAGATAGAGAACAGTTAATTGGTTGAAGTATAAAGAGAGACAACGAGTGAGATGCATATTTATAGAGTGAAAATGTGAATGGAGAACACAGAGAGAGAAAATGCTACAATATGTTCGGCGAGTATTGACTGAGAATTTAAAAATATTCAAAAGTTATTGTTAGTACTAGTTTTCATTTGCTGGGAGACAAGTATTAATATTTTATGTGGTCGGTTCTAATAATTAAACAATTTTTTGTATTAATCTTATGATTTCTGTTCACTCCTCATGCTTCTCTTCTATACTTTACTATACTCGGTATAAAGACAAAAAGAAAAATATTAACAATAATTTTAGCTAAGGTATTCGATTAAGATTTGGGAAGATTTATAGGGTAGTTGTGGTCATCGATATGCAACTATAAAATTTATATAATAGATATGAAAATTGAAAATAAATCTGCACCTTTGAAATCAGGATTGATAATATTATTTTCAGTTAAAATTGATTATGGTAAGTTTTTGTTAGAGTCTTTCCATAGTTTGATTAAATTCAAAAATGCCGCTGAGGTGTACAATGTTTCTACAGTCTTCTCCACGAAAATAAAAATAAAAATTCTGAACTGTAGTAGGGGAAATGGTTATGGTTTAACTTAAACAGTGTTGTGCGGTAGTGCTCATAAATCTCCAGGTAAATCATACTCGAGAAAACGGGAAATGTATTTTAATTGAAAACTAAAACATTAATTTAAATGAATGAAAGTAAAATTAACAGATAAAAATTAAACAATTACGACATTAACCAAAGGATAAAAATATTATTTATATATATATATATAGTAGAATATAATGTAAATATTGAAGATCGATCCATGGCTTATAAGTGATGAAATAATCATTATTTTGAAACTACAAATAAAACAACACATGTAAAAAAAAAAGTGGTATAAAAAAGGTCAAAATTTTATGTAAGCAAGAGATTAAAGGGCAAAAGAGTTAAGCTGACAAAAAGAAAAGAATAAAAAGGCAAAAGAAAGGTACACTGGCATTTTCGATGTTGTTTCCTAAAGGTCAAATTTCTAACGCTATCTGTTGTTCTGTGAGTTATCATTTTTACTTTTTCATTTTGGGATCTTTTTCACAAGTTTAGAATTTGTTGCTTGCTAGTTGCTAGTTGCTACTAAAGAAAAACTATTCATTCGTAGTGGTTGGTTGTAAATAAGTATCATCATTTTTAAAAATCAGATATACTTACTTTTTATTTATTTTATTTCTAACTTTCACATTTGAATAAAACTCATCAATTGGTTTACAAAAAATCAAAATTTATAGTTTTCTTGTTTTTGGTGAATCTATATATATAATGAGAGAGTTTTCTCTCCTCTTATAGTGTCCACATCAGCATCCATGTCATCATACTTTTTTTCATGTAGATTCTACATATCTTATTTATCACAACAAAACATTGAAAATAAAATTAATTCAAACACTCTCTATTATTATGTTTCATTAAAGAAAAACAATAAATATATATTTAAAAAATGTAAAAGTAAATATATAACAAAAAAAATTGAATAGAGATTGGATATAAATAAAATTAGATAATTATATCTAATATATTTAAATGGTTAGAGATAGGAAAAAGAAACTTATCATATATTTTTATGGTACAACAATTATTTTTACTAATTACAAATATTTAGTAGGCTAAAGAAAATAAGAGTTAAAAAATATCAAAATTAAAGGATTTTACTTACAACAAAATTAATTTATTTCTGAAAAATACACTTCTGAAATTTTAGAATATATTTATTAATGTTAAATTATCAATTCATGATACTGATTAAAAATAAGAGGGATTGAATACATATTATTGTTACTTCTAATTATAATATAATATTAATAGTTCAATTAAAAAAAATTCTCTATAACTACTAATATTTTCTATATTAAAAAGTGGTGGGTTTTTTTAAAAACAAATGAATACCTAAGAAGAAAAACTAAATATTAATCAGTGTTTACGAAACTAACATAGGTTGAAAAAAATTAAAGTGGTTTAAAATAAATAAAAAACTTATCCTAAACATCACACATAAAATAAAATAATCTAATCGAATAATAAAAGTGTATAGTAATAATATTTGAGAATGCTATTTGGAAATTAGAATAATAATGGTATATTGAAGAGATGATTTTGTTTTTAAATATAAATAAACGTATTTTAAAATTAGAATAACTTTTTGATATCGTAATTTACATATTTAGAAAAATCAAAACTAAGAATACTATCTAGAATCATACTATACGTCAAATTATATGTGAAAAAGAATTTTTTTTTTTTTTTTAAACAGAGTCAAGATAAAGTAAAAAATTTGACGTTTAATCCGATGTTTGTGAATAAGAATGAGTTTATATATGAGATTTGTTGAATACAAAACAATTTTACATTTACCAAAACATGATCAAACAAACCTTATGACAAAACATTTTTTCAAATTTTATGATGTTCACTTTAACAAAAAAAATATGCAACTTATAAAAAAAGAATTGAGTATTCAAAGATAGGAAGGAGAAATGATATACGATATATCTTGAGAACTAATTCACAATCAAGTATATTATATGTGAGTCAATATAAGGTGAAAAGAGAGTAGATGCCGGGAAACAACGAGTGAATCATATAAGATAATGAGCAAAATTGTAGTGAAGAGTGTGATCGTAAAATTCAAATGATTAGATTTATACTCAAAGATTCGCATTGATAAACATTTTAAACTAAAATCCCGCGCAACGCGCGGGTAAATAATCTAGTTGTTAAAAATCAAGAGGTATCATGATCATTTGTATGTTCGGCCATAATTAATAGGAACTAATTACAATTATATTTGTCATGGCCTAAAATTACAATTTGGCCATAAAAGGAATTAATTACAATTTTAAGGAATTAATGACGTAAACCTTTTTTTTCTTTTTTTGATAACGAAAATGACGTAAAGTTCATGGCCAATCTTTCATACATTTTACATCGATGGCAATTAAAGAAATTTAGCAATAGCTTTGAAACCACTTATTTGATGCATAATTTTTTTTATTATTATTATTGAACGACGGAATGTAATCTATATATGGCTACTCAAATATGTAAATGGCCCATATATAAACTTGTAATTCCTTTTCTTTATAGACTTGTAGTGAGTGACGTTTATAGAAGAAGAGAATTATGGTTTTCTCTATAGTGAGTAACGTTTAAACACAAAGTAACCCACCCACACAATTTATGTTTACGCGTGTCATGTGAAAGCATAGCTTGATGGCAAAATCCATTATCCAACGGAAAAAAAAACAGTAAGTTAAACACGTACGGACCACGGTATTAGTCGAGGACTTCACCCACCACCTTAGCTAAAGTTCTAATTATGTTAATGTCACAATAGTATAACTGACATATGTTGACATTCTCCAAGCGAGATTGACATATTTTGTCACTATGAGGTTGACATTTTTATATATATATTTTTAGTAGAAAAGAGAAGAAAAAGTCTTGCACTATATATATCTCTACATATATCCGTCTACATAGATGACAAAAAAAAAAAAAAATATCCGTCTACATAATTTTTTGGAAGAGTGGCTTTTTCTCAAAAACAAAAGTAGAACAAATGAAAATTTTAGGAAAAAAAAAAAAAACAGGTGTTATTTGTTTGGCACGAATTACGAAGGAAGAATTTACGCGGCAAGAAAATGAGTTTGACTTAGAATTTGGAAATGTTTAGAGCAGAGCGAGAGACACAGAGACAGAAAAGCTACAGCTGATATTTTTTTTCTTCCCAGTTTTGCTTTGATCCTTATTTGACTTATTCCTATATATGCATATAATTATTCACTAGTTGTGTTTTTCTTTTTGGGTTTACTAATTTACCTTACAGAAATAACATTCACCTAGCTGATCTGATATCGTAAATGAATATGCATAGTCTAAACGATTTGCAAAGTCATCGAACTATATATATATATTTTTTTTTGGATATTTTTGGATCGATAAAGCCCGATCCATAGTCAATATCTATTACGCGGGCCGGATAACGCGACCTACTGGAGTCGAACTCCGGTGGAGAAAGCGGAATCAAGTGGACTTAACCACTTGACTAAAGGCACATCTCCAATCATCGAACTATATAAAATTTGTATAAATAAAGAACTGTTGACAATTAAAAGAAATTTATAGAATGATAAGTAAAAACCGAAGCAGTCCATACTTATGTCATGCAATTTTAGACAAACGGGTCTAAATGATCAAATTTTTAAAAACCTTAAATATTCAATTTCAAGTGCTATGAATTATGTTATTAAAAAAATGCTGGTGATCCTCGTTTTAGATCATGACACCAGGCATCACTTCGGTACTTAATTTGAATTTCAAAAATGAAACATTCGTGAGACTTGACCAGCCATCTTCAAATACCAAATTTAGTGGAAGAATGTCGAATTTTGGGAAAGGGAATTCAAAACTAATAAAACTTTCGGTTATTAAGGAGAAGAGCCTCCATAGACCATAGAGTCCATACATAGAGTCCAAATACTCAGCTTCTCTTCTTTTCAATATTATGCAAAGGAATAATTATCAAATGATTCCCCAATTTAAAAATCTGTGGATTTTTAAGAGCATCCTAAGCAACTTGAGATATTATTAGCTTCGTTTTTTGTTGTTGTCTACTTTTACAATTAAATATCACAATTTAAGTAAATTATCAAAAGAAATAGTGTTGCGTTTGTTACTTTTAAATATATAAGAGTATAAAACTGCATGATTTAAAAAAAAAAAAAATCTTGGAACGTAATTTTTGCGATGTGATAGTTTTGACAAAAATTAGTAAGAATTCCTATAATAGTCTAAAACCTTTGTTTGAATATTACTTTTTGCTTTTCTCCTGTCTTTTATTGTTCGCATAACTAATTCAAGTGTTTGCAGCCAAATTTGGTTCGAGGTTTATTCATCTTTTCTATGCTTTAAAAGATTGAGAGACCAGTCTTCTCCTTAAGGAAGCTGCAGTGAGGTTTCTTGAGTTTGATTCTAAATAAAGCTATAACTTGCTACAAAAGTAAACAATGTATACTTGAAGACATTGCAGACGCTGAAAGAAGAGGCTTTCATTTTGGATTAAAAAGATAAAAAAAAATAAATAAAAACCTCTCCAAATGACGTAATTTGGTTTTGTTTTCAAATTTGCGTTTGAAACGAAACGACGTCGTTTTATACAAGTCATAAAAGTTTAATAGAATTTCAACACCGTTGACGACTAATGTATGTGTTTGCACAAATTTGAATTTATGTTTAGTTGAAGTATGAATTTACGCAGTAATATATTTGAAGTATAAATCGAACATACCTATATATATATATATATATATATATATATATTGGCTTATTGGGTATTAAGTAACAAATTTTCCAGTATAATAAAACCTATATCTATATATATTTTGGCTTATTGGGTATTATAGTAGATTCCGTTTGAGAGAGTTTGCCTGTAAAAGAAACGGGAAAGGCCGATTCGTAACAAACTGTAGGCCCATTAAAGAGAAGCCCATTCTCCAGCCTATATATATATATTGCAGCGTTGGTATTTTATATTTTCTCTCAAACAGTTATTTCAAAACCGTAGTCGATATCGAGACTCTGCTTACTCTTAGGTAAAATTTTCGATCCTTATCTTCTTAGAAAATTAATCGAATTATTGCAAACAAGTTATATATTTGCCCGCAACACAAATATATCTTTCTGAAAGTCCTCCTATCACATGATCACTGCCGTTGGCTTACTATCCTTGAAGCGCTCCTTTCCTCGGGAATCTCTCTTTATAACGCCCCCTACGGTTAGTATCTTCTCCATCCTTATTCCCTTGTTAGAGTAAGGAGGGATGATTAGAGATTCTTAAGTCTTTAGTTGTTTCTTAAACAGGTACCAAAGACGTGGCAAGGCTTGCCTTGTGTCGTGTTTTCGATTTTCCACCTCCAGGTAATCTGATGGTCATATCCCGTCCACCAGAGGCCGCTATGATTCTTGACTCTCTAAGTAAGAGAGGATACAAAACACTATTTCCCCCTTTCCACTCAAAGAAGCCTATTCTCTTCTGGCAGGTGTGTGTTTCTTTCTCCTCATCTCACTGTCTTGTTGAATGAATTCTGTTGCTGAACTCGCTACTATTTCTTTTCTTTTTTTTGTTCCACAGATTAACAGATACATGGCCACTTGACGAAAATAAGTGAACTACAACAGGTCAATCCTGGGTTTGCGGTGTGTGTGCTATGGACTTGCTGGCTGAGGCTTTCAAAGTTTTATCACGCATCTCTCTACTCCAGAACATATTTGGCAGGTAATTAAGCATCCCTAGCCAAGTTTTGTCATCGTCCAACTATTTTTTGACTCAAACAAGCTCTTAGCTCACTTGTACCTAATTTTGACCCCCATGTCATCTTTTTCCACTGGATGTGCATTTGGTTTTCAAGCAGTTTCCGCGCTGGCATTCCTATGAACAGGACGAGGCGGTTGAGGCTCCCCTTGATTCTTATCCCGAGAATGCTACTAGCATGGTGAGTGAAGACGCAACCAACGGCCTGTAACGTTGAGATTTCTAATCTTTCGAATTCTGGGGTTTTCTCGATGAAAACTATAAGTATCAAGCACAAGAAGAGGAGGACGTGAAGAAGAATATGAAGTAGAAGAAGAGTACATGGCCCTTGGTGTTGTTTTTCTCCAAGGCCTTTCGTATGGTGAATGGGTTGCTCTACTTCTAGCGGCAAATGTTGGTTTAACTTATAACTTATGGGTATTTTTTTTTTCTTGGTTTCTCCTGTCTTCTATTGTTCGCATAACTTATTCAAGTGTTTGCAGCCAAATTTGGTTTATTCATCTTTTCCATACTTTTACAGATTGAGAGACAGAGTCTTCTCTCTAAGGAAGCTGCAGTGAGGGTTCCTGAGTTTGATTCTAATAAATAAAGCTATAACTTGGTATAAAATAAACAATGTATATTTGAAAACAATTCTATAATAACGACCAGCTGACAATGCTAATCTATATCTCTAGTTTGTCCTAACACGTCAAGAGGGTTCGAGTCGATTCCTTCTACTAGCATCTAGAGATTCTTAGTGGCCTCCATCAAAAAAACGAAAAAATAATAACTAAATTCATTTTGAAAATAGATGAAAAGTTCATTCATTATGTTGTTTGATGTTTCAATAGGAAGAACATATATGCACATTGTGTTGTTCAATCGAAGTTTAGAGAAACCTGTTCATGTCTTGTGTCATACTAAATCAGATTCACTTGTCAGATCGAAGAAGAGATTCCGAGATTCTAGAACCTTCTGCAGCGCGTGTCTACATCTGAAGTAAAAAAAAAAATGCAGTAGCTAAGATTCAGAGAGTTTGACTTAAAAAATTGAAGTTGTGGATTAGAGATATACCTCCAAGGAAGATGATCAAGGAACATTGATGGAGAAACCATAATTTCTTTGAAGCTCTCTCTGTTTGCAACATAAGCTTTGTAACCATCAGTCACATCACAGATTGGCCATCCTCGCCATATCGGCACACTCATATTGTTTCCTTCGGGTACAATATGAATGACTAAACCTGGCATGAACATCTCGGGAGCTTCATCATCGTCTTCTCTTGTTGGGCCTGTTTCCATAAACTGAGACACGGGATTATCCTCTGAGGCCATACCGTGAAACGGGTTTATGAACTCTTCGTCATCTTGCTGCATTTCTGCTTCAGCTTCTTCCCATATTGGGTATATTTGATCTTGTTGGCTTTCAGGTGAATTGTTAACTTACCAAGAAAAACAAGAAGAAGCAAATATTTCTCATTAGGTAATTTCTCTTGATGAAAAACTAAAAGAACTGAGTATCAGAGTGAGATTAAAGTTGTTACCAATTATTGATGGCATTGCTTCTTCTGAAGTTCTTTCTTCAATATTTTCTCGTTGGCGTTTGCTCGCAGACAAAAACCGGCGTGCGAGTCTGAAAATGAGTGCTGTATCAGCTTTTGGGTCTTGAGACAGTACTTTGATTGCTGCTACTTGGAGCCGGCGGATTGATCCATATGAAAGTCGTGATGAGAATTCGTTATCGAGTACAATGCTGTTAAGAATTGCATCAAGTGCCTAAAAAATTAGTGACTTGTAATCTAAACCATCAAAATCAGCCAGATTCAAAAATTTACCTTGTAACAAATTCTGAACATGCATCTGCCACATCTGAATCTACACTTGGGAGAGGTCCATAGGCATATACATATAGGTTAGGGAATCTGCAACGAAGCTAACCGACAAAAAGAAAAGAAAACTCAGGAACGAAAGATATGTAAAAGAAAGGTATGTAACCTTTTATTAATAGAAAACATACTCTTATTCCCAGTAATGAGGCAATAGCACCTCCTAAAGAATGCCCAACAATGCGAATGCTGTAGCCATCACACTCACACCCATCACCAATCAATGAGGACAAGAACCCAATTGATCCTGACTCTGCTTAGTCATATGTATATTAGCGTAGAGAAGCTTGTATCGTGGCAATTTATGAACACATATCGCAAAGGTTCAACACCGAGTGACAGTTATAGCTTAATTCGTACCTCCAAATTTGGGGTCTCCTTCTATTTGCATAAATAGATCTCTTGCAGCCTCTACTATTCCTGAATGCCCATAGTGTTTGCGAGATGTATCTATACCATGTACATGACTGACAGAAAAACACATGAAACAGCAAAAAGGAGAATCATTAACTGACGGGCGGGGTAGTGAGACCTCAACATAAATCAGATAAAAAAAAGAGAGAGCATGCGTGACTTGAAACATCAGATATCACGGTTTTGAGTTATAAACTAAGTGAACTGCAGATAATTTTTAGATTTACCTATCAACTAATATAACTTGTGAAACCAAACTAACAAGCATAAATATTGTTTTTGTATAAGAAAGAGATAGAGACTGACTTTGTTAGTCCATCCAAGTCCTCAACAGTTAGTGAACACGCACGGCCTAAACCATCAGTTATGAGGTCTTCAGCCGTCTCAGTACCCCGAACAGCAATTACAACACATCTAAGATAATGTAAGACTACAACAAAGTATGTTGCTTTACACTTCTCCTGCCACAACAGAATAATTAAACGTATAGATGAGAAAGATTCTGATGGATAAATACAAAAACATATCAAACAACTTCGATAACAGTTTGTTTTCTACAAAAAACTAACTTTTTACTGTGAATCCGTTTACATTTATTGTCAAATGAAACAAGTCATACAAGATCTTTCTGCCATGTTGCTTTGGTCTATATAATGGAGACACAACATTCATATGAATCCATTTTCATTCTTGGTTTTCGAACAGAAGATTAAAGGGAACAAACTTACCCTACAAATTCGACCTCGTCGAAGAACATGAGCAGGAAAATTTATAAACTTAAGGAAGGCAGCTGCATGACCTCGCCACCAATTATCACCATCAAGTTTAGGCCGCCTGCAAATAATTGACGGAAGTTTCTTACATTGATATAATATGTATTTGTCCGTATCAAGATCAGACACAAGGGAAAAGTATGGAAACTGGAAAGAGTAAACTTCAAAGAAACAAGTTGAGTTTCTTCAAACGAGCTAACCAGGGATAGTATACCATTTACGGCTCCAAGGTGTTAAAATCCCTTGCCTACAAATCCATGTACATAAAAATAAGGCAGGATTTCTCCCAACATCAAGCAGCGGCCCCTGCACAATGCCACACATGCAGGTTAGAGATATCTACCATTTAAAGAAAAGCTTTGGAGGCTGTATTGTTCAAACATACAGTATAAGCAGCTTCTGCAAATTTATGCAACATAGCAGCCTCCTGAAGATGAAATGCTGGAGCTTCCATACAGTCCTCATATGATTCAGGAAACTGGCTATTATTCTGCAGCAGAGCAAGGCCTGAATAGCAAAGATTAGATAAGTTTCACACACTGAGATTACTTAGCAAGAAGAGTAGAAACAAGAGACCACAGCACAAAGTGTACATGATAGCATGTCAATTTAAGCACTTCTTCAGGGAACTCTCTTCATCACTCAGGTAATCCGCGATGCATAATAGCATGACTCTAGAAAAATATTAAAGGACAGAAAAGAGAAGTCTCTGGTTTGACTTGTCAATTTTTAGAGATCAGTATCACAAAATCTAGTTGCCGATTGTTGATCAAGGTTTCAGAGAGCTAGAACTCTCTTCAAATGTTGTCAACTATGACACGACATGATTAAACTGATTTCCACACCCAGTACTCTAATCTTAGAAAAACTGAAAATTCAAAGCCTGATAGACCTCTCCACATTTTCCCTTCTTAAATACTAACAGTTGATCATGCAGACAACATCATCGACACCAGTCAGGCTTATTTATGTTTCAGATATTAACCTGCCAAAAATTCCAAATGGCCAGTGCCAGATGCACGATATGAAACAAGATCACCTAATAGTCTTGCAACTGAACACACTTCGTCTTCCTCAATAACACCCCTGAAGCAGACAATCAATTTCTAAGAGTCTGAACTAGTAAAGTTGCTATAAACAAGACATGAACTTCCAGGATCAGGACAAATGAGTATTAATTAGTTTAGTATTAAATCCTGAAAACAAAACTTACATATATTCACGACGTCCAAGACAGCACAAAACTTCACGAATTCCATGGTCAAATACTTCCTGGTAGTGAGCTTTCCAGGCATCATCTTGGGTTGCATAGAAAGACCGCCACTGCAATATATCTGATCCCGTAAAGCATTGTGCCAGCGCAACAAAGCAAACTGTGATCAAGAAGGTAACCTGAAGCGTTTGCTTCCACCCACGAGTGTCTGGAGATAACCCTGAGCAAGGAAGTTACTAAAGAGATTCTTAAGCAAGAAAAAGTGCATAGATACAATTACATGAATGTAAAAAGATAAGCCATGTTCAACCCCATCAAATATACATATCAAGATTATAACTGGCCAAGTATGTGACTTTAGACAAGCACATGAATGTACATTGAGTCTTAGTAGTGTACCTAAAACGCAATTCCTTGGCAATCCATCACGGGAAACATATTTGGCCACACGGAACATAAGGTAAGTTGCACCAATAAATTGCAATACAGTAATTACCATTGCAAACCGAGTCCACCAAAGCCAGGTCTTATACTTCAACTGCATATCCAAATAAGAAGAGAATCATAACAAAAGACATACTAAACTAACTGAGAAATGCATAATCTCATCAGACTTGATTTTAAAAGAAGAAATTCACAATTGAGAGATAGTGAAAAATTGAAAAGAAAGAGAAAAGCACCTTTCTTTGGTGGTTGTTCTGAGTAGGAGAATCCATAATGGTCATAGCCATGAGTTCTTGAGTAGTACCGACCTTAACCATGGCGGCGAGTTTGACGCCGGCAGCGAAACAAACGGCGAAGAGGGGAAATAGTTGTCCGGCGCTGTCGCAACCTGAGTCAGAAACGAGAGTAAGAACGCAGCCGGAAACAATCACGACGAAATTGGCAACGCCTAGAACCATAATCGTTCTTCTAACTCTCTTCAACCTCGAAATCCACATGATTATGTTGATTTTGGTTCTTTCCCCTCTTGACGTGATTTGGTGTGTCCTGGATCGTCGTCGGCGATAAAGCGGGTTTAGGTCAATGTCTCGCCGAGCAGGAAAGCACGAAGAGACATGTCTCCGAGAAAAATCCGCACTCGATCTCTGTCTGATCCTGAAAACAATTTGATCTTTGGCTGACACATTTAGAAACTTATGTCCGTACGAAATTAAACTAACTAATAAAACGTGAACACTTTATTCAGTTAAATTCATATAAAAAGTTAACTTAAATTAAATATGTCGTTGATTCGTTACCAAACTATCAATTCCCACGTTACATAATGACGATTTATTGAGTTGACACAAGATTGGAGTTTATTTTTCTTTCTTTTTTTGTCATCTGAATTTGATTTAAATTTGGCACAAGATTGGAGTTATAGTTGCAAATACTTGCTTAACGAGAAGATAAATCATCTTTAAGGGATAAAGTACTTTTGGCATCTATGGCAAAATTAAACATGTAAAAGCAGAGCAAAGGTTAAAAGACAAACAGAGCAAAGTCTCTGTCTTGTCCCAAAAAAGAAGAAAGCAAAAACATTTGATTTTGTTTCTAAAAGAAGAAGAAAAAAAGTAAGCAACAGTTTTTTTGGGATTCTATAGATAAAGGCTTTGATGTCGTCAAGCGGCTGAAGAGCCATGAGATTGAGATTAATCTTTTTCAACGAGAACCTCTTACAAGTTGCTCAAGAACCTGCGAAAAAAAAAGAAGAAGATCAATGCAAACCTAAATTCATTTCGCAGCTCTAACTCATTTTATCCATTTTATGCTGATCCCTATATTCTGTGCAAACTAAATTTCAGGACAAGTCTATTGGGTTTATCCATTTCCGAGAGAGGCTAACTTAGCTACCACAAGGGACTGAAAGCATTAAGGCAGGAGCACGGGATGTTGTTCAAGAACAAGGCCATCACAGGAAGCTCTGAATGTTCGAAAACTAAAAAAGGAAGGAGCATTAGAGGAAAAGGCAAGTGTTGTTGAGGATTACTTACCATGAGAGGATACTGTATTATCCATCCGACAAAAGGAATCTGGGAAAGGAATGCCTTTACGGTTGACCAAAATCCGCTGCAAAGATAGTACATGTGATGTTGGTTAAACACAGTAACAGGCTAAAACTTTGAGCAAGAAGCTGAATAAAGTAATGCGTGATTGGCGAAAGGAAATGAGTTCTCAGATATGGACTGTTATTAGTCAAACATTCTGTAGGCAAAAAGATCCTTGTGTGCTCCGAGAGAACTACTAGTTTACTCATTTTCAGTCTGCTTTAATATGTCAATTACAAAAGCAAAATGTGTGAAAAAAATCGATAAGAAACTATGAGCCAAAGAAACAAATGATCTCACCCGAATAGGACAATGACACCGTATATCTCCAAGATAATGCCGACAATGGGCCAACGTACAAATATAAGAAAGAGTCCAAGGACGAAACAGACAGTCCCCTGCAAAAAGAAATTACAAACAAATTGATATGTCGCTATGAAAGGTTAATTAAGAGAAACAATTAACATAGATTAGAATTAGTTTAATGCGTACCCTCAAGTTATTAACATTGGTAAATACTCTCCAAGTCGACTGCCAACCAAGTAAAAGGCCAACACCTATCAACCAGAATAACTGAACACAAAGCCAAATGAGACTCAAATGTTGGACCCTTCTGTAGACTGATGTTTAGAATTAGCAAGGAAATTCTCACGTTTCCTAGAGCGAGCAAACCTCTGTCAAAGTACAAGATGACACCGAGAAACGTAAAGGATAAACCAAAACCAATGAGGCCCAACCCAACTTCTGCAAAAGATTATAGAAATGGATACCATAAGACAAAGAAAATTGAAGTTTAATCAGTAAGAGGTATTTATAGAAGATGTTACAATCTAAGAAAACATGTTCACGAAAGAATTCGTACTTTATCAAGTTTGTGATTTCTATTCCTATAGAAGAGAATCAAGAGATATAACACGTCTATAAAGAAATCTACTCTAGTATCTACCTTGACCTGTTCAGTAATGTTTATAAGACAATATAAAGAGAAGTGAAAGAGTTCACACCGCCCCGGAAAAAATGCTTACAACTAACGAAAATCTGTTGCCAAAAGAGTTCTACCTCAGAAACATCACAAGAAAAAGTTATAGAGCGGCTGAAAAAGCATAATTGTGAAGAAATTATTACTTTTTTGCTCGGTTATTTCGTACACCATCTTGGTTACTGTAGTCTGAGATCTGTTCTCCAGAGGAAAAAACACACCATTAAGCATAAGCTGAGACACATAACTTTTGAGTTAAGCAAAGCTTTAAAAAAACGTTTCAAAAGATGTAAGATTAAAAGGAAAAAAAATGTCAACAATATGTCAATGTCTCAGAGAAGGCATAAGGAAGCAGCTAGTAACACCTCTCCTAACCATTTTGAAGCTTATATCTAGAAACCATGTCCAAATTTCACAATAAAATTCAACAACCTTTAGTGAGAACCAGAGTTTTGATTTCATCCAACGCCAGACATTATCTCATACTTAATATCCAAAACAACTGACTCGTTCTAGAACATAAATTGACCTGTAATTCTCATATCTAAAAGCAGAGAGACAATAACAGCTTAAAAAAGCTTCAATTTTTCTTCTTTTCCAGAAGATTGACCCTTAAATCTAATTACCCAAAACTCTAGACAAATTATCTGCCTTTCTGGGTTTTCGTCTCTTAAAAGCTGATGTCATCCCAAGTTAAGCTCAAGAAGACCAAGATCATCCCCACCCAATCAACGATGATCAATTTTGCAATCTTTTACTCTCTTTTTTTTTTGTCTGAAAAGATTGCAATCCTCCAAAAACGAAATCTTGGAGTTCGAATCTCGAATTCAAAACAGAAAGGGAGGTGATAGAGAGTTACCGTAGTGAGCGAACGCAAGAGAAGCGAAGATCTGGCGATTATTCGTTGACAACTTCCGAAGAAAACTACGAGAACCGCTTCTTTACAAATTCTTTTTCATAAAACTAATATTTATACCTATTTTATTTTTATTTTTAATAATCAATTATATATTCCTAATGTTAGAAGTTACAAAATGTTTTTTTCTTGGAATAATTCATTACACCGATTACATATTGAGGGAAGAAAAAACTGGCAAATGTCTAATCCTTCCGGATACTATGTTCATAGCTTTGTGTTAATAACATTAGGATCTTTGTCTCGGTTCATCATACACAAAAGGTAGTTTCAGCTACTTAGTTTAACCAACCCTAAACCTCAAATGTCACAGAATCCTGTAACAACATCCATTTAGTTAACCCGAGGTCTGCTCCATTCGATCGAACCCAGATGCTGTTCTTCGTTTCAAAAATGGATTAAGAAAGATCTCATTCTTGTTTCTTGAGTGCATGATCATCACCGCTTGTGGCTCCTTTTGTCAATTTGCTCACACTATCTTTGGCCTCAGCGAGAAATGCAGCGTCTGGTTTGTGTTTATCTGCAGGTTCTTTCAGAGCCATACATATGTAGAACACAATCACTATGTTCACTGATACCACAGCAAGAAATCCGCTCAGTAGAGTTAGAGAATGAGGAGACAATGTCGTTGAACCTGTCCAATATTAATAAACACTAAAAGGGTATTGAGGTCAACATATAACATTCAACCAGCTGAGCGAATACTACAGATAACTTTGTGGGCGTCAAAGGAACAGTTAGCGAATAGCATGAATGTGAAGATCATCAAAAAGCTATATTGATATTACAAGTCTGGGAGAGTGTACTTTAAAGAAGTTTGCAGTTTCAAAAAAATGGAGATTCTCTAAAACTACCACCACAGCCAAGTAAAAGAGACTAATAAACTGCTTTCATGAGAAAAGTTTCTACATAAAAGAGTGTCTGTAGCAGCCAAAGATTCCAAGAATTTGTGTAGTTTATGATCTTCAGCAAAGAAGATGAAGTCGTTTTGCTTCAAAACATCATTGAGGGAAGTGAAAGTTACCAATTGACGTTTAGTAGCACCAAAACTAATTGCTTTCTTCACAAACTCATAGAAAGCATTCATATCCTAGTTCCACTCCTATGAGTGAAGTCAATAATGCTTGAGTAGCTACTAAACGTTAGTTGGTAACTTTCCCTTCCTTCAAAGATGCTTTGAAGCAAAACGACTTCATTTTCTTCGCTGAAGATCAAAAACTACAAAGATCATCTGATCATAGGACAGTGACAATTCAAGTGCTCCAAACCCGAATAAGCGATGAAGCTAAAGCTAAGAGGCAGAATTTAGCGTAATGGTGTCACAATCGAACTATAAAGCTAAATGGTAGATAACACATTTGTGAACTTGAGACACAGCAGTATTGGAATTAACTCGAAAATGTATCATAACTAGGTTTCTGCAACTGAGCTAAGAAGCAAAAAAGGTCTAGTAATCCTAAAAAAAGAATCAAAATTGGAGAGCATCGCAGTATACCAACGAGATTAATCGTTCATACCAGGAAGCAAATTGTAGTTGAATCCATATAATATGGCAACAGGAAGAATCCACATGAACATTGACGCAATAAGGAACTTGTGCATAACACCAGCCATGGCAAAACCACCAAACCGATCGGTTTTAAATGAAATCAGGAATCGAGAGACCGGAGATGAGGCAAACAGACGCAGATCTCGCTTTGGGTTAAGGGACCGATCGAGTCAGGCGTCGGATCTAGCGAGACTCGGCGGCCTAATAAAGATTGCTTCAAGGAGCGTTATTAGCCGATTCGTGGGCCGGTTACAAACATTATTAATCGGGACGGTTTCATTATTTAATTTTAGGGAAGGTGTAACTAAACTACAACGTATAATTTATTGATAAGTGTTTTAAACTTATAAAATCAGTATATTTTACCTTGAGGCGTGCAAGTAAAAAACCCTAATTTTTTGTCATCATAACCTACAAATATTTGTTGAACCAAATTATAAGCGAAAAAAACACAGCTTATTTGCCTTTCTTTGCAAAAGCAAAAGGAAAGTATGCTGAAATATGAAATTTTTGTTGATACTCAAGAGATTTTGAGTTAAAATACACAGTCCTAATATTTGTATAAAACATTAATATTTTTGTCTTTTAAAACAACCAAATATAATTGAAATTGTAATGATCATTAGATAATCATGCATTGCATCTATATATAAACCAAAAAAATAAAAAAATTAGTAACTATTTCTCGCAAAAGCATATGAAAGAAAGGAATATATTGCTAGATGAAACTATGCAAGATTGGAAACGAATATTCCAATCCGAGGCGTCAAAATGAGTACTATGATCTTAAAGAATCTCCGTTAACAACTCTATTAGTCATTTTATTAAAACAATTTGGGTAATGGAGAGAAGCAAAGATAAATGAAATAAAACAATGAATCCTGTAAGATGAATTATCAAATACCAAATTGGATAAGCATATTCCAATCTGAGACTTCAAACTTAGACAAGTATGAATCTCTACATGTATATATTATGTTTTTCGTTATGTATCCAAATAAAAGCTTAGAGTTTTTGGTCGTAGAAGAATGGAAGGGAAAATGAAGATAGGACCAGTAGGGAAGCATGATGCTAGAAGCAGTACAATTGTTAACTGGGACGAAGGATCTCACGATGGCTTCATCTCTCAGATATTTCTATCTCACAGCGTTGGAGGAATTCTGTCTATCCAATTCCAGTTTGTGATGGACGGAAAACTCGTTTTATCCGACCGTCACGGTCCATTTTCCGGCAACATGTTTGACGTTGTAAGTCTTATTTTGACTCTTTATTTTCTCCGATCCGTCACAATTTCTACTTCCAACTAAAAAGCCAAGAACATGGTTGTAACTTTTTCACTTTATATGTGATTTGGACCCAGCAGATAGAGCTCAACTATCCGCATGAGTACATCACTGGAATAAGTGGAGAGTATTACAAGTATGATGCCAGCAATCCTCACATAAGGTCTCTCAAATTCACTACCAACACTAGTGAGTACGGTCCTTTTGGCACCTCCGGTTCGAGCTACGAAAAATTTGCTTTTAAACTCGGGAAATCTCCTCAGTTTGGCGGTTTCCATGGGACTTACGATGCCTCGGGACTACAGTACATCGGTGTTTATCTCCGCCCTAAAACAGTTCTACCCAAAATAGATACGGGCAATGAAGAGCAAACAGAGTCCAAAATTGTTTTGGGTTGAAATTGTATGTATACTAAATTATTATTCTGCCGATTTTACATGCTTAAAAATATGAAATGCTTCTATGAATAAACTGATATGTGTAACATATAATCGTCAAAGATAATTTAACATTTATGATACAACAGTAACAATACCGGATGTAGCTAGAACATCACTATCTTTAGAAAATGCATTAACAAGGAAATTGTTGGAGAATATTTACACTCACGGTAGCAGGTCTTGTAGATGGTGTATTGCCTATATCTTTTGCTGTATCAACCCTGTGCTACGATCACTGCTAGGTAAACAAATGCTAGAAGATGCCCAAGGTATCACAAAATCCACGCAAACAGAACACCAAAGTTTTGCAAAATGTGAGAGTTATTTAACTGTTTACTAACTTGACAGTAACCAGCAATAACTTCACCATAACATGACCAGACATAGAAGAATGCACATGGATTCAAGTTACCTTATTGGCATGCGGAGACGGCCACCGAGGTAAGATAGCTTGGATTCAAAGCTTATCAAAGCACGAGAGCACCATATCATTGTGTGGCCTCTATTCATTAGGTTTTATATAGCGATGTACACCCAGATCTTTTTTCAATCTACTTACTGGTAGGGCCTGGTAAAAAGGTCTGTGCAAGCAATAATGGTTATGTAGTGAGGTTTATTCTAGAATTCATCATCTCGAAGACCACGATAAGGCTTCTTTGTGGTCAGCCATTTTTAGCTAATGGATGCACCGTCACTTACTTTGAATCAGTTTTCACATGTATAATATCAAGCTCAGGACTTGAGCAAAAATTGGGATGTGTAAGTTCCTGGATTTCAAGCATTGAGGAGATCACCAGGAAGGGTTTCAACTACACAGCCCTGTAATCGCAAATTAGAAGAAATAAGCTTGAGGACTTCGCAGATATTAGTGGTCTCAACATGGGCACTGTCACCAGCCATGAACACATGCGTGCAATCATCAATCTCTATCGAACTAAACCCAGGCTGCTTTTTTAGACCGAGACCCTTCATCTTCCTTCTCATCTTACTTGCTCCTTCCCATTTTCCATCAGCCGCATACATATTCGAGAGAATCACATAATTTGAATGGCTTTTGACATTCAGGTCAGTAAGATGCTTCATCAGCTTCTCTGCTAAGACAGTGTTGTTCCCATGATTTCTGCAAGCTGCAAGCAACGATCCAATCACAACTTCATTTGGCTTCATTGGCATGCTCTGTACCAACTTCAAAGCGTCTTCCAATCGCCCAGCCCGACTATACAAATCCACTAAGCATCCATAATGCTCAATTCGAGGCGAGATTCTGTAATCACTTATCATAATTTGGAAATATCGAAGACCTTCTTCAACTAGACCTACATGGCTACATGCGGTTAGCGCCCCGGTGAAAGTGACTGCGTCAGGTTTAAACCTTTCTTCTTGCATTTTCCTGAAGTAGACTAAAGATTCATGTGCATTTCCATTAGCAGCAAAACCAACAATGACTGAATTCCACGAAACTACAGTTCGTTTCTCCATTTTATCAAAAACTTGTCGAGCAAACTCCACACACCCGCATCGACAATACAAATCAATCAGTGAATTACTCACCCTGACATTGTTCTTGAAATCCTGACTCATAACATAACGATGTACCCATAATCCAAACGAGAGAGCACCAAGGTTTGTGCAAGCGTTAAGAGCAGCAATAATAGCAACGTAATCTGGTTTCACTCCAGAAATCTGCATCTCACGGAACCATGCCAAAGCTTCCTCGTGAAAACCTTTATTAACAAACCCATTTATCATAGCTGTCCAAGAAATCAAGTCTCGTTCAGGCATTTTGTCGAACATCTTAGCAGCGTTATCGACTTGACCACTTCTCATGTACCCATCGATCATTGTATTCCAAGTAACCGAATTTTTATCTTCCATGTAATCAAAAACACATCTAGCCTTCTTAACACGACCGCGTTTGGAGTACATGCCGATAATTGCAGTGCCAACCATGACATGGTTTCTATCAAGACCAAGTTTACAAGCATACCCATGAAGCAAATCGCCCAAGGCTTCACTTCCGGAGGGAAAATCACCACACCCGGAGAGTATAGCAATGAAAGTGATGTGGTTAGGCTCGACGCCGGCGAGTCTCATATCGGAGAATTCCTTCGCTGCCTCTGCTAATCGACCATTGCGTGTGAGGAGAGTGATGCGAGAAGTCCATGAGACAGTGTTTTCAGAGGTAGATTGGTTAAGTCTCTGTATCTTTGGATTGGCGTGACGCTTGCGGGTGATGAGCGCCGGCGAAGTAATTCCGACGACGGGAAGGAGACCCATTCGATAGAGATGGTGACTTTTTTAATTTACTTTCAACCCGACCTTGGACTTTGGACTTATAAGACCGGGTACAATAGGATCCGGTTTGAAGATTACTTAATATTTTATTTTTTATGACGTTTTGCTTTCTATAGGGAACCGGCTAAAATCAACTCTAATTATTTTCATACGGTTTTTTTTCAATCCAAACTATGACTCCTTGCACTTATCAACCCAAACTCTCTTAAATTTCAAATAACAAACCTGAACTATGTAACTGTTAGCTAATTTCAACATATATATGTTATTATATAATGTAACAAATATGAATTATGTAACTTTTAACTAATTGAATAAAATAAATGATTTATATACAAAAGAATAGATAATTAATACTTAACAATTCTAATCGACATTAACCAATAGTACAAAAAAAGTTAGGTTGAAATTGACTAAAGATTACATAGTTCAGGTTTATTGTTTAAAATTTATGTGGATTCGGGTTGATAAATGCAGGGGGTCAGAATTTGAGTTGAAAAAAGCCGTATGAAAATAGTTTGGGTTGATTTTGGCCGTTTTCCCGGAGCCTTAACTAAGCGATAGAGTCAATCTCAGCACAAGTAAATCCAAATCAACTTAGAAATACGAAAAACTTTAAAAACCGTAATTGACACCGTTGGTTGCTTAGCCGCCAAGTAATGCTGCAGCTGCATCGTTGACGCAACCCTCCATATCTTTGGCGGCATCAATCCTGTTCATATTTAGTAGCTTTGCAGCCTCGAATTTGTCTTGACATACCATGAGAGATCTGTTCATCCTATCCTGCATCAGTTAGCGAATTGCAAGTTTCTCAGTACATGGCAAAAGCTGACTTCTTGATGGTATCAGTTAAGGACTTTTTTAACTGAAACTTGGCCTTATCGCTATCGAATTGCTGTTGAGAATTAACAACGGGAACACGGCAGAGCTCAACACAGTTAGTTGTCACCTCTTGCTTTCTTCTTTTCTCAAAGCACTCGTTTGCACATTTGAAATAAGCTTGCTCCAATTCATCATTATTCAAAGGGGCATCAATCTTTAAGGAAACTCAAAATTAACTAACTTCATAAAACTTGTTGCCATCTCTTCTGCCCTAATTTGTTACAAGATTTAGCAATACTTAAAAGTACTAGAAAGAGTAACACTAGGCAAACATGTACTAAAAGGATTGTAAAAAATTTTACGTACCAGAAGGGTGAAACTGATATGTTCTTGAATAGGAGAGAGCTGCGACTGACCAGATGCATTTACTTCTTCGATTTTTCTCCTAATCCTCTCCAATACGATTTGTTCTTCCGCAACTGCCTTGTGATCCACCGTCTCTCTCTCTGTCTCTGGAGATTTTAGGGTTTTAAGGGTTTAGCTAGCATTTATTTATTTATATAGGCGAGGTTCTCCGACCGCCTACAAGACAAAAACACCCCTAAATGATAATCCGAACCCGAATAAAATCGGATAGGGTTTGATTCGATTCAAAATTATTTATTCCGCTTACCTAGGCTAAGACCAAGATGACTTTGGTTCCTCAAAATTTAAAGAAAGTACAGCTAGAAGGTTCGCTTTACCAATACTTCCTCTTCGAAACACATTGGTTTTTAGATCTTTCAATTAAAGACAGATCCAGTTTCTGAGACTTGATTTGTTTATGCCTCATGCCACATTGTGAATAGCTTGTTCAAGATCTTTATAATCTTATATAAAGTAAAAAAAATGTTTAGCACATGGTCTGATATACTAAAACACTACTCAACTCATGTCATCCATTGTGTTTGGTCTATTAAGTGATAATGAAAAGGCATCAATATGAAAGATGCCCTTTTTTCCCAACAGAGGATTATTTTTAGTCGGCAATGGAGAATGACGTCTTCATTCTCTGCACAATATGAGGCAATGTATCGAGACTATCCTCAATGGATGTGTTCACACAACTCTCCATAGCTTTGGCGGCATCAACCCTGTTCTTATGGAGCTTTGACGCCTCAAATTTGTCTTGACAGACCATGAGAGATCTGTTCATCCTTTCCTGCATCAAAATTACAATTGCAAGTTTCTCAGTACATTAGCAAAAGAATGCAGTCTTTGTGAGTTTAAAATCATATCTTACCTGAAACTGAGCCATTTCGCCTTCGAAATGCTGTTGAGCATTGACAACTGGAACACTGCAGTGCTCAACACAGTTGGCTATCTCCTCTTGCTTCCTGTTTCTGTCAAAGCACTCGTATGCACATTTGAAATAAGCTTGCTGCAATTGATCATTTTTCCGGGTTTCATTATTCAAGGGTCATCAACTTAAAAGATAAATATGAAAACCAAACACTTTCATACAACTTGAGTTATAATAATATAGCTGTAGAGATATAATGAAAACTATCAAGGTTTAGTTTGCAGGAACTTAACATGACTACAACAAGACACAGCTTCTTATCAAAGTAGCTTAGAGACTAAAATTTCATGTTAAAAGGATTGGCTTTATTAACTACACAGGTTGTATCAAAGAGCAGCAAAAGTTGATTAGAAAAGAGATTCACCACAAGTGAACTTTACTAGAATAGATTAATGCCTTGAATTGAACACTGTATGGAAAAAAAGGAAGCTTTTGTCTGTTGTTGCGATTACAAGATACAGCAATAGTTCAAGGGAAATTTCGGCTTTTGGTAAATTGTTCACCCGACACAAAATCAACAGAAACAACATAAACCTATAAGTAGGAGAATCAGGAATGCTACAAAAAGGTATATGATTGTTAATATACCTGAAGGGTGAAATTGATGTGATCTTGAATAGGAGAGAGTTGCGATTGAGCAGATGCATTAACTTCTTCAAGTTTTCTTCTAATCCTCTCCGTTATAATTTGCTCCTCTGCCGCTGCTATGTGATCCATCGTCTCTCTCGATCTCGAATGGCAGATTTTGATCCTAGGGTTTTAGGGGTTTTAGATGCTCTCGCAGACTCGCAGGCAATGTAATTGGAGATGGGTTTTAACACTTTTCGCGTCGGTTAAAGACTTTTCCGGTTAAATGGTCGCCAAAAATAAAATAAAAAATACTTCTCTGGTTTTCTATTTATAAATCGGAGATGATGTCCTCTATACCAATATTGCATTTTCGGATATTTGAAAAACCGGAATTGACCGGATCGGATTATAGCAAGGCAGCGACATTACCGTAGCGTCGGATCTGCGAAGACTTGGATCCGTTGATGAGGGAGAGAGAGATGGCGAAGATGTTGATGACGAAGGTGATGATGATTTTGATGTTAGCATCGATGATCGCAGCAAAAGAGCAGCTCAGCACTAAAGAATGTGAGGATCTAGGGTTTACCGGTCTTGCTCTCTGCTCCGATTGTCACTCACTCTCTGAATACGTTAAGGACCAAGGTTCGTTCCTTTCTATGCGTGCTTTATTTGATCTGAATCTCGATTACTGCAGTTCTGTTTTCCCCTCAAAAAGATTCTAGATTTAAGAAGAGAAGAATGTTTTTAGTTTTTGTGGATTTATGAGCTTGAGCATTCTCTTTTGTTTATGGACAAGGTTGATTTTGAGGAGAGGAATTACTGAATTGGAATATCAATCTTATGATTGATTTACAAACTTGGTTATCTTATATTGATCTTGTTTGCAGAGTTGGTATCTGATTGCTTGAAATGTTGTGCTGATGATTCTGAGGATTCCATGAGCAAGGTATAATTACTAGCCATGGAATTGAACAATGCTTTATAATTTTACTGGGAATAGATTAGATCAAGACAGAAACATCTTCTATAACATGGATATAAATGAAGAGAAGGAGAGATCATTACTCTTTTTTTTTGGCGATTGCAGGTTTCCTATTCCGGCGCTATATTAGAGGTGTGTATGAGAAAGTTGGTTTTCTATCCTGAAATTGTTAGTTTTATTGAAGAAGAGAAAGAAAAGTTCCCTAGCGTCAAAGTTCAGTACATTTTCAACTCACCACCCAAGTTGATCATGCTGGACGAAGATGGTGAACATAAGGAAACAATAAGGTAAATAAATTGATTTACCCCCTCTTTGCTCAACTCCTTGCTAGAAGCTTTAGTATTAGAGTTTGGGTCGGGCACGAGTTGACCTGATTTAAGACGTTTAAGGTGACCTGATATATCCATGTTAACTTGGTAGACAAAAAATGTATAACTATCCATGGATCTGCAGTAGTTTCTAATCTCACTCTCTCGGTGCTTTGTTACTTTTTGCTGTATCCTTTACATTAAAATTGGTTTTTGGAGGATGGTGCTCTTGTTGTTAGCATGAATAAGTGATGTGTTTAACAACTCATCCTCTATCAGCAACACAACTTCATTCATCCAAAGTTGTAGCTGACCCTCTTTGTTTCTTGGTTTGCTTGCTTTCCAGAATCGACAACTGGAAACGCGAACATCTACTGCAGTATATGCGAGAGAAGGTCAAGCCTACTGCAGCAAGTTAGTTTTATTCCCTGTAGGGCTGAAGAAGATGATCTTCCCTCTCACATTTACATATGCCAAAGCATTGTGGTCTAGTAGTTAAAAACACATTATGACAGACTTATCTTATCTTTCTCCAAGCTATTTGGTCCCTCAGTATCAACAGTATGTATGTTCTGAACCTTTGCAATCTCAGTGGAAATGTATTTAATCCAATGTTCTTATGAAAGGATAATCTTAATTTTGTTGTCAGCTGTTTGGCACTATTACAAGCAAAATTCATTACCATTATCGTGTTATGTCTTTCCTTCAGCACTGGAAGAGTACTTTGAATTAGATACATATCTTGGGCAATTTTTGGCATGAAGATTACTTTGCATTAGAATCATTTGGTTTCTGTTTGGGCATATTACATAAGTCCAAAGTAAGGGGATGCATTAAGCAGTCAAATAATAACAGCCATTGCCAACCATGAGCTGTTCTAAACCAACACCATGTGTCTCTCTGTCTATATATGTTACAGAGGCATCATCAGAATAATAACAATTGGTCATCTTCTTTAGGCTTAACACAAAGATCTTAGTAGGTGAAAAGCCGAATTGGTCATCTAAAGGGTGATTGAGATGTGACACTGAAAGCTGGAGAAAGAGGAGTCTTCACGGGCGCCCAGATATCAGCTCCGTTGCTTTGAGCAACTCCAACTGTATTCTCCATTGGAACAAGGCATAATCCTCTGTTTCTCAGGCTGTACTGCTCCACCTCCTCCTGGTTAGAAAAGACAGGAAAATCAGTCCGTGCAAGATATCCAAATTCCAAGTGAAGATCTGTCAGATGCAGAGTAGAGATAGTGAACCAAGTATAAATGAAGTTAAGATTCAAGATCATGCTCACCTGCGTAGCATCAGGTATCGTTTGCAGATACGGAGCACTTAGCACCTGTACACAAGAACATGAGAGAACTCGGATGTTTATTCTGAAAAGATGAATGAATCGTGCTTCGTATTGAACTGATGAAGAGAAACTTGCAGACCTTCACTTGTTCGTGAAGAAACTCTATGTAATGCATCGCGTCTAGAAGAACTGATGCAGTGTCGGTCTGTGGTGTAAGAACATTAGAGAAAAGTATGAGCTGAGAGACAGATTCTCTTGATTTGCTTGACAAAAACGAAAAGTTACCTTTCCATAAGGGGAAACTATTTGTTGAAGAGCTGAAATACGTTCTCCAACTTTGTCCTTCCTCTCCTGTTTGCCATTAAGAGAACAAAGATGGGCGGATCATTACCATGCTGGTTTGATAACACTGCACTCTGTTGAGCCAAAGACTATTTGGACAGATAAATCTATGAAAACTAGGATAAGCAAAACCTTGGAATTGAAAGAGAGATCAGACTTGTGCCGTTTGATACTGCTTTCTTCGAGAGAGCAGACATTCCGCTTGTTCTCCATCATCATTCCAGCGTCTCTAGAGAAGTCCATCCCTTTGTCAATAAGAAGAAATGCTTGAAAGTCATCAACACAACTTACCAAAGTTTATACTAACAAAGACATTTCACATGATGTACGAGGTTACCATCCTAATGCAAATTACAGACCAAAAAGATTACAAGATCTATGAAATGAGGATTTTGTTTTGGACCAACCAATGCATTGGGAGACAGGATTTGGATTAGAATATAAAGCCAAGATAAAGGTATGGTCAACGAAGTAGGCTAGGATTTGTGGTCAGAGGCTAGGCCTCAAGTTCACATCAACAGCGTAAGCATTATTTTAAGATTTCTAAGCAGAATTATAAGCTCAAACAAAAGATTATCCTATATGTTATCATACCTTGCTTAAATTATTTCCATATTCTCATAAACAGACAATAACATCATATATGCATGAATCACTAGAGTCCCTAAAAACAGGAGAAAAAACCCCCAAAAAACAAAAAACACACACACACATAACCCTCCACGGATCAGAGGAGAACAAAAAGTCACTCTCAGAGAGTTATTGAAGATAATGTAAAGAGAACTCAACTTATTGCATCACAATAACAAAATTATGAGTAGAAAACTGGTAACACTATCTTATATCTTAGATGGTAACTTTTTTTTGGTCACGGGAATTGTATAAACGAAATCAGAATCAAAGATTAGCAACAATAGAGAAGTAAATATACTTGTAATTAGCTTTTAAGTAACTAAAGTTTGTATAATTAAGCCAAAAATAAGGAAACGACACAGAGCAAATAAAGAAAGAACGAATAAAGATTAAAGAGAGAGAGAGAGAGAGAGAGAGAGAGAAAGAGCTTACTGAGAGAGAGAGAGATAGACTCACAAATTGGAAGAAGAGTCTAAGAAAAAGCTTTACACTTGAAGAAGCCACCACCCACAACTTCTCAAATTTCCAATTTTTCTTCGTTTGAACCCTAAAAATAATTGCTTTTTTGTTTTGTCTTTGAGCTTCTGACAACACAAAACCGGATAAGACACACTCTCTCTCTCTCTCTTTCTCTCTTGAGTTTCTCAGTCCAAAAGGCAAAACTCCAAGCCCGTATTTAGTAATATGTACACATCAGTCTTTTGTTTTGCGCTTAAAAAGACGTCCAAGATCGTGATGTGTGAGCTCAAACAGAGTGAAGATGGCGTCGATTCTTAAAAGGTCGTGCGACTAGAGCAGTCGCAGAAATCTCGGCGTGAGAAAAGGAAAGAGAGAGAAGAACCGAAGAAACTGTGTCTGTTTATTTCTGCTCCAAACGAAAGCAAGTAGAAGGGAACTTCTTTTTATACATATGTCTTTTTCCTCTCGACTCTTTTTGGGTGAAGTAATGTTTTCAACTTTAAATAATTTCATGAGACGTATAATTCTAGAGTTTTCAGTTTTGTCTACTATCAATATTTTTATAATTTTGTCAAACGAATGTAAAATCTATAACAAGCTACAAATTTGTTCAGAAAATCTCTAGATCGATGCTACTCTACTTAGATGGTCCAGGGACTTCTAGCGTTATTTTTTTTGTCAACCAATTAGGTGTTATATACATATTAATAGATACATAAGTAATTCTTAGTTTAGCTAAAAGAAAGTTAAAAAAAAAATAAGATGAACCTTTAGTGACGTAGTTAGGATATTTTGGAAGCATGCTGCAAATTTTGCACCCAAACCATCTACTACAGTCTACAAACTCTGCAAACTTTTGTAGTAAAGATGAAACAAATGACTACAGAGTAAAGACTAATCCCATCCTAATTTTGTAGTAAAGATGAAGCAAATGACTAAAGAGTAAAGACTAATCCTAATTAAGTCATTAGTGTTGAGAATTAGTCTTTTTGTCTTCTTCAGACTAAATACATCATAATTTGACAGCTATTATACAACCCACTGAGAGAGTGAGAGGTCTTCGTAGCTATCAGTCCCAGGTAGAAGTTGCTTTTAATATTATTATTTTCCAACATAACTCGTTCTTATTATTATAGATAGTGACATTTGGAAGGTTATTTATTTTGTCAACATATTTGACCAACTCTGTGCACCATCAATCTTTTCGTTTCTACTTTCCACTTTTTGCTTTTTCTTTCTTTGAATTTTTGTTCTCTTCTCTTTATAATCAACCAAAATTTCAACAAGATAGGTTAAAAACATTTGTTGGTGATATTTCAAGATAAAAATATATAAATCAGTCAATCAAATCAATCAGTTGCATAATAATGTTAAGAAAAACATCACTTCGTTGAACATAATGTCTAGTCTACCATTATTTTAATTAAAAAAACTTGTTCATTAGTATAGCCGTTGAATAATCATGAGTATAACTAGATGAGAATTGAATGTTGAGCTACGATATACTACTTCTGAATTATTTGTCGTTTAAGGTTTTTGCACAGAAATTAAGAAAATAATTAATTTTTTTATTTAAATCTTATTCAATACAAAATATCTATATTAAAAATTTAAAACGACAACAATTATGAGATAAAATTTAAGTGCTAAAACAACTAATTTAAAACAGAGGGAGTATTAGTTAAATTTGATTAATCTATTGGACTTTAGTATTAAAATTAAGTGAAATTTTCAAGTAAGACAAAGTTAAAATTTCGTCCGACGTCAATGCAACTTCATAGAGACTCAAGACAGACGTTGAGGAGACGCGCACGCGTGGGTTCGGATACGAAACGCGCGCTAAGAATCACTCACGTGGAGCGGTTAGAAGAATCACGTTTCGAAACGCTGACGCAGAGGATGCGATCGCGTGAATAAAAAATAGAGATTTGTGGGGACAGCGGCACAGACCGTGCGACGCAAAAGTCCGAAAGGAATCAGCGTTTTCTTTAAAAGGTACGTTTGTGGTCCTACACGGTTTTGGTCTATGTCTTGTTGTCACCATCTTCTTGTCCTCTTTTTTCCTTGTGGCGACCGGATTAGGTACTTTTTGTTTTTTTCCTACTTCTTTGTATTTTCTTGGTCTCTTTCTCTCTTTTGTGCTCTTTCTTTCTATGAGCCAATTCAAAACTTAATTTACAAGTCATTTTTAGCTTTTGAACGGTAGCAACTACAATGCAAAGAACGATCGAAATGAACAACCAAAAGGATTTGTGGAGTGTCATAAATAAAATGGACGAAATATTGTAATTTGAAAATATAATACATTTTCTGTATTTTTACTTCTTTTTTTTTAATAATAACTAGACTTGGTTCATTCTTTAGATATCCAAATTTAGTAATGATATTTTGTAAATTTACACATAAGGAAAGTTAGTTTTATTTTATGGTTTTAGAAATTTGGCTACTTTTCAAATACAGTAATTTTTAGGTATAGATAATTTCACCAAAATCCTTAAAAAAGCGAACCAAACAGCTGAAAATAAGAAGAGTTTATCCCATTATGACTTGGGCTTTAGAGACGACAACCCAAACTTAAAAAGCCTTCCCAAAAATAAATATATAAACAACCCTAACACAAACTTAATAAAGCCTTCTACACCATTACGTTGTGGCATCAATAATTGTGGTTACCCTCTTCTCTTTGAAGACACTCTTTCAATCCTCTAACAATCTGTTGCATGTTTGGCCTATCAGAGACATTCTGCGAAACAGATGCCAAAGCAAGCTCCACAACTTTCCAAACAGAGTTTGTATCAAAATCTTTTGCCATCTTCGAGTCTATAACATTGTTCACATCATTCGTAGACCTCAAGATCGATATCACCCAATCACTCACATGAACACGCTTCGTTTGTGTCTCATTGATCACGCTTTTGCCTGTAATCATCTCCAATAGAACAACTCCAAAGCTGTAAATGTCACTCTTCTCGTTTAACCCATTTGTCTCAAAGCATCTGCACATTGTTTTTTAAAACAGAGCATACATACAATCACTAAAAACATTCGATGTTTGGTCGATATCGCATTAATAAGAGAGAGAAAACTGACAGCGGATCGAGATATCCAGGAGTTCCAGCGACTAGAGTGGATACGTGAGAACGACTCTCTGTATGAAAACTCCGTGACAGTCCGAAATCTGCAAGCTTTGCTCTGTTTTTATCGTTCAACAATATGTTTGAAGTCTTCACATCTCTGTGAACTATCGGAGGTTTGCATCCACAGTGAAGATACTCAAGCCCTTCATAGATTTTTCGTTAAAGATTAACTAATAATCTAGAATACAAAAGATGGAAACTTTGGTTCATACCTTGTGCTGCGTCAAGTGCAATCTGAAGCCTTTGTGTCCAGCTCAATGTGTGCTCATACTTCCCCGCGAGATGATCCGCCATGTTGCCGTTAGCCATGAACTCATATATCAATCCCATTTGATCAGCGTCATGGAAATAACCGATCAGTGCAGTGAGGTTTACATGATGAACCCTCACAAGAACTTCGACCTATATGAATATATATAGGTGGTTATGATTTTGGAGGTAGTGTTAATTTGTATATCTGTTTGGAATCAATATCTCATACCTCCGAGCGAAACTCTTTGAAACCTTGAGCTGATGTTTCTGATAAAAGTTTAACAGCGACTTGAAGGTTGTCATAGAAGCCATGGTAGACTGTACCAAAACCTCCTTTGCCGAGGACGTGACCGAAGTTATTTGTCATCTTTACAACGTCTGCAAAGGTAAACAGTAATTTGTTCTCCGATTTCGCCATTGGACTGGTTGGAGCTCTGTGGTCCACCGCGGAATGTACTTTCAAAAGAAAGTTTTAACAATTGGTAATGTGATAAACAGAGATATGTATGTAAAAGGAAAGATATAGAGATAGATCTTTACCGGACTTGTTTCTCCGGTTTTTGATTCTCCAAAACACACCAGAGAATAACAAGAGGATGAACAATGCTGCAAGTGATGCGGCAAGCGGGATCACGAGTTTTTTGCTGTTACTTTTTCTGCAAGAAATCTCGATACAGAGTCCTGGATTTTCTCCTACCCTTAGCAAGAATGATCCGCTGTTTGATCTTTCTAATAACTCGGATGGAACTGAACCGGTTAGCTTGTTTTTCTCTAGATTTCTGCAGATGTTGTTAAGAGTTAAGAGTTAAGAGTTAAGAGTCCATAGTTATCGATCTACTTTGTTGTGATATGTCTAGAACTTACAAAACCCTCAAGAACTTCAGTTTTGACAGGAACTCTGGAATGTCTCCGGTTAAGCCATTGTTTGATAAGTCTCTGATAATTGAGTTGCCTTGTTCAAGTCAGAAAACTCTTTAACAATATACAAAATTATAGGTATGATACTAGATAAACTCACAGCTCTTGAATCATTGTGAGGTTAGAGAATGAGGGAGATATATGACCCGTTAACCCGCTTGATGATAAGTTCCTGCCTCCAAGCAACGAACTTTTTAATCAATATACAAAATCCACCGACTGATCAAGAAGAGATGAAAATAAAATTACACTTACAGTGATGTGATTCTGGGAGGAGTAAGACTATCATAACTACAATTAAGGCCCTCCCAAATGTAGTCATTAGGCAAACAAGGATCTCCTTGCCAGTTCTTCTTCACTTTATAAATCGTCTTTAGACTCGTAACCGCATCACCTGTAAGTTTCAATTGAATGCATTGATCAAACTGAGAAAAAAAGATTGAAATTTGCTAGTCATTATACTAGCACATACCATCCTCTTGGTTAGTGAGAGATTGTGAGACTCTATTTGCGATGTAGATCTCTAGAGCGTTAACAATTGGCGGAAGAGTGGACTTTGGGGTTCGCACGAGCGAAAACACAATCTTGGATTGGCTCTCAGGGTTTAGAAAAAAAGTGTTTGTCTGAAGATACTTGGGGCTGAAGCCAGCAGCAACTGTCACTCCGTTAATGCCGATGTCGAACTCTCTTGTTTGGTTTGGTTTGAGACTAAGATCTTCGACCTCAGCGAGGTGCATGTAAACAAAGTACCGGACATTTGGATCACTGTCTTCCAAAGTCATTGTGATGGGTCTTGTTGTGTTTGTTGGAGTCATGGCTGTGCTCATCACCAAACTTGAAAGGCTGTAACTATTATTGTCTGAGGTCACTGGAAGTGAGGTATTGATCTCTCTACAATAGCCAAAGTTGCGAGGTATCCAGATTCTGTCGTACACATCTTCATCATATCTGATTCACCAAAAATCTTCAGATTTCAAGTTTCAACCGGTAAAAAAGTAAACTTTGAGCTAAAGAAACAGAGAAAGAAAAAGAGAGCGAAAAACAGAGCATCAAACAGAGCACAAAACAGAGCTTTACCTAACAGGTGAATCCATGAGAGAGCCAAAGTCCCAGCGTCTGGAGAAGAACAGAGTACCGTTTGGAGAATCATATGTCGTATTGTCGTTCCCGAGAAACCTAAGCTCTAAAGTCGAGATAAATGGGGTTCCTTTGCCTTTGTTTCCCAAACACACAAATATGTTCTCAGATTGGCTCAAGTAAACGACTTCTTTGGAAACAATGCTTGACTCGTTGCTGAGCAAGACGGTATCCCAAATATTACCACCAAGAAACAGATCAAACTCGGGTGAATCATTTTCTCCATCGTAGTTACCGTACATGAAACTAGCTCTTATGAGATATTTCCTGCCCTTCCCCTGTACTGGAATCAAGGTGTAGCAGTTTCTTGAACCTTCGGGAAAGCTCCTCAGGTTTTGAAGCTGTCTTTGAGATGTGAAAGGGATCGATTTGGAGATTCCGGTTTCGACAAAGGATGAATCTGAGACGTAGTTTATACCCGTTGTGTCATCTTTGTACGATGATCCACTTGGAATTCCACAATCGATGCTTATGAAACCTATGATCATGCAACGAGTTAATTTATAAAAAGATTAAAGGATTAGCCTTTCTTCACTAGAGAATAGTTTTAAAGATGTTAATAGAACCTGATTGGTCTTGTGCAAGAACCGAAACGATGAGACACAATGCAAATAAAGCCAAATAAAGGAAACGAAACGTTTCCATTTTCGTCTGGTTTCTTGAAAAACAAGGAAAAAAAAGGACAATCAAAACTGGGTTTAAGATTTTTGATGTGATGAAGTTTGAAGTTTTCATTTAAAGACGAAAAATAATTATTCTGAGGTAAAGTCTTAAGACCAAACTTAAATAAATTGATAGTTAAGTGATTTATTATATTAGCTACTATGCAAAGTCAAAACACCATCAAAAGTCAACGAGAGACCCGCCGTATATATCAATTATTATCCTTACAAAAAAAAAAAAAAAACCATAATACTCAGTTAAGCTTAAGAAGGTTGATTTTTCATGAACTAGGAAATATATATTTTCATTAGATAACTCAACTTGAAATATGTTTAGTCATGACGAGCATATTATAAATTTAACATTAATGTATATCTTCATTATCCTTTTTTGTCTGCCTCTAAATAAAGTCGTTTAGGACCACTATTATTGATTTGAATCTTAACATATAATATATACATAAAATGAGTACAATGATGCAAAAACTTCTTCACATGACCGTCACGAATCACGACTCGGCATATATATAACAACCAACTTGATATTGACAATGTTTGTTCAAAACCACTATTGTGCGCCGTATTGGTGCGCAATATACACTTTACCCTGCGCATATGTACGTTTTCTTTTTGTGGCTAACTGGCTATACACTAAAAACTAAAACCTGTTCTATATCAAACCAGAAGGACGTGAAGAGAAGGGCCCGAGACTGTTCTTCGCCGTAATAATGTTTTCTACAAGCAATCGCCATTTAGATTGTTCTTTCTTGCTAAGCTTCTTCATTTTCTCCTTGAAATTCCTACAAGTTTAAGAAAATGATTACAATCTGTATCTTAAGGTTTTTGGAGTTGTCTGAATTGTGCGATAAAATTTACCAGCAGAGAGAAACTTTGCAAGAATTAGAATCGTCACAGATACAAGAGTGAAGCTGAAGAAGCTGCCACATCCTTTTGCAATGAAGACATGAAGCCCTGGACTTGCATCCCAAGAAATGTCGGAGCGCACCTTCAAGCCCTTTACACGCCGGGAATTTACACACGGTATGGCTTCCTTTAAGGGCCTTATCGCGAGGTCCAATTGTCCCACAACCTTCACTACATATGTGGACAAGAGCTTCCATTGCTTCATAAAGCTGCATATACACTTCTCTCTCCTCGAGTTTTTTCCTTCTTTCTTGTTTCCTGGTGTCTGCTTCGATGACTGCCTCAATGAGCTCTTGTTCGAGCAAAGGATTAGCGCGTTTCATCACTTTCCATCCCTCTGTTGAAGATACAGATTTGAAGTCTTTGATGACCATGGAAAGACATACAAAGCAAATCCTTGTAGCGTCACAGTTTCTTGCTAATTGAAGCACGTCTATCACATTCTCCTTGTTAATCCATCCTTGATCGAGAATCTCTACACAAACTCTTTTAAGAGATGGGACCGAGTAGCAGTGTGACAGAACCAATAAGTGGAGCACAAACTTCTTCATTTCTTCCTCCTCGTAGCTGCAGGTTTTTATATCAGGCATGCTTCAAAAGAGAAACAAGCATTACGAAAGCAATTTCCATTTGAACACATAGAACATACCAGGAAGAGTATAGAAACCGAATGAACATGTGGACTGCTTCACAAGGAACTCCAGGGATTTTGAGGTATGTTTTCCCATTTTTATCCCTCGATTGATTCAAAAGTTTCGCCATAACTGGTGAGGCTGCAGCCTGCAGAAGACAAAACCTTGTAATATTGATCAGTAAGCCCGGGAAATGAGCTCAATGACCAGTTAATAAAACTCACCAGGACACTTGAATGGGCAGGAAAGTGAGATTTGTTATCGGTTTCAACATATGTATCTGCTCCAAATCCTTCCTTAAAAAGCTTATCCCAAGTTTCTACTGCTTCTTTAGGCACAAGGCGCGATAAGCTAGAAGTTTTCCTTGTACTAGCTTGGAAACGCTGGTAGGTAATACAAGGAAGAGGAGGAGGTTTTGGAATGTTCTTGGCACTAGATATCGTTGGTGGTGAAGTAGGTTGAAGCAGAGTCAAGACATCATCATCACGAGCATAGAAAGACTCTTCTTCTTCTTCTACTCCTATATCGATCACTTGTGAGAATGTATCATCTGAAGAAGCCATCAAATCAAACCCGAGAATTGAAAATAGGTTACTGGTTCTTCAATCTGTTGAGAACAAACGCAAGAAGCAACCATAAGTTATGTATCATATTTAAGAGTCAATCTCAGATTTTTCTAGTTTTAGTTCAAAAAACCAAGATTCAAGTCTCTATAATATAGTGCGATCTCAGAACTTAAGAGTCAAGTGTCCATGAAATGAAAAGAATCATAGTTAAGCAAATCATCGAACACAAAGTTAGCAACTTTTGATTCAAAAATATGGAACAGTGACCCAAACAGGACTAAATAAGCTTCAGTAGACGTCAACATCAGTGACAGTGAGAATTCAGAGGCAGAGAGATACAGAGACTATCAAGACCAAGAAATCAAAGAACAGAGAACGAAAACATCTTGGTGACCCAATAAATCAGATTAAAACATGAAAATTCTACGGAAGATTCTGACTTCTGAGTTATTAAAAGAAAGAAATCAAACCCAGAAACTGGAACGACGAAAAAAACGAAGAGAATCAGAATTATTAAGCAAGAATAAAAAAAGGAAGAGACTTGATCATTGTTTAACACTGGTTGCTTTTGAAAATCATTCTCATTCTTACCCAGAAACTCAGAATCGAAGATTTACCCAATTCTCGGAAGAATCATCTCTTTGATGATAGTGTATCTCTAACTAGTGAAGTTGTATTGATCTTGGAATCACGAACTCAACGCTAAAAGAAAGAAACAAAAAAAAAGAATCGAAAGGAAAGAAGAAAGAAGAACCTTTGGTGCCAAGTGGTTTCGTAGTAAATCACAACAACACAGAAATCAAAGGTCACGAAAAGTAGAAGCAAATTTGCATACATAAACGTTAACCCAAAACGTCGTCGTTTTAGATGATCAAGAATGAAGGATTGTGTATTTTGGCATTTCGAATATAAAGACAAATTAGAAAAGGAAATTAAAAAATATAAGAAGAAAACAGAGTGGAAAAACGAAGGCCACGAATGTTTATAAGAAATTGGATTTAAATTGGAATTGATTTGAGGGATAATATAAGATTGAAATACATATGGCTGATCTTGAATTGCACTAAAGACTAAAGTTAGTGAATCCTTGTCACCAAATATAATCACATTATCTTTACCGGCTAGCCGGTGAAAAAATAACACCGACCAATTAATATGACAGAAAAATAACTAAATAAGGGTCGAGTCATCCTTAAGTAGTATAAAATGAAAATATAATTCACGAAAAACAACTACAAATCGGATTAAAATTGGATATTAGTTTTAGGATTATTTTAATATTTTTATTGCAGTAAACACTTAAAACTGTATTTTGAGATAAATTTTTATGAATTTTATTAAAATTTGAACAGAAGTTATTGTAAAACATCACAAAATCCCAATTTAAATGATTGAATAACAAAAATAAAAAGTTTTTTTATACTTGTAATTTAAAATAATCTGGATATATAAAATTAGGCGGGGAGAAATCGGATTAGGCGGGAAGTAATTGGATTAGACGGAGAGTAATCAGATAACTTATTTTTTTAGAGGATTAGTCATTAATCGAGGCGAATAGGGTGAACGTAGCGATTAAGCGGAAAGTAATCGAGTTAGGCGGAGATTTTTAGAAGAGGGGTAAGACTAACAACGACGAATTAAAATAAAATGAACAAATAATTAAACAACTGAGTCAAGTAAAAGAAATTGAAGAGCATGGAATTAAATTAAATTTAAAGTTACAACAACGTCTTTTCTGTGTTTTTATTGTCACGGATTTCCAGTCAATCAATGATAGAGCTCCACGTGGGTAGATAGGGGTTCCAAAGTGGGACGGCGTTCAATATTTTGGAGTTACATCAAAAATATTTTGCGACGGATTAACAGGATATATATAACCCAAAAGAAAATTTTGATATCAAAACTAGAAAGATATATAAAGTTTTCTTGATTATACCAGATTTGTGGCTTCGTCTAGAATTTGTATGAGTCAAATATACGTACATATAATCATATATAGTGTGAATACTATATAAGTTACTAACAGAGAAAAAAAAAAAAAAGAAAAAAAAAAGTTACTAACAGAGTAACAGTAATACATAGCCGTTATACACGTACATATGTTGCGTGCTATATATTGATATTACAGGGTGGATCCGGATTGCATAAGCAATGACATCAACAGTAATACATAGCTGAGAAAGCAGTCTCTCTCTCATGGAAGATGACAAAAAGAATCTGATATACACGTACATATGTTGCTTGCTATATATTGATATGTCACAAAGTCACATGCTAACGATTATCTAGTAAACTAAAACAGTTGGATTGGTGGGTTGCATTATCTTCGACCTCGGTCACTGTTCCTCACATCTTGGTCGCCACGGAACCTAGACAATTTTTGGATTCTAGTCCAATTAATTTTCCCCCACCAAAGACGTAGTCAAATCGAAGTCGTTCTCTAATCCAACCATATATATATCCATCCATAATACACACACACTTACAACATGCACACAACAAAAACTAGAATCAGTAAAAACACAAGAATTAAAAAGAAGAAGAAAATGAGAGAAGGATCTCATCTTATCGTCCTGCCTTTCCCAGGACAAGGCCACATAACTCCAATGTCCCAGTTCTGCAAACGCTTAGCCTCAAAAGGTCTTAAGCTCACTCTTGTCCTCGTCTCCGACAAACCCTCTCCTCCATACAAAACAGAGCACGACTCAATAACTGTCTTCCCCATCTCCAATGGCTTCCAAGAAGGCGAGGAGCCATTACAAGACCTCGATGATTACATGGAAAGAGTAGAAACCAGCATCAAAAACACCTTACCGAAGTTGATTGAAGACATGAAACAGTCGGGAAATCCTCCTAGGGCTATCGTGTACGACTCCACCATGCCGTGGCTTCTTGATGTAGCTCATAGTTATGGGTTGAGAGGTGCCGTGTTTTTCACGCAACCTTGGCTTGTCTCAGCTATTTACTACCATGTTTTCAAAGGTTCGTTCTCTGTACCGTCTACAAAGTACGCTCACTCAACATTAGCATCTTTCCCTTCGTTCCCGATGCTGAATGCAAATGATTTGCCGTCTTTCCTCTCTGAATCGTCCTCATACCCGAATATACTGAGGATTGTGGTGGATCAGCTCTCAAACATTGATCGAGTCGACATATTGTTGTGCAACACTTTCGATAGATTGGAGGAAAAGGTACAGAAAATATATCCATATAGAGGAACATGTCTATGTCTTTTGTAGAAAAAATATAATCTATAGTGTTTATGTGATTGTGGTTAATTTTTATTTTTTCTGCTTGTAGTTGTTGAAATGGGTCCAAAGCTTGTGGCCGGTCTTGAACATAGGACCAACGGTTCCATCGATGTATTTAGACAAACGACTGTCTGAAGACAAGAACTACGGTTTTAGCCTCTTCAATGCGAAAGTTGCTGAATGCATGGAGTGGCTAAACTCAAAGCAGCCTAACTCTGTTGTCTATGTATCATTCGGAAGTTTGGTGATTCTAAAAGAAGATCAAATGTTGGAACTCGCTGCGGGTCTGAAACAGAGCGGACGTTTCTTTTTGTGGGTTGTAAGAGAGACAGAAACAGACAAAATTCCAAGAAACTATGTAGAGGAAATCGGTGAGAAAGGACTAATTGTAAGCTGGAGTCCTCAGCTTGACGTACTTGCACATAAATCGATCGGTTGTTTCTTAACCCATTGTGGATGGAACTCGATGTTAGAAGGATTGAGTTTGGGAGTTCCAATGATTGGTATGCCACACTGGACTGATCAGCCCACAAATGCTAAGTTCATGGAGGATGTGTGGAAGGTTGGGGTTAGGGTTAAGGCAGAAGATGATGGGTTTGTGAGAAGAGAAGAGATTGTGAGAAGTGTGGGAGAAGTTATGGAGGGAGAGAAAGGGAAAGAGATTAGAAAGAATGCTGAGAAGTGGAAAGTGTTGGCTCAAGAGGCAGTTTCTGAAGGAGGTAGCTCTGATAAGAGCATCAATGAGTTTGTTTCTGTGTTTTATTAATTTGTTGAATGATGGAAATTGTCTTGTTAAAGCTCATCGTCTTTTGCATATCCAATTGTTATTGTTGTTGTGTTGTAGTAATAATATAGTTTCTCATTTGTGGGCATCTCTCTATTCCAAGTTCCAAATTTTATAAATCCATAATATAATGTTAAATAGAAAGTATTAAATTTCACAAACTACAAGAAAGAAGAAAAAGAAAAAAAGAAGAAGAGGAAGAAAGAAGTAATTTGTTTTGTGTCGGATAGAGGAAGAATTAACTTTTCTATGAACATTGCAATTCTTTTTGGGTAAATTTTTGTTTTACTTCATATTGTATAATCAATATCTTCAGTTTTTTTTCTGAAGATATCAGGTTAAAAATCCAGGGTTTAATAAATAAATATTCAAGCCGGATTAAATTTTGCAAAATTCTATAGAGTTCGCCTGAATGTTTTTAAAAATAGAATATACACATCATCCTAATGTGACGGCTTAAGCAGTCAAAAGGTCATTTGGTAGGGGAAATTTCTTGTGACTACAATCCAAAAAGGTCAATCCACACATCTTGGTCGCCACGTTTGACCTTTTTGGATAGTAGTCACAAGAAATTTCTCCACCACTAGAGATGTCGCAAAATAAAAGTCGTCCTCTAATCCAACCTTATATATACATCCACCCACACAGAACAGAGTCAGAGTCAGAGTAAGAACAAAAGAAAAAGAAAAAAAAAAGATGAAAGAAGGATCTCATGTTATCGTTTTGCCTTTCCCAGCACAAGGCCACATAACTCCAATGTCCCAATTCTGTAAACGCTTAGCCTCAAAAGGTCTTAAGCTCACTCTTGTCCTCGTTTCCGACAATCCCTCTCCGCCATACAAAACAGAGCACGACTCAATCGCTGTCGTCCCCATCTCCAATGGTTTCGAAGAAGGTGAGGAACGATCACAAGACCTAGATGATTACATGGAAAGAGTGGAAGCCAGCATCAAAAACAGCTTACCGAAGCTGATAGAAGACATGAAACTGTCGGGAAATCCTCCTAGGGCTCTCGTGTACGACTCCACCATGCCGTGGCTTCTTGATGTAGCTCATACTTATGGTTTGAGCGGTGCCGTGTTTTTCACGCAGCCTTGGATTGTCTCAGCTATTTACTATCATGTTTTCAAAGGCTCGTTCTCTGTACCGTCTACAAAGTACGGTCACTCAACGTTAGCATCTCTCCCTTCGTTCCCGATGCTAAATGCAAATGATTTGCCGTCTTTCCTCTGTGAATCGTCCTCTTACCCATATATACTAAGGACTGTGATCGATCAGCTCTCAAACATTGATCGAGTTGATATAGTTTTATGCAACACCTTCGATAAATTGGAAGAAAAGGTACCGTGTTTATGCTTTTTTCTTTCTATTATATCTATTGATTCCATCAATCTTCTAGATCTCTTTATTTTATATAGATACCTTTGAATTTGTGTCATGGTGTTAGATTTTAGCTTATTAATTTAAAAGTGCATAGACGAGATATTATGATAATAAATTTAAATACAAAAGTTTGTTAGATTTGATTTGACAAAAAAATTGTGATACTAATTGACATGTTTTGCTCTTAAGCTTTTTTTTCTTATTAAGTGATATGGTTAATTTATATTCTTCTTCTTTTTTGCTGCTTTTAGTTGCTGAAGTGGGTCCAAAGCGTGTGGCCTGTCCTGAACATAGGACCAACTGTTCCATCAATGTATTTAGATAAGCGACTGCCTGAAGACAAAAACTACGGATTCAGCCTTTTCGGTGCGAAAGTCGCTGAATGCATGGAGTGGCTAAATTTAAAGCAGCCTAGTTCAGTTGTTTATGTATCATTTGGTAGCTTGGTGGTTCTAAAAGAAGATCAACTGATAGAACTCGCGGCGGGTCTGAAACAGAGCGGCCATTTCTTTTTGTGGGTTGTGAGAGGCGGGGAGAAAAACAAACTTCCAGAAAACTATATAGAGGAAATTGGTGAGAAAGGACTGATCGTGAGCTGGAGTCCACAACTTGAAGTTCTTACACATAAATCGATCGGTTGTTTCTTGACACATTGTGGATGGAACTCGACGTTAGAGGGACTGAGTTTGGGAGTTCCAATGATTGGTATGCCACATTGGGCAGATCAGCCCACAAATGCTAAGTTCATGGAGGATGTGTGGAAAGTTGGGGTTAGGGTTAAAGCAAACGGTGATGGGTTCGTGAGAAGAGGAGAGATTGTGAGACGTGTGGGAGAAGTTATGGAGGGAGAGAAAGGTAAAGAGATTAGAAAGAATACTGAGAAATGGAAGGAGTTGGCTCGAGAAGCTGTTTCTCAAGGAGGTAGTTCTGATAAGAGCATCGATGAGTTTGTTTCTATGCTTTAAATCCTTCTGCTTCAAGTAATGAAGAAATGAATAGAGGTTCAATGAAACGTAATCCTCAGCTTTGAAAGAACACACAACACTTGTCATAATATTTTCACTTTTCTTTTCTGTTTTTCTTTCATTGTTTCTTCATTTTGCGTCAAAGATCTGCAGTTTTTGACAGTCACAAATTATGATGTTTTTAGGAGTGATATTTTTGACCAAAAGAGATTAGAGTGTGGTTGTTTGCCCAAAAAAAAGAAAAGAGAGAGAGATTAGAGTGTGGTTTTGTTGAAATGTTTAGTAGAAAGCCTTAATCCATACCAAGTTATGGTGGAATTTATAATGGATATGCATTATCATTATTATTTTTTGGACAAACTAAATGGATATGCATTATCAAGATTGTTTATTATTGGTGTTGTATATAATGATTCTAAAAAGTAATACGGTTAGGTGAATCTTTTGTTACCGTTGTGATAAATTTCCTTTTTGTTTTTGCAACTCAAATAAGAAAAGGAAACAATCGCAAATTTCCTTTTTTCATTGAACAAACGTTACTTATAAATACACCCATTCTCTCTTCTTCCTTGAGAATCTGCATTCTCTCTTCTTCTTCGAAACCCTAAACCGGAAATAACAAAAATCATTTTTTTCTTTCTGTAGTTCTCTTCATTAGCTCTGCCAATATCATACAGAGAGGCTTGCCGATGATGATCCATATAGTAAACCGATGATCTCTGCAATTAACTTCATCCGTAAGATTGATCGGAGCAGAGAAACCATCTCTTTTCGTGAATCATCTCCATCATCTTAAGTCAATCCAGATCGATTTCATGTCAAGTCTTCCCTAATTTCACACGATCAAAGATCTCGACGGTGGATTCTGACGAGGATGGCGAAGGAGAACACGACGACAACAAAGGATGCGAAAGCGAGAAAGAGGATATCAAGAAGACAGGGACAATGAGCGACGAGCGAGTAGAGAACCAAATCATGATCTGTGTTTAGTTCTGTTTCCATGGCTCCGACCGTCCGACGACATCACCTGAAAATCTTGTGTTTCGTCAATCACAAGCAAAGGTATATCTTTTTTAAGTTCCTTTTCTATTTTTTTTTGAGATAAGTGTTAAAATTTTAAATTTAGTGTAAATTAATTGGACACAACATCCAAACCCCTAAGAGGTGTTCTAGGTTCAATATGGTTTATACATAATTTAAATTTTTAACACTTGTTTTTATTTTATGAAAAAATGTTTTAAAACTTATTTTTTATATTACTATTTAAGCTTTAAAGTTTTTTAGATAAGTGTTAAATTTTTATATTTTATGTAAACTAATTGGACACAACATCCAAACCCCTAAGAGGTGTTCTAGGTTCAATATGGTTTACACATTATTTAAAATTTTAACACTTGTTTTTATTTTATTAAAAAATGTTTTAAAGTTTTTTTTTAGATAATTGTTAAATTTTTAAATTTTGTGTAAACTAATTGGACACAACATCCAAACCCCTAAGAGGTGTTCTAGGTTCAATATGGTTTACACATAATGTAAATTTTTAACACTTGTTTTATTTTATTAAAAAATGTTTTAAAACTTATATTTTTATATTATTATTTAAACTTTAAGGTTTTTTAGATAAGTGTTAAATTTTTAAATTTTTTGTAAACTAATTGGATACAACATCCAAACTCCTAAGAGGTGTTCTAGGTTCAATATGGTTTACACATAATTTAAATTTTTAACACTAGTTTTTATTTTATTAAAAAATGTTTTAAGGTTTTTTAGATAAATGTTAAATTTTTAAATTTTGTGTAAACTAATTGTACACAACATCCAAACCCTAAGAGGTGTTCTAGGTTCAATATAGTTTACATAATTTAAATTTTTAACACTTGTTTTTATTTTCTTTAAAATGGTTTTAAGGGTTTTTAGATAGGGAAATTGTTAAAAATACCCCTTTTGGTGTGCCCCTTTTCAAAAATGCCCCTTTTAGATGTCCATTTTCAAAAATGCCCCTTTTTAAATCTGAAATTTTTATAAAGTTTTATTAGGTTTATAAGGTACTTATGGATTGTAACTACTACTTGAAGACTCGATCCAAGTATTTATAAGGTTTTATAAGGTGTTTTTAAAGGTTTTACAAGTTATTTTAAAGGATTTTTAAGGTTTTTCAAAGGTTTTACAAGATATTTTAAAAGTTTTTAAAGGTATTTAAAATGCATTTATAAGGTAGTTATAAAGTATTTATAAGATTTTAAATACATAGAAATGTAGTTTGTGTATGTTTTAATAATATTACATACATATTTGGGTAAGTCTTATATTTTTAAGAGCATTTTTTATAAGGTTTTAAAAAAGGAGTATTTTTGAAAAGTGGCATTGAAAAAGTGGCGTTTTTGCAAAAACCCCTTTTAGATAAGTGTTAAATTTTTAATTTTTGTGTAAACTAATTGGAAACAACATCCAAATCCTTAAGAGGTGTTCTAGGTTCAATAGAGTTTACACATAATTTAAATTTTTAATACTTGTTTTTATTTTATTAAAAAATGTTTTAAACTTATATTTTTATATTACTATTAAAACTTTAAGTTTTTTTGATAAATGTTAAATTTTTAAATTTTGTGTAAACTAATTGGACACAACATCCAATCTCCTAAGAGGTGTTCTAAGTTCAATATGGTTTACAGATAATATAAAGTTTTAACACATATTTTTCTTTTATTTTAAAATGTTTTTAAACTTATATTTTTATATTACTATTAAATCTATAAGGTTTTTTTTATAACGCACATATATATACATTTGGATTTCAGTTTTGTTGAAACTGTTATGTTAGAAAGTGTAAATGGCCTATTTGATATTTATAACGCACATGTATATACATTTGGATTTCAGTTTTTGTTGTTGTTGTAATAAAAAGATGGTTTCTGATGTCTACTATTTTTACTTCCTAAAAGTATTAAAAGTTTAAAACATTAGAAAGAGAGCATCTTTTGTTTACAAAAAAAAAAAAAAAGAGAGCATCTTTTATTGGAAGCAGAGAGATGATGTTTGTATAGTTGGTCAATATGGGCCTAAGTGATCTGCTTAATGGGCTTTTAAGTGGTTTTATTAGTTCCAAAACGCATCGTTTCGTTCGTTAAAATGACCGTTCGCAAATACGATGTCGTTTCAACCAAAATCCCAAAATCGATCGTCGTCTTCAATCGCACGCCGTGCCCTTCATTTTCAGAGTCTCTTTAGAGAGAGAAAGACAAAGTTCGTATTTTTCTTCAAGTTCTTTCAATTTCATTACAACACACGTCAAGACACATCACCCGCTTGGGGTGGGTCAAGTTTTTTTGGTGCAGAGACTTTAGGGTTTTTTCGAATTCAGCGAATGATTGTTCTCCGCAGGACTCAACTATCTACTTAGCTCGCGGAGATTTTTTGGTGTTTATGATGGAGCGATGAAGCAGCCATTCACTGGCCTGTTGATGAAGAGAGGTACTCTTTCTGGCTTCAGAAATTTCATTCAGCTCTTTTCACTTCGGTCTCGTGGCCTCAGTTTCTCAACTTTAACCGATACTAGACCTTTTCCTGATTATTCACCAAAGAAAGCTTCAGTGAGAGACACTGAGTTTGTACATCAAATCACTAATGTGATTAAGTTGCGTCGGGCTGAGCCTCTGAGGCGGAGTTTAAAGCCTTATGAATGCAAGTTCAAGACTGATCATTTGATTTGGGTTCTGATGAAGATTAAGTGTGATTACAGGTTGGTTCTTGATTTCTTTGATTGGGCTCGCTCCCGCAGAGACTCCAACCTTGAATCCCTTTGCATTGTTATTCATTTGGCTGTGGCGTCTAAGGATCTAAAAGTGGCTCAGTCTCTCATTAGCAGTTTTTGGGAGAGACCAAAGTTGAATGTTACTGAATCCTTTGTACAGTTTTTTGATCTTTTAGTATATACTTACAAGGACTGGGGTTCGGATCCTCGTGTATTCGATGTTTTCTTCCAAGTACTCGTCGAATTCGGAATGCTCCCTGAGGCGAGAAAAGTCTTTGAGAAGATGTTGAATTACGGATTGGTTTTATCTGTTGATTCTTGCAACGTATACCTTGCCCGTCTTTCGAAAGATTGCAATAAAACTGCAACAGCAATTATAGTGTTCAGGGAATTTCCGGAAGTGGGTGTTTGTTGGAATGTTGCTTCTTATAACATCGTTATTCATTTTGTTTGTCAACTTGGGAGGATAAACGAAGCCCACCATCTACTCCTGCTTATGGAGTTGAAGGGCTACACCCCTGATGTAATCAGTTACAGTACAGTGATAAATGGATACTGTAGATTTGGGGAACTTGACAAGGTTTGGAAGCTCATTGAAAAAATGAAACAGAAGGGGCTGAAGCCGAATTCTTATACTTATGGTAGTATAATTGGTTTGCTCTGTAGAATTTGTAAGCTAGCCGAAGCAGAGGAGGCTTTTTCAGAGATGATAGGGCAGGGCATACTTCCTGACACTATAGTGTACACAACTCTTGTTGATGGTTTCTGCAAGCGAGGGGATATTCGGGCTGCATCGAAGTTTTTTTATGAGATGCACTCTCGGGATATTACACCAGATGTTTTGACATATACTGCTATTATATCAGGGTTTTGTCAGATTGGCGACATGGTGGAGGCTGGTAAACTATTTCATGAAATGCTTTGCAGGGGTTTAGAGCCGGATATCATTACTTTTACTGAACTTATGAATGGATACTGCAAAGCAGGGCATATAAAAGATGCTTTTAGGGTCCACAATCACATGATTCAGGCAGGGTGCTCCCCAAATGTTGTTACATACACCACATTAATTGATGGGCTTTGTAAGGAAGGGGACTTAGATTCAGCGAATGAACTTCTCCATGAAATGTGGAAAATAGGTCTTCAGCCAAATATTTTTACTTATAATTCCATTGTCAATGGTCTATGTAAGTCGGGTAATATCGAGGAGGCAGTTAAACTGGTTGGAGAATTTGAAGCTGCGGGACTTAATGCAGACACTGTAACTTATACAACCTTAATGGATGCCTACTGTAAATCAGGGGAGATGGATAAGGCTCAAGAGATTTTGACGGAGATGCTCGGGAAAGGGCTTCAACCTACTATTGTCACGTTCAACGTTCTAATGAATGGTTTTTGTTTGCATGGGATGTTGGAAGATGGTGAGAAGCTATTAAATTGGATGTTGGCAAAGGGTATAGCGCCTAATGCAACCACATTTAATTGTCTCGTGAAGCAATATTGCATTAGAAATAACCTGAAGGCAGCAACTGCAATTTATAAAGACATGTGTTCGCGGGGAGTAGAACCTGATGGTAAGACGTATGAGAATTTAGTTAAAGGCCATTGCAATGCTAGGAACATGAAGGAAGCATGGTTTTTATTCCAAGAAATGAAAGGGAAAGGATTTAGTGTCTCTGTCAGCACATACAGCGTTCTCATCAAAGGATTCTTCAAGAGGAAGAAATTCGTGGAGGCGAGAGAAATTTTTGACCAAATGAGAAGAGATGGATTAGCTGCGGATAAAGAAATTTTTGACTTTTTCAGTGATACAAAATACAAGGGCAAGAGGCCAGATACAATTGTAGATCCTATTGATGAAATAATAGAGAATTACCTTGTAGATGAGCAACTAAGGGAAGCCAATTAGCTGGTGGTAGGTCAGAACTCAGAAGTTAACCTTAGTGAGAATGAATGTGGTTTTCAAGGAAAACATTGATGCCTGTTTCGGAGTGGTAGAAGCATCAGGTCGTTAAGGAGCTATTTGGATTGACATCAAGTATAAGCTTCTGATAAATCTGTTAGCAGATGACCATTTTTGTGCATGTAACAGCTACCGGCAGCACTTCAGGAGGATTTTGCTTCTCTGCCAACACAACTTGCATCTTTAGACAAGAGTATCTGTGAAGTCCTCCTTCAACTTCCTTGTTTATTTCCTTATGTGTGAGGATTTCTGCAGGTTCACAATCTTACTGATTTGTCCTGAGAACTGAACTGATGCTGGTGCAACTGCTCCATTTTGGCGATTTTCATCAGCCTCCTATCCAGATCTCAAAGTTGTAGACCCTGTTAGTGCTCTTCGAGGTAACAAAAAGAAAACCATGGTCCTTGAAATTCAAGGGTGCGTACTTCTCACATATTTGCTTATCCCTGCTTTTTAATTGTAGGGATATGTTTATTAATCCTGTAGCGCCAACTTCTGATCGCATGGTACATCGTGTTCTTAATGCTCATCGAGGGCTTCCCAATGAAGAAGATGTAAGAGAGCTTAAACTAGTTTTATTTCTTCTTTTTGGATTATTAATATAGTATCTGCTATGACTTTGCATTAGTAGCAGTCTAGTCTTAGGCACACTCAGGCTGTTTCAATTGGATATTACGTCATTCATCGCACATATTTTTGGTTACAGACTAGTCATCTTTGTATAAGTAGGTGTGATTTTCTAACATTAATCCATGGAGTTGAAAACATGGTAGTTGAGACATTTGTTCAGGGTTCTTGATCTACTTACAGTTAAACTGGGAAGATGGAAAGATTTTTCGGTATTTTATGTCTTTATTTTTCCTGACTACTTTATAGTATTACATATAACTCTCTTTTCGGATTTTGCAGACAAGAGCCAAATAATCTCCAGGAGTCCTTAACCTTAAACCTAATTATTACACATTTGAGGCCAATCCAAGAACAAGATTTTCTTGGTGTAATATTGAGGTCTCGGGGTTTGGACATAGTGCATGATGACAGTGTAGAATGTAGAAACAGTGCATTATGCAAAATGTATTTGTGATACTTTTGTCATATTTGAAAAATGTTACAGTTTAACATTGTTACTAAGAGTCTAAGATTGTCAAATTTGTGATACATGTATTGATAATAATTTATAGCTTAATAGTCCGAGAGCTCCGGCCTCTTTCTCCGTCAACTGCTCCGCCACTCACATGCCATTAATTGAAAGTTTCTTTATTACTTCGAACATATATTATCCGAATCTTCTAAGCATTTAGTAAGATCATCTCCATCATTAAAAAAAAATAAATATAATAAAAAAGGAGGAGAAATGTTGAGATATGTTTCTCATTTGAGAAATGTTGAGAAACGGAGCTTTTAACATACCTTTTTGACAGTTGTCATTGTTTGATTGGTTTAATTTTTATTTATGATTTAAAAATTTAATAAATAATCAAAATGAATAAAATATTATATTTAAACATATAACAAATAATCAAGCATAAAAATAACTGGCAAATATAAGATAAATTTTTAAAATATGAGCTCATATGTATATTGACTTTCTGTAAATTTGTTTATAATGATTAACGATATATATGATTATTTGTTTCAATAATGTGTGAGCTAGTTAATCACATGTTTTTTTGGGTCAACATCTAGTGAATCACATGTTTTTTTGGGGTCAACATCTAGTTAATCACATGTCATGTGATATATTCTATGTGTATGATCTCGTCATGTACACATATATTTATCACTTTTTACTTTCATTTTAAAACATATTTTACAATCCACTAACGGTATCATGACCGTTTATACAAAAAAGGCTTATAGATATGGCTAATTAACTACATTGGCCGTGACTTGTATTGTATACAATCGAACGATTGCAAGATTGCTCAAGCCCACGAACCGTTGAGTAAATTTTGGACGTACTTATTGTTGTTCACCCAAAAAGAAAATAAATTTATACCAAGAATAATACTTATATACAAATATATGATAAATATGTGCAAAAATGTTATCGTTGATACAACGACCGTTGCTCCTAAAAATTCGATATCAACCATGTGTGAACCTAATGATTGGAAATGTAAACTCTTTTATCAATCATAAAAAGAATTCTTATCATATAGATCGCACATGTACTTAATTGTACCATAGACTCCAATAACTAACCAATCATGCTATCTCTATATATATACCATGCATGATGCATCAAAATCAATCCAAATACAAACTCAAAACTCACATATAAGAAATGACAAAACCAGCTATAACATTTCCCCTTCTCTTCACACTTCTCACCTTCATCGATGTCTCGAGCACCGCCTCCAACGTTTTCAACGTCGTTAGCTTCGGGGCCAAACCGGACGGAGTCACCGATTCTACCGCAGCATTCCTCAAGGCATGGCAACGGGCTTGTGGCTCGGCATCTTCAGCCACGGTGGTGGTTCCCAACGGGACATTTCTATTGAAGGTAATAACGTTTGGAGGGCCATGCAAGAGCAAAATCACATTTCAAGTGACCGGAACCGTCGTTGCTCCGGAAGATTACAGGACCTTTGGCAATTCCGGTTACTGGATTCTCTTCAACAAGGTTAACAGATTCTCACTGGTCGGTGGGACTTTCGACGCTCGAGCTAATGGGTTCTGGTCTTGCCGGAAATCTGGTCAGAATTGTCCTCCCGGTGTTAGGGTATGCTTCTTTCGGTCTCTCCTCTATCTCTAGTTTGAATTTTTTTTTAATGTTTTTTCTCTCTAGTTTGAATTTAAATGCGTGCTTACATAATTATGCGTTACATATATAATATCTATGTACGTCAACTAAAATATTGGGCTGTGACATGAATAAGCAAACATTTTTTTTAATTACTATGTATCAAACGAACTCTATTTGGCTACCTTATTCATAATTATATATATATAAAAAAAAAGTAAATTTGGCCGGCGAAACCAATCTCATAAAATCTTTGATGCATTATTATAGTCAATATCGTTCAACTCGGCAAAAGACGTGATCATAAGTGGAGTGAAATCGATGAACAGCCAGGTCAGCCATATGACCCTCAACGGTTGCACCAATGTAGTCGTCCGTAACGTCAAGCTAGTGGCTCCCGGAAACAGCCCAAACACCGACGGTTTCCACGTCCAGCTCTCCACCGGAGTCACATTCACCGGAAGCACCGTTCAGACCGGAGACGATTGTGTAGCTATCGGCCCTGGTACCCGCAACTTCCTCATCACCAAACTTGCTTGTGGCCCAGGTCACGGGGTTAGGTATACACACGCTCTTAATTTTCATAATGATTCATGTAGAACTTGAATATAGTATAAATTATTAACTCTGAGAAAGTAATGAATTTCAAACTCAAGTTAGCAAATAAGTAGACGATTGGTCATAACTCATATGTTATATATGTGATGATTCGCAGCATTGGGAGCTTGGCGAAGGAACTGAACGAAGACGGAGTAGAGAACGTGACAGTATCGAGTTCGGTATTCACCGGATCACAAAACGGCGTGAGAATAAAGTCATGGGCGAGGCCGAGCACCGGATTCGTTAGAAACGTCTTCTTCCAAGACCTAGTCATGAAGAACGTCGAAAACCCAATCATAATCGACCAAAACTATTGTCCTACTCACGAAGGTTGCCCTAATGAGGTATATCCATATCGCATTTTTTTATCCGATCAATCCAATATTTTATATCAACTTAGTCAAATAATGTTTTCGTATGTATTAGTATTCTGGGGTGAAGATAAGCCAAGTGACATATAAGAACATACAAGGAACGTCGGCGACACAGGAAGCAATGAAGCTGGTGTGTAGCAAGAGCAGTCCATGCACAGGAATCACATTACAGGACATTAAGCTTATTTACAACAAAGGAACTCCTGCTACGTCCTTGTGTTTCAATGCTGTTGGGAAAAGTCTTGGTGTTATTCAACCTACTAGTTGTCTAAACCGATGATATCATTAATATCTTGATGTAAATTTATTTGTTGTAAGATGAAATGGTAAATTGTTATTAGGGGATTTGACCTTGCATCTTTTAATTGTAATGTTACCGTGACGATTATAAGATTAATTAGAACGGTGATCCAAATAATTTTGGGATATCAACCGGTTTGAGAGTACCAAAGGTTCTTGTTTCTGTATCAAATTGATCACCTTTAAAAAAAAAATTCTCTGTAACACACAAATTATTTAATTTTTTTTTTCATTAATAAAATACTGTTTTTAATAACTAAGAAAATGGAAGACTTTGGTCATAACAACATTGTACTTCTTTGTATTTTTTTTTTCTTTGGTCAGCAGAGAGCTTGTTTTAAAAGCAAAATATAAGACAAATCTAGAAGAAATTGAATAAAAAGAGATCGTTCAGTTTCCTATCTTCTCTCCGTCTAAATCTTGCCGGAGCTTCTGTTTCCGTTTTTTTTTCTAATCCGAGAAGTTGTATTGGCCCGTTACAAAGCCCAATTGGAATGATTTTTTTTTTACGTCTAGATTTATTATTTATTGCAAATTATGAGAACGGTTATATAGACATCCACGACCAGACAACACTTCTCTCTGCGTAGAATCCTAGAGAACGGCTATAATTGTACTTCGCTGGAGATCTCCTGCACACTTGCCTCCTTTAATCTGCAAATTTATTAATAAATCGCAATATCTGGGACTCGAACCCCAGACCTCTTAGTGTAGAAGCATTAATTAACCTTTGGTCAACCAATGGGCCAAGATGGCTTCCACAATTGAAATGATTATTCATGAATTTTAATTTAAAAGAAAAAAGATTATAGATTTTGGAAATTTAACGAAACTAGTAATTAAATAGAAAACAAAAGGAATATATATATATATATATATAGACGGAGATGCTGAAGATGCTGTCGCTCCCTCACGCTCTCTATCTCCATGAGATACCCATAATAAAAATAAATCAAAAATAAATGAAAAATAATTTTTTAATCAAAAAAGCTGAGACACTTTGAAACAAATTTCTCATTTGAGACACTTTGAGACACTCTCTCTCTCATACACATGTCACTCTTATATTGGTTTAACAATATTTTAAAAAAATATAATTACTCTAAGATTTTTAATATCAATTAAATAGTTTATAAGTTACTATTTTTTATTTTTTATTTTTCTACAATTCATAAAATAAAATTATCTATATATCAAGTTCCATTATACAAAAGCTTAAACTATTTATTAATATAATTTTAATTGATATTAGTTAAGGTTAATATAAATATAAATTAATATTTTAGTTAATAAAATACTATAATATTAGAAAATAAATCTGAGATGAATAATCTGATATTTTGTCAACATTTTGATATTTTGATAAATAATGTGTTATCTTTTGTCATATGGCAAAAGTTTGGCGCATACATGGCAAAAGTTTGGCGCATCATCAAGTGAAGAGTAAAACATATATTATCTATTTTTGTTTTGTATGTTTTTATTTGCATTTTAATTTATGTTATCATGGTTTTATATGTAATTTTGTGTTTAATTTATATATCTTTATTATGGTTTTATATGTTTAAAATTCAATTTATGTTTAATTGTGGTTTTAAAAATAATAGTCTCTTTAATATATTATTTATAATTAATAGTACTATTAATTAATATTTTTAAAATTATTAATATTCATTATATTATTTACTTCTATAAAAATATAATTATTTTGTTTGAGTGACTATATTTAAGATATAATTTGATATGTTTACAAATATTATTGAAAAATTAAATTTAATATAAAAATAAAAATATTATATTAATGAGACACCCATAGAGATATCTCACCAATAGAAGTAGAATTTTAGTGTGAATTTTTCTAAATAAATTAAACATAAAAATATTAATATTATATTGGTGAAACACTCTATGTGTGTCTACCATTGGAGATGCTCTTACATTGGGGAATCACCTGCTTCCTCGGTCTCGAACTTGTAGCAGATTCTCGGTTCGACTGCTTTCTCTTCTCTCGTCTAATCTCTTATTAATCCTGTAGATAAAACACACAACAACCACCAATCAATGAATTCAACTAGAGCGGCGCAAGAATACTATACCCATAGAGAATATGGCTGTTGAATTCAAAATGTCAACAACGAATTAGCTAATATATATATAGATATTGACTTTCTGTAATTCTGATCATAATGATTAATGAATATGATTGGGTCCGTTTCAATAATTTGTGAGCTAGTTAATCACAAGTCTTTTTTTGTTTGGGTCAACTGCTAGTTGATCACATGTCATGTATCATATAAATATGCGGCGATGTCGTCATTTATACATATTTATCACTTTTCACCTACATTTTAAATTCTATTTCACAATATAACGGTATTAACCGTGATGTGCATATTATATGTACAGATATAATTGAAAGATTGCAAGGTTTGCTCAAGTTAATATTTATTTATATTGGCCTTCAATTAGAAAATCTTGATTGTGACAGTTTTCCTAATATTTCCCAAACAGAAATTAGCATTTAGCTGCAGGAAATGGACAAATGGCAGACGGCAAATTTGTATGGATTATTTTTCATAATCTTTTTTAAAGATTATATTATTTGTGGTAGTGATGCATTCCATGATCATTTTACCTTCTTGGAGAAAACAATATTTTAAAGATTAGGGTTGATATTATTAATTTAATTTTTATTAAAAAAAAAATTCCTATTTTTATAGTAGTTCTTTTAGGAGTTTGTAAAATAGGAGTTTGTATAAAAAAAAAAAAAAAAAAAAATCAACTCTATACACTTAGTGTTCTTATCAAACGCTGAGTAATTTCATGCATTTATTTTTTGTTATCAATAAATAAACACAACACGTATGTACGTATCGAGAATTGAAAATATGATACATATACATATATCTATGGCCCATATTTTATGGGAAATTGATAATGTGCAAAAATGTCATCGTTAATACAACGACCGTTGCTCCTAAAAGTACGATATCAACCATGTGTGCACCTAATGATTGGAAATGTAAACTCTTTTATCTATCATAGAAAATTCACAATCTCTTATCATTTAGATTCCATATGTACTTAATTGTACCATAGACTCCAATAACGAACCAATTAATTATGCTCTCTTTCCCTATATATACCCATGCATCAAATCAATTCAAACACAAACATAAACACAAACACAACCTCAAACTCACATATAAAAGATGACAAAACCAGCTATAACATTTCCACTTATCTTCACACTTCTAACCTTCATCGATGTCTCGAGCAGCGCCTCCATCGTTTTCAACGTCGTGAGCTTCGGGGCCAAACCAGACGGAGTCACCGATTCCACCGCAGCATTCCTCAAGGCATGGCAAGGGGCTTGTGGCTCGGTATCTTCAGCCACGGTGGTGGTCCCCACGGGGACATTTTTGTTGAAGGTAATAACGTTTGGAGGACCATGCAAGAGCAAAATCACATTTCAAGTGGCCGGAACCATCGTTGCTCCGGAAGATTACAGGACCTTTGGCAATTCCGGTTACTGGATTCTCTTCAACAAGGTTAACAGATTCTCACTGGTTGGTGGGACTTTCGACGCTCGAGCTAATGGGTTCTGGTCTTGCCGGAAATCTGGTCAGAATTGTCCTCCCGGTGTTAGGGTACATATGCTTCTCCTCTATCTCAAGTTATTGTGGATAATTAAACACTACAATCTAATATTCATACATAAGAGCAAGCACCTTAATGCAAAAGAGCAATAATATATTAGTAATAGATTATTATTAATAATTAAATAGTCAAGAATCTATATTCAATTATTTACTTACGATTAAAAAACATAGGAAGTTGATAAATTTTCAACTATACTTCAAATACATATATTTTTTTTAATATGTAATTACGCCAACTTAGTATAGTAAGTTTTATAATAATGAGTTTTGGACAAGGGCATGGATTCTTTGGTAAAAAAAAAATGACAATTATAATCTTATTTACTAATAAATGGCATATATTAATTACTGTAGTCAATATCGTTCAACTCGGCAAAAGACGTGATCATAAGTGGAGTGAAATCCATGAACAGCCAGGTCAGCCATATGACCCTCAACGGTTGCACCAATGTGGTCGTCCGTAACGTCAGGCTGGTGGCTCCCGGAGACAGCCCAAACACTGACGGCTTCACCGTTCAATTCTCCACTGGAGTCACATTCACCGGAAGCACCGTTCAGACCGGAGACGATTGTGTTGCTATTGGTCAGGGGACCCGCAACTTCCTTATTTCCAAGCTTGCTTGTGGCCCAGGTCACGGGGTTAGGTATACACCACCGTCTAATTTCTTCGAGTAATTAAAATATATCATTAATTATGAGGAATCATGAATTTCCAACTCAAAACTAGCAATGCCTTCACTCTGGTCATAGCTCATATGATTATGTGATGATGACTCGCAGCATCGGGAGCTTGGCAAAGCAGTTAAACGAAGACGGAGTAGAGAACGTGACAGTATCGAGTTCGGTATTCACCGGAACACAAAACGGCGTGAGGATAAAGTCATGGGCGAGGCCGAGTACCGGATTCGTTAGGAACGTCTTCTTCCAAAACCTAATCATGAAGAACGTCCAAAACCCTATCATAATCGACCAAAACTACTGTCCCTCCAAGCAAGGTTGCCCTACTGAGGTATATCCAAATCATACTTTTGATCACACATATCCATTATGCTATATATCGACTTAGTACTCAAATAACTAATCAAAGATTTATGTTAATGTATGTATTAGCATTCAGGGGTGAAGATAAGCCAAGTGACCTATAAGAACATACAAGGAACGTCGGCGACACAGCAAGCAATGAACCTGGCTTGTAGCAAGAGCAATCCGTGCACAGGAATCACATTACAGGACATTAAGCTTATTTACAACAAAGGAACCCCTGCTACTTCCTTCTGTTTCAATGCTGTTGGGAAAAATCTTGGTGTTATTCAACCTACTAGTTGTCTAAACAGATAAAATTGTAAGATGAAACGGTGAAATCTTATTAGGGAACTGATTTTTCAAATAGTTTTCTGTAACAAGGTATGATCACCAATTTCTGTAACATACAAAAATATAGTAGTTTTTTTTTTTTTTCATTAATAAAATATTATTTTCAAGAAGACTTTGACTTGTTGTCACCATCACATTGTGTGCTTTTGCTCTTTGATCTTTGATTTGGACAACAAAAATATAAAACAAAACTAAAGAAATTAGGGAAAAGAATATAAAAAAATATTATAGATTTTGGAAAATTTAACGAAATTAATAAGAAAAGAGATGGTTTGCTAATTAAATACTAGTTGAATAGCTAGCTGATGATGCAGTCACTCACAGTCTCTCTCTCTCCTGCGCATATTCCTGGGCTTCGTCAATGGCTTAGAACAGAACAGAATCTTACAAAAAGCGTCGAGATTTACAAATCAATCTATTGGGTTTCTCAGATTTGTTCAAGATCTTTGTTTAATCTAAGGGAGACACGCATATGAGTTATTTGGCTCCTGTAATGGAGAAGCAAGAGAGCTTTCGAGGTAACTCTGTGGAGGAACAGCAGAGTCTCAGATGCGTTAGAAAGGGAAGAGCTTTGGAGAAGCAAGTTAGTTTCCTAGCTGGGAATGTTGTAGAGAAACATGAAATCAAAGGAAGAGCAATGGAGAATCAAGAGAGGCCAATGGAGAGGCAGAGAAGCTTCCGTGGGTTCGTTGAGAAGCAGAAAAGCTTTAGGGTAGTGATGGAGAGACAGTTAAGTTTCATGCATGGTGGTAAAAGAGGGGACTCTCCTCTTCATATCGGAGCTCGAACAGGGAATTTGGGAAAGGTTATGAAATTGATTCGAGGCTGTAACGGCATTGAAGAGTTGAAGGAGTTGTCATCAAAGCAGAACCTAGAAGGAGAGACTCCTCTTTATAGTGCAGCAGAAAATGGGCATTCGTTAGTTGTTGAACAGATGTTGAAACATATGGACCTTGATACTGCATCAATTAAAGCTCGCAACGGTTTTGATCCTTTCCATATCGCTGCAAAACAAGGCCATCTCGGTAAGTGGAACTTTAGATATCTGATGATAACTTGAAGACCTGGTTTTAGTGAACACCTTCTTGAAATGAATCTTGGAATGTGCGTTGTCTTTTGCAGAGGCATTGAAGAAATTGTTGGAGACATTTCCGAATCTGGCTATGCGGTGGATTTATCGTGTACAACTGCATTGCACACGGCTGCCACACAAGGACACATTGATGTGGTGAATCTTCTTTTAAAGACAGATTCTCATTTAGCTAAGATAGCTAAGAACAATAGGTAAAACTGCGCTTCATTCTGCAGCGCGAATGGGGCACAGAGAAGTGGTTAAATCTTTGATAGGTAATGATGCAAGCATCGGGTTTAGAACCGATAAAAAAAGGACAAACAGCGCTTCACATGGCTGTCAAAGGTCAAAACGAAGGGATTGTTCTTGATTTGGTGAAACCAGATCCTGCGGTTTTGAGTGTTGAGGATAACAAAGGGAATACACCATTGCACATTGCCACAAACAAAGGCCGTATTAAGGTATCATCACCATGAGTTCCCCCTCGAGTTTTTCAATCTACATGAATTCTTATGAACTGCTTCTTGCCTTTGCTTGCAGATTGTGCGATGTTTGGTATCATTTGATGGAATTAACCTCAATGCTATGAATAAGGCTGGAGATACTGCACTTGATATAGCTGAAAAGATTGGAAACCCAGAGCTTGTGTCGGTTCTGAAGGAAGCAGGAGCTCCTACAGCTAAAGATCTTGGGAAGCCTCAAAACCCGGCTAAGCAACTTAAGCAAACGGTCAGCGACATTAAACACGAGGTACAATCTCAGCTCCAACAGTCTCGCCAAACGGGTGTTAGGGTTCGGAGAATCGCAAAGAGACTGAAGAAGCTTCACATTAACAGTTTAAACAACGCTATAAACTCAGCAACCGTTGTTGCTGTCCTAATCGCAACAATTGCATTTGCAGCAATCTTCACTATTCCTGGGCAATATGAAGAAGACAGGACAAAGGGACTGTTGTTGTTAGGAGAAGCCCGCATAGCCAACAAAGCCCCGTTTTTAATCTTCTTCATATTCGACAGCTTGGCGCTGTTCATATCTTTGGCTGTTGTTGTGGTGCAGACTTCAGTTGTGGTGATTGAGCAGAAGGCAAAGAAGAAGCTTGTGTTTGTGATCAACAAGCTCATGTGGTTGGCTTGTTTGTTCATATCCATTGCCTTTGTTTCTCTTTCGTTTATCATTGTGGGTAAGGAGGACATTTGGCTGGCGATTTGTGCAACGCTTATTGGCGGGACGATTATGCTAACCACGATAGGTGCGATGTGTTACTGTGTGGTCATGCATAGGATTGAGGAATCTAAACTAAAAAGCTTAAGGAAAGAGAGAAGCAAATCGAAATCTTTCTCACTCTCTCATATGCCTTTAGAGTCAGAGATTCTCAACGGCGAATTCAACAAGAGAATGTATGCACTCTGAGACTAAAATCTCCAGAACACAGTTTAATGTAAGAGTAACAAATGTATACATGGGTCACGTACCTGTAGTTTAGATTCAAGTGAGGAGATACAAAAGTTGAATACATGCTACCTGAGGAACAGTCTCAAAGCAAATCTACAATTTCTGACACAATGGATTTTCTAAAGAATCAACGAATGAATAAAAGCGATTCTTCACCTGATGCATTTGTTTTGGGATGACTTTGTTGTTCTTCTGCTCTAAGATCTAGTTAAAACATTCAAAGTTACAAGAGCTCATCACCGGCTTTTACCTCGTCTAACCGAGTCTTCGGTTCTTGGTCTAGTGCTTCCATTACGGGTAATATCTGTTGGGTAACGACGTGAACCGCCTAAGTTTTTTGTTAGGTTCGTGGGTCTGTTCTCAAGGAGACATACTCTGGCCGAGAAGCAGTGACGGACTTTGATAGAGTGGCTTGTCAATGTAGTTGAGCAGCTTCCTCGAATGTTCACCGTCAGGATTGCTTCTTTATCTCGAGTGTCTTCGCACCACCAATTCTGTGGGATGCCATCAACACATTCCTCCATTGAGTGAAAATCTTCCTGATGAACTTTAACGTCCACGGATCCTTCTGGATTTATTATCCCGGCCGCGGGCGAAACCTAAAAGAAGAAAATTCTTGTATATCACTAAATCTTGAATACTACATGAATTTCATTTGGCGTCAAAGGAGAATTCAATACCTCAAGCCAGCGTGGTAGGCCAAAGGAGCCTCGTGGATTATAGTCAGAATCTTCTCCGTCATCCTTAACTACAGCCTGACCGCTGCACAGAATGTTAAAAATGGCTTTGCTCGTGGGTGAATTGTTTGTGATTGTTAGGATGACTGTGTCTTGACTCTGAAGAACAATGTTGTTGGTGCTCACAAAAGTTTCTGGAACAAATCTTAAATCTTCGAATATGGATAAAATCTTCTCATTAGACCTTATTATTTTCCCCAGTTCCTGTCTCCGCACAGATTTATCAACATGAGCTATTGTCGCATGAAATTTGCAGCGCACGGGTTTGTGATCGCTCTCAGTAACATCCATGCAAGCTTCATACCTGTTGAAACACGCAGGTGGAACGTTAGAATGGAGAAAACACATTGAAGAGACCGGAAAAAGAGAGAGAGACATCAAGAAGGTCGTAATGAAACCATACATTATGACTGATGAAACTACAGGGCATTGCAAATTGCTCTCTGAGAATGGGCTTGATTGAGTGTCTCTATATATAACTCTGTCACACCACGCAGGAATTCGCTTTTTCTCCCCTGAATCATATCCTGGAGAGTACACAGCACAGGGAGTCTAAATTTTCTGGAGCCACCAATTCTTACAAACAGAGGAAAAAATGCAGAAAACAGAGCAGAACAAAGCACTTTTTTCAAATTCATATATATTTATCAAATCCACTTTTACCTCCAAGGCCTGAGCGATTCCTTTCAAATTTGTAAGTCGGAGGGAAAGTGATTAATGCCTCACGCATTCCTTGGAAGACTTTTCCAACCTTCATCTCTGCTCTAAGTTGGTCTCTTTCTCTGAGCCAATCAAAGGATCGCTGTGAAATGAAGTCTCTTGCTTCATCATAGGTTATACCAAACAGCCTATAGTTGAAATCACCAAAAAATGTGACCATGTCTGCTGCTGCAAGATCAGACTTGATTTCTTCAGCGCCGGTGCTTGGAATCTGGAAAACAGAGAAACATATGTTCAGTACAAAATTGAAGAAGCAAACAACATAAACTCAGGACCGACATCGTGAAGCAAGGATAGAATTTAAGTGTATAAGTAATGGTGATATGATAAGAACATACAGTGTTACTCTTTGTTGTATAAGCTGAAGTTGAGACACCAGCTGCAAGAGAGAGGGCCCATGGCAAACCGGAAGAATAAAGCAGCCAAAATAAATATGTGGAAAAGCCAAGTGAGCAAGACAAAAACAGGTACGGCACCATACCAGCTGCAGCGTTACTTAGATTTTGTCCTCGGGAAAAGACCATCAATCGGAAAATGTGATTGAAATCCGCGTTTCTGCGATTAACCGCCTCCAAATGTGCAGCCAAGTGGCAATTCACAAAGCACATTATCCGGTCATAAACTCTGATTCTCAGACCTACACCTCCCTATTTTGACAAGTAGAACATTAATGTGTGCAAACGCAACAAGTACCTCATAGAGAAGAAAATTTGAGTTAATTTATAACGCATCCTCATCTACATCTTAGCGAGATAGAAGAGATTACACATTGCAGCAAAAGGCTAAGTTTTTTCCAGTAATTGTGTTATCATTCAGCGGGTCATAAACATTGCAAGTAAGCAAAACATTTCATATATATCTCTCTCATTTGCATCTTCACAAGACCACAAGAACAAATAAATACTAAAGTACCGAAGCCGAAAGGCCTGAATGTGTGTAGTTTCATAATCAGAATTGAAGAAGTAAGGAGTAAGACATACCTTGTTGCCAATGGCACGGCCAAAACCACATGGAACTGCTGCAACATCAAGATCTCCAACATGACTTCTAATATCCTTCCTCGCCCTAAAGCAGAAAATCACAGCACACAATAAGTTTAATAAGTGAAGAAAAACAAGTGAAACAGCCTTTAGTTGGTTAACCATAGACGACACACAACTGCTGATCGTAAACCTTGCAAAAGTGTTGAATGACAAGCACGAGAATGCAACATGTCATAACTGAACTTTCACTTACCAAAGAGATATCAGAAGTCCTGCCAACTGCCTTGAACCCATACGCTCGAAAGTGTTTTTCTCATCAAGTGCTTTTCCAATTGCATCAATCCACCATTGCCCCACAGCACTTCCTTCAAGTCCAACCTACAGCCGCGTTCCAAATATGAGGTGATATTTTGACCTTCAAGTGCTTTGCGCTATGGAAAAAGTTTTAGTCCAAATAAAATCAAGTGAAACAAAAGGAGTTACCGTTTCTTTAGCAGCAGACATGGCAAGGAAGCCTGCCCCCATCTCCACCTCTTGCAACCCAACAGCAACAATGCCTACATCTGAAGTGACAGAGCCCAGCCACGACATAAGTGCATCATGTGAAGCTCGTCCTTGACCAACATTCCAGGTACCAATTAAAATTCTAACATTGTCTTGTCTGGCATATAAAGTTTCCTTCTGAGACAATTCCGTACGGATTATGTTGTCCAGGGGTCCTGGAGATGTCACATACCATCCTCGTACTCCACCATGAGTGGCCAAACTGAAAATGAAACCACCACCTGCTGCTAGCTTTATCACAGGTTCATTGTGTGAAACCCAGCTTGAAATTAGCTTTCCGTCGGAATCCAAGACCTGGATGTAGCCACTTGCATAACCCACATATATTCGATCGCCAAAAGTGCAAAAGCACAAAACAGGCCGGTGATGGTGATTCACATCCCGCAAGCGGTTTCCATTTCCATCCCACTGAACAATGAGGCCACTTATGCTTCCAGTCCATATTGTTCCATCTACAGCTAACACGATAGCTTCTGTTTTCCTAGTATCTTCTGAAAACGCACCTGCACTTCTAGTGGCGACTCGGCGAACAGCTCCTGCAGCTCCCATTATAGCATTACGTGATCGCTGCAGAAAGCCCTGTGGTTTTTCCCTTTTTGAAGCCGAGAAGAACTTCAATTTCATTTCATCATCAACTTGTTGGTCTTGTATAGGTGGCATGTCCCCACGATTCTCAACTTGCCCCTCAACATTTAAAACTTTCAGAAGGTCTTTACTCCGAGCATCCCTGCACACTTATAATGATCAACAAGTGACTGAAAGGACCAGTCCTCCTACCAATGTGAGAAAAATAAAAGCCTACCAGATTGAGAATGAGAGTGACTGCACAGCCCACACTTTAGCTCTTACTGAATCGGCTAACAAAAACTTGACTTCTGAGGAAGATATGCTACATGTCCCATTGACAGTAACTTGGCTCCTTAGGTCAATGGCAGACCTCTCCACTAATAAAGCAGCCATGTGTTTCTCCTCCGGTTTAAGCAGCAGAGATTTCTCTAACGTATCCCAAGGCCATATTTTTATCACACCTCCTTCAGAACATGACCACATATCACCTACATCACAACCATAAGCATAAGCAAAGATCATTTTTTTTCACATCAATCAACTCCTCACAATCATAGGACTGAATCAAGAGTAAACTAACCATAAGAGCTAATAACAATGGAATTGACAGGACCACGATGAGCTAGCCACGAGATTCGCTCCTTGAAAGGATTTGAATCATCATCATCAGAAACAGAACTCTGATCCATCTTCCAAGCCCGGATTTTGCCATCCTTGTGACCACTCCACAAAAGCTTGTTGCTTTGGTCAGCCACCAAACACATTGTAGGAGAAGTAGTAACCGACTCCTGAAACGGCGCCGTATCTTCATCCCCTCGGCGTACCTGGCCACCAATACCACACCCAGCCTCATACGCATCTTCCAAATTCCAGAACCTCACACCATTCTCTTGACCAGCCCAAAGCTGCGTCTCCGTACAAGCAATGTTCCTCAAGAACTTCCCAGTCTGCGTCTCCCTTAACGGATGCGGCCTCAACTCAAGACACGGCGGACGTCCAGGATGCACCGCCGCGCGCACCGGGACCTTAAAAATCCCAGCGCCGCCTCCAGCGCCGATGAATTCAGGTAATGGCTCGGTGTCGTCATCCCCAAGACCGCCATTGGGAGGAGGATTAACGATGATGTAATCCTCAGCTCCGGCGTTGGTTTCATCAGCGGCGTTTTCTGTGATGTTACCTCCGGTGGAGAATTCGTCGTCGGAGGAATCGAAATAAACGGCTTCGGATGCTAATGTAGCGGATCTAGGAACCTCGTCGAGGCTGTGTTTGCGGATCTGATGGTGTGGCTTTTGATCGAATTGTAGGCTATAGGAATGCGTTTTACGTCGAGGCGGAACAGGGACGAGCGTAGCCAACGCCTCTTCGTCTTCTTCTTCGATGATTAGCGGTGAGTCCATGGTGGACGATGATGATCAGAGGAATTCAAGAAGTGGAGGAGATTTGGGAATGGGGACGAATGGCGAAGAAGAGAAAAGGGAGAGTGAGAGAGAGAGAGAGAATGAGAATGAGAATGAGAGGAGAGCACGTCGTGGTGGTGGGAGAGAGACAGAAGAGAGAAACATGAAGACGACAAGTGTACGGAAGCGAAAGTCTTGGTCTTTGTTGGTTTCCATGAGTCTGCTCTTTCTCCTTCTTCTTCTTCAGAGAGCAGACTCATGGAATGTTTTGTGATTCTCCAAGGAAGACGCAGTCAAAGAGAGATCATTATTATATATTTATGCTCCCAGTCCTTCTCACGTTCCTTTGTTTTATTCTTACGAATTTATTGTTAGGTCCCTTAGTTTTCTGATTTCTTGATTTTATTTTTTGTTTAATTACTTACATCCAGATCGTGCAAAATGCAAATGCATGGCATCTTTATTTCAATATGTTTATTTTTTGAAAGATACTAGTTATTAATGTTTTTTTCCACATACTGATATAATACCATTCAACAGTTCAGTAATGTGTAACGACAAGATTTCTTCAATTCCAGCTGTCGGTAATTAATATCAAAATGTCTTAAATGTTACCACTTGTCATGTTCCTAACTAGGATCAAGTGGCACAATCATGGGATATATTAAACCTTATTATTGGTAGGTCTTCAATTGGTAAAATAATATTTGGTTTGATAAAGATTAAAAAATAAAAGCACTCAAATGATGTTGAGTAAAAATAATGCAGCAAGAAGAGCCTTATTTTCAACAGAGTTTGTGTTGGAAACAAGAGAAATGGCTCACAATAAATGAAACATCAAAGAGAAAGAGATAACTGATTAACGAACCAAGATGACCTAAGACTCCATAAGCCTATCCATTATGAGCTTCACGACCGCAGGAGCATCAACCGTCACTGCCACTTTTACCGATGGTTTGTCTGACCACTCATTCTCTTCCTCAAACCTGGTTCACATAAAAAACAACAACAAGTTTTTAGTTCCATCACCACACATGAGTACTCTCTATAACTAATGTATGTATGAAAACCTTACTTCTTTGGATTGTTGTACAGTAAAGTAAGTCCCCTAGTGATACCGCTTGTTTGCACTCTAGCTACTCCTTCTGTATAAGTGAATAGAGAAGGAAGGAAAGCCGCAAGGATCGTCGCAGGATCATGAAGGTAGACACCTACCGCAAAAGAAAAAAAAGAGGTTAAGATAAAACATAATGGGTCTATAAACAAATAATTATCAAATCATACCTTTGATTTCGTAAGCCGTGAGATGATAATCATAATACACATCAAGGATTTTACAGAGATATTGAGCAAATTTCCCGTTAGATGATGCCAGTTTGTCTTTGTCATTAGCTAAATCCAGCAGAAACACCAGGAAAAAAAAAAGTCATTACTAAGCTCTGTTTCACTAAATTATGTTCTTGGTCGCAACAAGCAATCAAAACCTCGAGCCATAAAAGCAACGATCAAGATCATCACGTTTCTGTAGACAGAATTTGTATATTTCTATACAAAACATCTAATCAAGAAAAACAATTTCCAAGATAACCTGTCATAATAACTTGATGGGTCACATTGATCCCCACAGCAATTATATCGGCCCCACATGTGAACACAATATCTGCAGCTTCTGGATCGCCAAAAATCTACCCTAGCAAGAAAATTGGTTAAAAAGATGTGAAAATTTAAGAAGATTTCTGATAGAAAGTGATATATTATGTGTACGAAGATCACATTACTAGTAACGGGTGAAGGAACTTACATTAGCTTCCGAAGCTGGATTTACATTTCCGTTTACTGCGAATGCACCACCAAGAAGAACAATTTGTCCGACATTTTTCGAAAAATCTGGATCAAGCTGAATAGCCTGCATCAAGGTAGTGAAATCTTCAATATGGAGGAATAGAGATAGGTAATGCTCGGAAAATGAAAATTGCGGATGAGAACATCTTACCAACGCGATATTTGTTAGTGGTCCCAAAGCAACAACCGTGATTTCACCAGGGTAAAGTTTTGCTTGTTCAACTAAAAACTCAGGTCCAGACTTTTCAATTGGTTTTCCTTTAGGTGGAGGGAAATTTTGGTTGCCAAGCCCATCTTTTCCATGAACAAAGTCAGCAATTCGAAGCTTGGTATCGTTCTTTACAGAAGAAAAGACAACAAGTTATCAATAAAAAAGTCTAAGAGGTAGGACATGGGAAAAAGACACAAACTTGCTTATCAGGTTTGGATTCAGAAATATTGGACAGACCAAAACGTTTTTGTCTGCTTTGGAACTAGAAAACATATATTGAATCTCAAACACATTACATAGCATCCATCTTTATCACAATAACAAATCAAAGGCCATAAAGTAGAAACATACCAAGAAGGTTTTATGTGTTCCTTCAGCCACAGGAATATCCGTCCTACCCGCAACCTCCAACTAGTAGATATGCATATAGAACAATGGTGACTTAGATCATCCAAGAAATGTTATTGATTTCAGTTCATAATGAGGAGATCCATATGAACAAAAAAAAGTGTAGAAATGATACCAAATGCAAGGCGTTTCGAGTGGCGAGAGTGGTATACACGTTTCCAAAGATAGTAGTGAGGCCAATGACATCAACTTCTGGTGAATTTAAAGCCACGAATATCGCCATGGCATCATCTATAACATCATCAAATCCAGTAAGAATAAACTCATGAGAGCTCTCTTGAGTAAAGTAAAGTAAAAAAAAACTCATGTATCAAACTCAGATCTCTAATTTCCCAGAATCAGAATCAGTAAAACCAAGTAGTTCCACTAAGCAGAGAGAATCCAGTAAACCCACCAAATCCGAGAAGATTCAAAAACGTTGGGCAATGACAGTAGAGAAACAGAGATCCGAATCGAATCGAATCCAATAAAAAGGAGAAAAGTATATACCGATTCCAGGATCAGTATCGATGATAATCTTCTTGCGGTCTCCTATCGCCATCGGACTTCAACACGGAAAAGGCGGAGACTTTAAGGGACCCAAATGCCGGAAAAAGCTAAATCCGAGCTTTCACACACAAAAGAAAAGAGTCTTTTGGAATATTTATGATCTAGCACGGTAGCACCTACCAAAGAGTTCATAAAAAAAGGTTTATTTTTCCTAAGTCTGCAAACGTGGGTTTGTTATCCTCTGTTTTGGCTGTTTCTTTATTATATAAACAAATCGAATTGTATTCAATCACGTTTTCCATTATCTCTTTCCATATTTTTCTACTCAGAAGAATTCTTCCTCTCGACGGAACTACTACATTAGAGATGATGATGCTGTTTTGCAACGATTGGCAACAGAGATTTTTCTCAACAAAGTTTTTACCGGTTCAGTGTTATTTTTACCACCTGGTTCATGACATTTTGGTTTATAAAACCGGAAAATCTTCCACAATACCGGCTCTGTTCTTCTTCCTTTTTTTTTTTGTCAAAGGCTCTGTTTTTTATTATTATCTATCGGCTCCTTTATATACCTTACGTTAATCCAAAGAATCATGACCGTTTCTTTTTGTTACGTGAGCTCTGAGAAATAAGCTAAACAAAAGGTAAAAGAGTGGTTTTAGGTTTAGGTGAGTGGTTTTAATTAAAATTATGAATTATCCGTAAGAGCATTTCCAATGCCCAACTCTATAATTTCCTCTATTTTAGAGTAATCCATTGTCTCTCTCCTCTATATTTTAGAGGGATACATTGAAGCAAAATCTTCTCTAAAATAGAGTTCTTCTAAAATAGAAGAAATTATAGAGTTGGGCATTGGAGATGGTCTAAGCAAAACAAAACCTCTGAATATATATTCTTTTAACCAATTCCCTATATAAAAACACCTTTAGCTAAACCTTAAACCCTAATCAAAATCTCTTTTTGTTTTGCTAACACTAGAATTTGTTTTATTCATTAAAAACGAAGGAAAACAATTTTTGAAAAATATAATAAGTGGATAATCTCGAATTCAATTCTCTAGCTAATCCATATAGGAACAGGAAAAAAAAGCTTAGGCTATTTGACCTCCAAATCAAATCCTAATAGAATTGGGAGAACACTTTCCCTATATATATATATATATATATATATATATATATATGTGTGTGTTTTGGCATATTAATTAGGCGCGTTTAAGAATCGTACGAGAAGGATAAACGATGATTAGTCGAGAAGATGAAGAAAAAGGTGCATCATGGGTAGTATTCATGTGGAGCCACTCACTGCCTGTGGAGACGAAACAGAGTGTTATGGAGGCAATAGAGAGGGAAGACAGAGTTTTCATTCAATTTCCACGAAAGAAGAGAACCTTGAGGATTCCTATCTCTACTCCTTCTTATACTACTGCACTAGAGGAGAATGTGACTGAAGAAGACCCTCCCAAAGTCAATATTATTGATGAACCATTAACTACACCTCCATCAAAACGCAAGAGATGTTCTCTTTTGCTCCGTCCCACAGAAGAAAAACCTAAGAAAGCAAAACGCAAGGCCAACGGTCGTTTTGATGCAGGAGCCTCTTCTTCTGGAACGAGAGAGCCGACGCCGCAGTGGCTGGTGAGGTTGATGAGGGCAAAGAAGGGAGAAAATCCTATAAATGTCATAAATAAAGAACTGACCGCAACCGATGTCAAATCAGAGCAACGTCGTCTCTCCATGCCTTTCGGCCAGATCAAAGATTTTGATTTCTTGAGCCCCGCTGAAAAAAGGATCATAGAAGAACATGCCAATAATGAACGTGAAGAAGGAGTAGACGTGATACTCGTGGCTTCTGATCTAAGGGAATTTAAGTTGAATTTGAGGAGATGGGTCATGGGGACCTCTCCTCTATACATTTTGGTTTCAGGGTGGAATAAGGTGGTCAAAGAATGCCGTCTAGAGGAAGGTAATAAGATTCGCCTCTGGTCTTTCCACGTTAATGACCAGCTCTATATCGCTATGGTTCCTCTTTCGCCAACTGAGTCCGGCAAATCCGTATCCGAGAGGATAAGCCCTGCGTTAGTGATCAAGGACAAAGCTAATGATGGCTTGCCGCACAAGTAAGCTTGGGGGTTTTTTTTTAGGGAGGTTTTAGGTTTTTCGCTTTGTTTTGGGGGTTTTAAAATTTAAGAATTTATCATCAGATTTGTTTTATTTAGATTCTCAAATTCTCATTAGGAGTCTCGAGATGGTTTTTAGGTGTTTTGCTTCATTGAATATTTGATGATATCAATGACTTTTAAGGATTTTTGGATACGATTATTTTAATAGTGCACTTGTACCTCTCAAGACAGATAAAACCCGTGTTCAAAAAATCGCTAGGCGCTAGTCGGGCGGTGAGGGTGCGCCTAGCGCCTAGCAAGAAAATCGGGGATTACACGGGGATTAATCGGGGATTAGTTTTAGGGCTATTTAATATTTTAAAAACATATTAATCCATTATAATTAAGAAATTTATATAATATTATTTTTAAAATTGTATTAAACACATGAAAACAAGATTTTAATTTCAAATTTATGATTTTTATACAAATTACGAACATAAGTAGGACGTTTTGAATTTTAGATTAAAAAAAAGTAAAAACAAAAAAAAAAAAAAAAAAAAATTGGGCTAGGCGCCGTCTAGGCGGTCCAGGCGGACAAAAAATCGGATCTCCGATTTTTCTCACCGATTTGGACAAAATCGCCGCGGTGCTCCTCCGATTTTTAGAACAGGGCCTCTTACAAACATTTTTTGGCTTTTAGGTACCTTTCTTACCAATAATAACCATATGCCAATTTAATTAAATACTTTTTTAATATTTAAGATTTACGGAAGATTCTTCTAAGAGCCTATTGATAATCATGGTCTTATATTACGAGGTACGCTTATATATAATAATATAAAGGAATTCATTTCAAAAAGGTTTTTCACTTTTGATTTTTTAGATTTAAAACTAAACTTTTAAAATATTTTAGATAAACCGTTTTGATAATTAATGTTTACTTTTAACTAAAATTTTAAAATACAAAATATATTTATTTAAAACATCGAAGTGTTAAATTGAAATACGTTGAAAACTAATCGGACTTAGCATCACGTCCTTTTGGTCTGTAAGTTTTGTGGTGTCATAAGTTCAACATGTTTTCACGTATTGTATATTAACACTTATTGTTTTTATAAATAATATTTTAACTAAAACTCTAAAAATACAAAATATTTTTATTTTTAAACATCATAAGTGTTAAATTTAAACACGTTGAAAACTAACCGGACTTAGCATCCCGTCTTTTTGGTCCGTAAGTTTTGTGGTGTCATAAGTTCAACATGTTTTCACGTATTGTAATATTTAACACTTAGTGAAGTTTTAAAATTTTAGATATATAACTATAAATATATAACATTAAGCTATGATTAAAAAATTGTTGTGGTTGTGACTATATAAAACTAAAATATGGTTAGTAAAAAATGTTTGCTTTTGCATAAGAGTAGAAAAAGTTTTATGGATTCAATATTTTTTGGTAAAACATTGGAAATATTTCTTATATATCTATGAATTATAAGATTTTTTATATGAGTTTTCCACTTCCACGTGAATCATGTGATATAGACATTGCATCTCAAAACCTCTTTTTCAAACTTCTCCTAGATCTCCTTTTTCATTTTCTTCTCTCTTTTATCTGTTGTAATTAGCTTAGATCGAATATATTAGATATAAAAAAATAAGAATATGCCTCTTTAAAATAACGAACAAAACAAGAAAAGAAACGAAGAAGCTAAGAATCAAATCTTAAGAGACAGGACAAGTTAAAGAGGTTTTAAGAAGATATAGTTTCACAAGCAAAGGCAAAGCTAAAATATGTCTGCAACAGAAAATGTCGGACGATTTTCACCATCACACGTTTCAATCTCCAAAACAAAAACCCACACCTTAAATTCTCAAATCTTAAACCCAATTTTCTTGTTTCTTGAATCATCTCTGCTCATAATCGGAAATGCAGATTTCGTCTTCTTCTTTTACTAAATTTACCAATCTCTATACGATAAGATCGAGTAGTGATCATCATCAATGGAGACATAACTATAACTTGAAGCAGCTTTTCGTTCCAAGCTCATGTCCAAACCTCTCTGTTTCAAACTTTCAGCACCTTCCTTTGAACCAGAGTGTTGCGGCCATAGTGTTTGGAGGAGGATCAGATACTGAGCTTTATCCACTGACCAAAACAAGATCCAAAGGAGCAATCCCCATTGCAGCAAACTACAGACTTATTGATGCAGTCATCAGTAATTGCATCAACAGTGACATCACCAAGATCTATGCAATCACTCAGTTTAATTCCACTTCTCTCAATTCACATCTCTCTAAAGCTTACAGTGGATTTGGACTCGGAAAAGACAGATTTGTTGAAGTCATTGCCGCTTATCAGAGCCTGGAAGATCAAGGATGGTTTCAGGTTTAGTCAAACTTAAAATCCCTTTTTCCCCTGTTTTTAGATCTGTTTCGTGTTCTTCACGAAATCTTTATTTCTATGTATGTTAACAAAAGGGAACTGCTGATGCGATAAGAAGATGCTTGTGGGTATTTGAAGAGTTTCCAGTGACAGAGTTCTTGGTTCTTCCTGGGCATCATCTCTACAAAATGGATTATAAGACGCTAATCGAAGATCATAGAAGAAGCAGAGCGGATATAACCATTGTTGGACTAAGCTCTGTTACAGACCATGACTTTGGTTTCGGTTTCATGGAAGTTGATTCCACAAATCTTGTCACTAGATTCACTATCAAGGGTCAACAAGATATGATCTCTGTGAGTTAAATATTTCTAGAATGTTATGTATGATTCAGAATCATCTGCCGACTAATGTTATAGTGCAGGTGGAGAACAGAACAACAACTAGGAGTGAAGGAACGTCTTCTCGCTCTGTCCCAAGCGCAGGGATTTACGTGATTGGTCGAGAACAGATAGTGAAGCTTCTGAGAGAATGTTTGATAAAAGCAAAAGACTTGGCCAGCGAAATCATTCCTGGTGCAATCTCTGAAGGAATGAAGGTAAATTTTAAGAGAGGGAGAGAGACAAGAAGCAATCCGTAGGCTAAACTCTGTTTTTTCAGGTGAAAGCTCATATGTTTGATGGATATTGGGAAGATGTGAAGAGCGTTGGAGCTTACTATAGAGCTAACATGGAGAGTATTAAGAGGTGTAGATCGGACTCCAAGTAATGTAAACACTTGTGAGACATAAATGACTCTTAATAAGATAACTTGTGATTCAAGCCAGCGTTTCTTTGTTTTTTTTTTTTGTAGTTATAGATTCTATGACAGACAATGTCCTCTGTACACAATGCCTCGGTGTTTGCCTCCAAGCTCCATGAGTGAAGCTGTAATAACCAACAGTATTATCGGAGACGGTTGCATTCTCGATGTAATTTGCAAAACTCTCTTTCAAATCCTTGAAACCCTAGCAGTCATTGTTAATCAAAAGCTTGAAGAATGTCGTTCTCTTCTTGTATGTGCAGAGATGTGTCATTAGAGGATCGGTGGTTGGAATGAGAACAAGAATCGCTGATGAAGTGATTGTAGAAGATTCAATCATCGTCGGTTCTGATATTTATGAGGTAAACCAGGGTTCTTGGATCAAAATTAGATCTATTAATTAATACCATATTATAAAGTTCAAGAACAATATTTTTGTCACAAAATGTGTTTACAGATGGAAGAATATGAGAGAAGAAAAGGGAAGGAAAAGAAGATAGAGATTCGAATAGGGATCGGTGAAAAGAGTCGAATAAAAAGAGCCATTGTTGATAAAAATGCCAGGATTGGTAAAAACGTTATGGTAACAATATACACGCACATAGATTTCAATTTATAATTCAATTTCTTTAGTTTTATCTTTTTTCTTAAAATAAATACGATTCACAGATTATAAACAGAGACAATGTTGAAGAAGGAAACCGAGAAGCTGAAGGATACGTTATAAGAGAAGGAATCATTATCATACTTCGAAACGCAGTGATCCCAAATGACTCCATCCTCTGAAAATTTTTCCTATTTTATAAAATCCTTCATTTTTCTATGTAAAATAAAACATTTAAAAATGAAATATATTAGTACAGGTCACCAAGAAATGAAATTAATATGGTCAACGAAACCTGTTACTAATTGAAATAATTACATTTCACAAAAACTTTTACAATAGAATGATATAATGAGACAAGAAGCATCAACATGTAGCCTCAGTGATCTTATACAAGTCAGGAGCAAAATATCACCCAGTCGAATACCCAAAATTTGAGTTCTCCATCTTTCTTTGAACAGATTCTCGAGGAATTTGTGTTTCTTGAAGATTTTTTTCAATCTTGAGAATGATCAACGTTTGCTACTAATTAGATGCTCAAGTATCTCAACAACATCAATAGCACAAAAGCAGACAGACTCAGCCAAAGCTTTCCAGACAGAAGATTCCGGCACCATATCCTGACTAACCATCTCTTCCAACCACATCACAGCTTCATATCGCCGGTCCATATCACAAAGACCTTTTATCATCACATGGTAAGTTTCAACACCAGGAAAGTGTGATTTTATCAACATCTCCTCCATGACCTGACTCGCCTCAAGAAACTGACTATCTCGACATAGACCATCCATTAGAGTTTGATATGTTTCTTCGTTTGCTACACAAGAGACTTGCTTAGACATCTTTTTGAGATATCCAACAGCCTCCATGGATTTTCCTTCATCGCATAGCCCTTTTATAAGAACGTTATACACTCCAACTGTTGGAAGGCAATGACCTTCCATCATCTCCTTATTGATTACAGAAACTGCTTCTTCAAGCTTTCCGGCTTTACAGAGTGCTTTCACCTTGGCACCGTAAATAAATGGTGTTGGCTCAAAGCCTTTTCTTCGCATTGCAAGAAGCACTTCTTCACCTTCAACAAGCTTACCTTCCTCAAAAAGATCAGTAGCCATGGCACTGTAGCTATCCAAACTGGGAATTGCGCCTCGGATCAAAGTCTCGGTTAACAATCGTTTCACCCGCTTTATACCCTCACTGTTACTCTCCCAATGACCAGCTTCAATTTGATGGTAACATCGTTTTGGAGCCTTTAGTCCTTTTCTCAAGATTTTACCAAGAATTTCAATAGCTTGATCAACCTCACCAGCATCACATAATGCATCCAGTAGAATTTTATAAACCACAATGTCCTCACCTGAACCTTTCTGTGAGATCCTCCAGAACATTGAATACAACAGGTGCGTGGCTTCATCAAGTTTCCCCTCTAGACAAAACCCTTTCATCAAAATCCTGAAACTGTCTCTGTCCGGATAACAACCCTGGTAATTCATCTCTTGAAAAACCTGAGACGCAAGGTCAGAGCGATTGACCTGGCAAAGAACCTTCATAAGCAAATTCAGAGCCGTTATTCGAGAATTCACCTCCCAACCATAACAATACTTTCGGAATATATGACAAGCAGCTTCGAGCTCTGATTCTTTAACCATCTCCTGTAAAAGAGTATCAAAAGATAGAGTCCAATTCACACAATTGAACTCATGAAGGCTCTTGAAGAGAGAAATGGCATCATCCAGCCTTCCAGCTCTGGAGAATGTACGAATAGCCGATGCAAAAACCGAATCTTTACATTCACAAGAATCACCCTTCATTCTCTCAATGACATATTTCATTTCCAACACACGGTTAGAATTACCGAGGATGTCAATCATGGTGGCATACACCGTGCCATTGTGACCGTAACTCGGAAACCTCACTTTCGCTTCCTCAAAGAGTTTAAGTGCGGTCACTGGATTCTTCTGCTTCTTTAGAATTTGAGAAAGAAGACTTGGCGTTAGAACTCTTGGCCATCTAACACTCATGACAACTCTTGTGCAGGGTTCAGATTTCCTGCACAAGTATCATCTCGTCAACAGTCTAACCCTAGAAACCAAAATCATTCCAAATTAAATAAATTTCGCCATCTGCCTATTGAAAGTTCGGATTTTTCAATATCTACAGATAAATTCAAAGTGTACCTGGAGATTTCAGTATCGGATTTTTGGGATCTCTTTCAAGTTCAGTCTCGTAAGAGCTATGGAAAATGCAGAGACTTTGGAAGAGATTGTGACATTTTTTTCGTAGTACGGTAAATAAAGAAGATTTTCACTTTAACCCCATAACTTTCAACTATTGATGAAAAACCCCACAAACTTTAGCATGTGAGATTACAACCCACAACTACAAAACAAACAAAGTACAACAATCAAAAGAGCCTGATCAAGATTATTCAAGAGCATGTTTCTGCTTTCTTAGACTCGGATCCAATTTCGAAACTTTCTCTTTTTATTGATCTTGAAGAGAACCATGGACTGTATCACACATTCCAGGATTCTTCAAACACCAAAATGGTTGGATAGGTTCAGCTCCAATCCCTCTCGTCACCATCCTATACCGCCACAGGTTTAACCGGTCCACGGCTTCACCGCATCTCTTAACACCTCTCTCGTCTCTATTCCCTGACCACAAGCTCTCCGCCAACGCGGAGGCACGTGGCCAAAGACGTGAGTCTAAAACCGTCGAGTCAGCTTGCTCTGACCACAATGCAACCTCTCCTCCTAGCACCAGCTTCCTCTCTTTCTCATCGAGCAAACCATCGGTTATATCATAGTTGTATATGCTTTGCCATGTCTTGAATGGTGCACACCAAGAGCCGCCGCCGCTTCCTTGCTGATCATATATACTATCATTCCCTAGAAACCCGCCGTGACCGCAGTCTAAATAGTAGAACTCTGATGAAGAGACAATTACTCTGTAACCAGCAGCTACGATTCTCTTTGTATTCGCAGGACCGTTATTCCAAGTCTGTAAGATTGTGTGCTCTTTAGGTAGAAATGATGGATCCACCTTGATTTGTGCATCCAACAGAACATCTTCCCAGTAAACAACTGTGCGGTTCTGTGACACGATGTAAGGTAATGTCGAGTTTATGTACTTTTCAAGAAGCTGGCTTAGTGTTCCGCCAGAGGACAAGAAAGAAATGATCGCAGGATTGGTTTTCCAACAGCCTGGGATAACTTCATCTCCACCTCCATGAAAGAAAGATTCTGGAAATTGCTTAACGACATCTTTTATGACATTTTTAACAACTTCATATGTTATAGGACTCAAGGGATTAAGCTGACCAGTCCCAGGTTCACTAGCTAACCGCTCGTCCCAACTTTTTCCAGCAGGCCACCAGAACATATTGGCACATGTCACAATTTCCGGGTACGCTTCTCCCCATGATCCTGTATGGCCTGTGGAGTTTATCAGTATCCATTAGAACCAAGCTAATTTCTTGTACAAGAGCAAATCAAGAATTGACTCACCAGGAGTGTCTATTTCAGGAAGTACTCTAACACCATGCTCAAAACCATACTGAACAATCTTTGAGACATCCTCGGGAGTGTATACCATGTCTGGTCCATAAGATCCCTTTGCAGCGAGTGAAGGTTCGGAAGGAAGCACTAATGGAAAAGATTGTGAATCAGTAATATGCCAATGGAACACATTGAGTTTGTTTGCACTCATGGCCTTAATTGTCCTCATTATATCATCTACTCCATAGTAATTCCTCGATGTATCGAGCAAAACACCTCTATGGCCAAACAAAGGAGAATCCTGAATATAAATTCCAACTGGTAAGCACAAATCAGGAGATGTTCCCCAAATCATCTGAGAGAATGTCTCAAGGCCACGCATAGCTCCCCAAGCCGAATGAGCCAACAAGTGCGCGGAAACGCTGCCAATGGGGATGGAGAGGTTGTAAGACTCATCAACACCGTGGTGAAGCGGAAGAGAAAGATCGGTAACAATGACTACAAGGTTCCTCAAGGTGTAACCTTTCGTAAGTTTGACAGGACGGTTAATGAGAGGCGAGTAATTCTCAGAGCGGATCAGGTTGAGATAACGTGTTACAGAGGCCGAAAGGTATTGGTGTTCAGGGGTAAGGATGGTGAAATTTGGAGAGAGGGCAATGGCTTTCTGTTGAGGCCATGAGAGAAATCTCGGCTTTGGCCAAATGTTGATAGGTCTGGCAGTGGAGAGCAATGGCGAAAGAAGCGTAATGAAGAAGAGTAAAGGTATCACATGAAACTCGGAAAGAGTAAGCATGATTTGTTCTTGAATCAATCTACTACTAATGGACTTTTAAACACAAAGCGTTGCAACAATCATTGGTATCCAAAATCTGCAAAGAAAGAAAAGAAATTTGAAGTATGCATAACAGATCACAACAACAACAGCATCAAAAACAAAGACAAGTAAATGGGTAAAAGCTCCACCACTAGATCAGAGTAAACACAAAGCAGCATTAAGAACCCAAGTGCATAAAGTGTTGAACTTTAATGACTCAAAAGCATTCTGAAGCAAACCCTGGATGATAAATGGGGTTTTTCAGCCAATCTGATTGTTTGTTTATCAAATCTCCATTGCAAGCACAGAGAGCTGAGAACTAATTGGAATTGCAGAAAAACGAAAACTAAAAACGAAGAGAGAAATCGTAACAGAGGATTACCCTTAAAAGTAGTAATTTGTCATTCACGGAAGCATCTCCGGGAGAATTTGACTTAGAAAAATCTAGAAATTGCTTCACTCTAAAAAGTCAGTCATCGTCTTCAGTCTTTACTCTAAAAAGTCTTGTCAACTCTTAAAGGATCTCTAGATATGGATTGATAGTTGTTACATTATAGTAATAAAATAATAATATTTTTCTCGTTGCATATTTATTGTATTCTATTACTTGTATATTTAATTATTACCAAAAGTGTCTTCTTTAAATGGAAAAATAAAATCATTATCATTTTACATTGCAAAACATAGACAAAAAAACCTAATTTGCTTTCTTCTCTCTCCTCTCTTTTCTGAAAACAAACCAGCCGCCGCTCATGTTCGGCCAACGTCCGGTGGCTCCTTTAGCACCGGCGTTGTGCCTCTTTAGTGTAATTTGTTGTCTTTTCTTCTTTCTCTAGCCTTTTACTCGTTCCGGTGAGTCTCTTTTTTGCGATGGGTTTTTACTTGTTCGTGAGGAAGAGGGTGAAGTTTCTGTTCTTGGAGCAGCTTCTTTGCTCGAGTTTTGCGGCGGCCCCCTCCCAGGTGGGATGTGAAGTCGTTTCTGGTTTGGTTTGGCTGCTCAGCGAGGCTTGGTGGCGTTTCCGGTCAGTTCGTGGTGAGAGATGGATCTGAGTTGTTCGTGGTGTTGTGTTTGGCATCGAATGTCCTGGAAAATCTCTTCTTGTGAAGAGACGGACTCGTTGCTATTTGCCATTGGCTCTAGGCTCATTTTCTTTGGTTGGTTCTTCTGTCTCATTAAGATCTGCTTCGTTTTGGAGTTTGTGGGTCACTTTTTGCCATCATAGGCGGTATCTCTACCAGTTTTGAGGTTATCGTCTTCTCGAGGTTGGTTTGGAACGTTTAATACTATCCAAAGCTCTATCATTTCTTTCAGCAGAGAGAAGAGCTATACAATGGGTTTTGATTCGGTTCCTCTCCACAAGTCAAATAAGGCAATTGTGCGTTGGTCCCTTAGCTCCTAGTTCAGATTTTTTTCTTTAGATTCTCGTGGTTCCTTGTCATTTCACTCATTGGAGGACTCTAGGTTTGTTTTCTAAGTTTTAGCTTATCGTTGTATCATCGGTTGTTTATTAGTTTCCCTCTTTTGGGCTCTTGTCTTCGGGGATATATCCATTTTCCGCCGACTTATCTTACCGGGGATATTATCTTTTTCCGCCGGTCGTTGTATCCTTCGAAGTTTTATCAATATCATTCAGACGAAAAAAAAAAAAAAAAGGAAAAATAAAATAAATATTCTTATCTTTTGTTTACAATTTAAATATTAGACTATCAAAAGACTATCCTTTCTGGCTGTTTGTAACGTTAATATCTATAACTTTTATTTAAGATTTGTAATCGATAGTATCTAAAGATCCAAACTGAATTAGGAAGAGTCGTCGTTATCAAATAAGACCAAAATCTGTAAACCGTAAGTATGTTGCACAATTAGAAATCAGACAAAAATGTGTTGAATCAAGTGTTCATTTTCAACCAGCCGTTTAAAAAAGCTGCTAACAGCAAAAACATAAATCTGATAAGTCCAATTTAAAAGAAAATTCCATTTTAAAATGAGTGGTTAATTAATTCCCCAATGACAGCTAATACATCATCTATAATTAGCCATCAAGTCTGAAAACTTAAAAGAGGTTGTATATTAGTTGTTATTGCAGTTAAGACTTCTATATGAACCCAACGTTTTGTCTGAACCTAACGTTGGGTTCAGACACATAATATTATCATTTTTTTTTGGGGTTTCCGACCAGCCATCGTAGGAGGAGATGTCTTCCGGAGCCCCCCTTAATGTGACGAATCCTAGCTATGATATTGAGATATCGCGTTTTGGAAAAATTGTGTGTTATGATCAAAGTCTTCTCTTTGAGAAGAGAGAACAAAAAGGATGGGAGAGCGGAAGTACGCTCGCCTCTTCCCTTCCGTTCTTCATAACGCAACTCTTTGTCGCGAACCTTAGCTATCGCGTCCTCTACTATATAACCCGACCCTTTTATCTTCCTCCTTTCGTAGCTCAGATCCTCGTGCGTATGCAAAATTCCTATCAAAATTTTGCTACGTCCGTTTTTCTGGCTCTCTAGTTCCGTGTCTTAACTTGCTGTGATTTTATTTTTGCAGTGTGGATTATTATTTAGCCCAAGTGTGCTTGGGAACACACCTTTCATAGTCACCCATGTATTCCCCTACAGATTCACAATGGTTCTTGAGACATTCGCAAACTTAGCTCTTGTCTACAACATCTTCCTCCTTGGTCTAGGGATGGACCTGAGGATGGTGCGGATCACCGAGCTCAAACCGGTCATCATCGCCTTTGCGGGGCTTCTTGTTGCTTTACCTGTTGGTGCCTTTCTTTACTATCTCCCGGGAAATGGCCATCCAGACAAGATCATCTCTGGTTGCGTCTTCTGGTCTGTCGCGCTAGCCTGTACCAACTTCCCTGACCTGGCAAGGATCCTTGCGGATCTTAAGCTTTTGCGGTCCGATATGGGCCGTACGGCCATGTGTGCAGCCATTATCACTGATTTGTGCACATGGGTCCTCCTCGTTTTTGGGTTCGCTTCTTTTAGCAAAGCAGGTAAAAGTTTCCTACAATTAGTTTAAAATATTTGGGACCACACGCCAAAACTCAAACTAATACCCAAAAACTTACAACCTTTAAATATATTCTGATGTTTATTCGTTTGTTATTTTCTTTTTGGTGGTTAAAAAGGGACATGGAACAAATTTATGCCGTTCGTGATAGTCGTCACCGCAATCTTCGTCCTCCTCTGCATATTTGTGATCCGTCCGGGAATAGCATGGATCTTCTCCAAGACCGTGAAGGCAGGTCACGTCGGAGACACCCACGTTTGGTTCATTTTAGGAGGTGTGGTCCTATGCGGCCTGATCACAGACGCATGCGGGGTCCACTCCATAACCGGGGCATTCCTGTTCGGTCTCTCCATTCCGCACGACCACATCATACGTAACATGATCGAGGAGAAGCTCCATGACTTCCTCTCCGGGATCCTTATGCCTCTCTTCTACATCATTTGTGGGTTACGAGCAGATATTGGTTTCATGCTCGACTACACTGACAAGTTCATGATGGTTGTAGTCATTTGCTCTTCCTTCTTAGTAAAGATCGTGACTACCGTGGTCACCTCTTTATTCATGCATATGCCTATGCGTGACGCATTCGCTATCGGAGCCCTTATGAACACCAAGGGAACTTTATCGCTGGTCGTTCTTAATGCTGGTCGCGATACTAAGGTACTAATCAATCAATCAACTTTCTTTTATTGCATATGACACTTTCCGAGTCTAGGGAAATATAAAGTTGAATACGATATAAGTGAGTGAAACATGAACCATAGAGAAATCTTTCATTAATCATTATTCTTCTAAACATTATTTTACTCATAGAATAAATTATTTTTGTTTTTGTCAGCAATAATTTTCATTGTTTTTTAAAAAAAAAAGTGAAATTTCAGCGTTATAATCAATTTTATTTAAATTCTCCAACTAAAAAAACCATTTGCAGGCGCTGGATAGTCCAATGTATACTCATATGACGATCGCGCTTCTAGTGATGTCACTAGTCGTCGAGCCTCTTCTCGCGGTTGCATACAAGCCCAAGAAAAAACTTGTTCATTACAAGTACCGTACGGTCCAAAAGATCAAAGGAGAAACAGAGTTTCGCGTCTTAGCTTGCGTCCATATACTCCCCAATGTCTCTGGGATCACCAATCTCTTACAAGTCTCAAACCCAACCAAACAATCACCTCTCAGCGTTTTCGCCATTCACCTCGTGGAGCTCACCGGTCGAACCACGGCCTCGCTGCTAATCATGAACGACGAATGCAAACCAAAAGCTAACTTCTCGGACAGAGTCAGAGCAGAGTCCGACCAAATCGCTGAGACCTTCGAAGCTATGGAAGTCAACAACGACGCAATGACGGTTCAGACCATCACCGCAGTCTCTCCTTACGCAACCATGCACGAAGATATCTGCGCGTTAGCCGAGGACAAGCGAGTTTGTTTCATCATATTGCCTTACCACAAACACTTGACACCGGACGGTCGGATGGGAGAAGGAAACTCTTCTCACGCTGAAATTAACCAAAACGTTTTGAGCCACGCCCCTTGCTCGGTCGGGATTTTAGTGGACCGTGGTATGGCCATGGTCCGGTCTGAGTCGTTCCGTGGTGAAGCAATGAAAAGAGAAGTCGCAATGCTCTTCGTGGGTGGTCCAGACGACCGCGAGGCGTTATCATACGCCTGGCGAATGGTCGGACAACACGTGATTAAACTCACTGTGGTAAGATTCGTCCCTGGACGCGAAGCTCTAATCTCGTCCGGGAAAGTTGCAGCGGAGTACGAGAGGGAGAAACAAGTGGACGATGAGTGCATCTACGAATTTAATTTCAAGACAATGAATGATTCTTCCGTTAAATATATCGAAAAAGTGGTCAACGATGGTCAAGACACGATCTCTACGATCAGAGAAATGGAAGACAACAATTCTTATGATCTTTACGTTGTCGGAAGAGGATATAACTCAGAAACTCCGGTGACTGCCGGTTTAAACGATTGGAGCAGTAGTCCTGAGCTAGGCACAATAGGGGACACATTAGCTTCGTCGAATTTCACAATGCATGCTTCGGTATTAGTCATTCAACAATACTCTGCCACTAAAAGACAAGCTGCAGTCACAGCAGCCGCCGCAACAACCGTTGTGGGAGCGGTCGCTGGTGCTACCGTTAACAATCAAGAACCCGTTGGTGGTGGGGCTAAGACGCCTCGTGATGCTGAGCCATTTATGAAGTCTATGTATGAAGACGAAGATGAAGATGATGAAGAAGATCATCAATATGGAATTCATAGGTAATGAGTTTTATACATATATGTTCTTTGAATCTATGTTTTTGTCTTCTTCTTTCTATTAGCCAATGAGAATGTGAATGGTCTTGAAAAATGTAACTGAATTCAGTTTGGAGAATTTGCCATTTTCTCATTGTGAAATGATCAATTTTAATGCTCTCAAACTCAAAACCAATATTGAACATGTTTTTCACTCTGTTCAATTATATTCTTACGGATAGAATCTAGTATATTGGGGTAATTCCGAAAATAAAATAGTATATTCATGTTAAGGGATAACACCGCAAATAAATCATTTTTCTTTCCATCTTCGATTCCGTATCCCTAGACTATGCAACATTCCCTTAATAGACTACCGAAGTACAGATAACAATTTTCGGGATTTGTTTATGCTTTTTTTTGTTGTCTTCTGATTTGTAAATATTCAATATCCAAATATGTAAATATTCGAAAACATCTCATACCATATATGTAGATATTCTGCCTATAAAATACCATTCTTTTTTCTCATAGCTGTGTATGTATATGTTAAGTTGCTAAATCACGATAAATCTGCTGAGAATACTTTATCTTCTTTCTATTTTTAGCTTTACATAGACTAAGACCAACTTAACCATAACCCATAAAACTCTCCTACAGATCTCTTCTTACTAAACCTTTTTTCTCTTTAAGATATGTTTCAGTAAATTCTTCTGATTTTTATGCACTATCATAGCATTAAAAGAGAAAAAAAGAGAAAGAAAATCAAAAGATATATTTTATCAAGAAAACAAATAAAAGGTGAGTGATCTCGAAACCCTATATTTGTTCTTTGGAGTAGTCCGAGAAATGTGCGGTTTCCGTTAATCCGCAAAGACTTTTTCATCTTTATCTATGCGTTTGTTTGGTTTTGTCTCCACAAACATGTCTCATTGTTTCTTTTTGTCTTTTACTCAAATATTTTAATAACATTCAAAATTCAATTATTTTTTGGGAATAAGATTTAACTTTTCTATCTACAAATCAATTTAATAGGGTGTATATAAGTTAACAAAAGAAAGAAATCCCTTGTTTTAGTCCGATCCTTTGTCTCTTTCTTGTCTCAAAAGCAGGGAAGCGAAAACTCTTTTAGAGTTTTGAAAAATCTAAGTAGCTTTGGCTTATATAAGTTCTTTTGTAAAAGACACAGAGAATAAAATTGAAGACCAAAAAAAAAAAGAGAGAAAGAGAGATGGAAAGTAATGGTGGAGGAGGAGAAGTAAGAAGAGTGAATTTAGTTTATTTCCTTAGCCGTTCGGGTCACGTTGACCATCCTCATCTCTTGCGTGTTCATCATCTCTCTCGTAATGGAGTCTTTCTACGAGGTTAATTCTCTCCTCTTTTATTAATTAATCTCTTTAATTCCAACCAACAAAATCTCGTCTAAATTGTGTTTAAAACACAGATGTGAAAAAATGGTTAGCGGACGCACGAGGCGATGCGATGCCTGACGCATTTTGTTGGTCTTGTAAGAGGTAGAACTTTATCAAAAGATTGATTTTTGTCACATTCTTGATTACGTTACTTATCCGTCAATTAATAAATCGCAGGAGGTATAAGAATGGTTATGTATGGCAAGATTTATTGGACGATGATCTTATTACTCCTATCTCTGATAATGAATATGTCCTCAAAGGATCTGAGATTCTTCTAAGCTCTCCAAAAGGTATGTCACATAATTACAACTATATTTGATTACTGGTTTGTTAGGGTTCTTAATTAGGGTTTTTCAAAAAACAGAGGATTCTCCTTACGTGGAGAAGAAAGCTTGGGTGACACGAAACGGTGGTGTCGGCGGAACAGACGCTGAAGAAAAACTCCAGAAGTCGAAACTAAGGTCGGAGAAGATCCAAAAAGAGTCTCCGGTCTTCTGCTCACAGAGATCGACGGCAACAACGTCGACAGTCACGGAGGAATCCACCACGAACGAAGAAGGTTTCGTTCTTAAGAAACAAGATCCGAAAAAAGTCTCCGGCCAAAGAGATGGTTCGACGGAAAACGGGTCGGGTAACGACGTGGAGTCTGGTCGACCGAGTGTATCATCGACGACGTCGTCTTCGAGTTACATCAAGAGTGAGAGATATTCAAGCGTACGTGCCTCTCACGTGTTACGGAACTTGATGAAGTGTGGTGGTTTGGATACAAACGATGCCGTATTGGTGCCTTTGAATAAGTCTAGGTCTGGGGTTTTTGGTCCGGCTTGGGAAGATGAACGCAGATACCAATACCACCAACAGCACAATGCTCGGTACGCTCCAAAGTACTCATCATTACTCATATTTTTATTCAATTAATCAAAAATCGTTTAATTCCTAAAATTAGTTACTTTTTTAGCTGTTAATTAATGCCACATATGATTGGGACTAATCTTTGGTGTATGTGTATATATTAACTAAAAATCCTTACTTTTTATGTTGCCGGTTTCTCATGCTAAATCATATAATATTATCTCTATACCATATAATAATTGAATCAAATTGGTAAAAACGAGATTTCTCATTTTGTGTGTGTGTGTTTTTTTTTTTTTTTTTAATAATATTTTTGTGTGGTTTATATCATAGAAAAAGCTTTGAAGGAGCATGGAGTGGCATAAAGATGAAAGAGACAATTGAGTTTTGTAAACCAAAGGTTGCTTCAAGCAAGCCTTCCATGGCTCCATTATGCTCGTAAGCCCCTCCTTTTTATCACTCCCTATGTTCACAACATAATCTGTATCGTGACGTTTATGATTCATAATATAGGCAATGTGGGAAGATGTTCAAACCTGAGAAGATGCATTCACACATGAAATTATGTCGAGGGATGAAGAATTCATCGGCGAATAATGATTTGATGACAGGCAATAATACCGGTAAACCGAGGCAGCGGTGCAGAAACATTCCTGGAAATCCATTGGGACATCAACGTGTATTGAGGACTACTCTCAAAGAGTGATAAATGCGGAAAAAATTGTTTGCTAGTTCAGTGAAATTCTGTTTGAATACCATGGAGCTTGATTTTTAGTCAGAAAGTGGATTTGGATCATCTAAATTGACAATTTGAATATTGCTGTCTTAGAGACTCTTGATTTTTTCTTCTGAAAAAAAAAACGTGTTTAATAAACAAAACGTATCTCATGACAACATGTTCTTTGTCGTTTTGTTTCCGATGATAGAATTTTGACCTTTTTTTTTGTACAAAGAGGTTGAATTAGCATTTGTTTCTACTTTCTACTACATATACCCAAAAAAAAAAAAAAAAACACGCGTCTACTTTGACCAGATAAAAATTCAAAGTTTAAATGGAAATCTTCCATGCGATAAATTACATATATACAGTACTTTTATTTTGTAGCTTCGAGGTCTCTACCTCTGGTCAAATAAGGCCATCTTCTCTTTTCGTTCTCTATATAAACAAGTGACTTTGCCTGATTAGAAACATCGATCTCAAGACAGCAACAAACAAAAAAAGTCAACAGAACCAATAATTCTTGCCTGAATGTTTGAAATATCAATGGAAGGAAGCTTTGAAGGCATGTTAATGAAAGTGAGCATTTTTGCTCTGATTCAAGGGCTTGTGTATCTCATACTATCTAAATCTTCGAGGGTTTTCTCTACGTCAAAGACGATGAAGAGAGCTTATAGTTTCCGGTCAGCGAGATCCATCAGCATCCGTAGGATTCTGGCTGTTCTTCAAGACATGCCTGCAGGCGGCGAGATGTCTCCTTCTGCCATGGGACCTTCTCTTGCTTCTCCTTCATCGTCACCATCACCATCGGACATCTAAATATATGATTCAATTGGTTTAATGAAGCTAGTTTTTGCTTGTTAGATAATATTCAAATTCCTTCACGTGTAATTTCATCGCCAAATTGGTTAGTGAACTTACATATGTACTACTATTTAGTTATCATCTCTTTATAAATTATTTTTGTTCATAATAATATTTTTCCAAATAAATGTTAAGGGGACTCTGTTTCTGCTACTTTTGAAACAGAGGAATTATTTACTAACATGGTTTCGAAATCAAGTCTTAAGATCTGAAAACTGTTTTAATCTGCAACAAGTCCTAATCTTATACAGCCCTGCACATAAATGCTACGTCATTACTGTGATGGAAGAAACATGACATGATTCTACCTTTTGCCTCTATTGATCTATATATCCATCACTTCTGCATAAGGCATGAGTTGTCATGTGTTCCATGAAATCTAACCCAGCCCAACAAGGCCCATAGGTTAGGTAGAACCCCATCCAGAATCTTGCGCCCATGTGACTTTATAAGTCACTCCTAACTCCTAACCGATGTGAGATTAAAAATAAATAATAAAAATCAATACTTTAAATTCACAGTCAGAAACTGAAATTTTGCTTCAACTAGAGTTATCCAAGATGATATTTATAGAATCAAGCCCATCTTTATGGTTGGATATCACAATCACCATCACCACTTTGAACATTAAATATCTTCCAATAATTATACGAACTAGCGGACTAGTCAAATTTGTTAATTAAAAATGAATTGCAAAATCACATTTTACACCAATTGAGCCACGTATTCTATAATTTCTACTATAAATGAGAGACCACAAAGTTTCTCTGAACAAATTCACCGTGATGAAAAAAAGAATGAAAGCTGAAATCAAATTTTGGTCAAGTTCACAATGCCTATTTCCTATAGTTGCTTGGAAAAAAAGTACGAGATAATGTTTTGTGTCTATCTTCTTCACGTGCAATCTTAAATTAAATTAGTATATAGTTTCAAACGTCAGAAAAAAAAAAAAAGGAAAATGAGGTGAGACCTTGTTAAACGAGAGAAACAAAACGTCAGCACGTTAGTTGAGCTCTGTTACCATATATTTAATTATCTATGCATATCTTTTGGAACTTTTCATATATAAATATACAAGCATGAAGCATCAATAATACTTCTTTCTGTGAACCCATTTTATCTATATTAAAACGGTATAAGGAGATCGCCAGAAATTGCAGACCTGCTTTGTCCATACTTGCGGAGCTCATTAATAAGTTAAGTAGTGACAACTTGTTGCGAGAAATAGAGTAGTGATGGTTTTCATTTTATCAAAGATGAGTTATCCAAAAAAAAAATCAAATGACGTGGTGACAATAAGTGATCAACAATGTTTATTTTTTAGTAAGAGAGAATATAATTCTAGTTAGAGTGGTCCATTGTCTTTTTAACAAAGGCATGATGAATTTTACCAAAAAAAACAAAAAAAAAGGCATGATGAAAATGTTCCTACTTGCAATTTCATGTTTGTTTTCTTATAAAGTGTGACTCAAAAAAAATTGAATTATTGACGAATATTCTGTTTGATGTTTCGTTTTACTTTTTTTTTTATATTATAAATGGTCAAGATTGTATCTCGCCTGAGTCTTTGATGGTTTTTCATCTTAAACCACTTGGAACTCATTAAGTAGTTGTTTTTACGTTTTCATATGAGGATTAAGTTATGTTTAATATGTGTTTAACTATTTTTGGTTTATCGGAAAATCATGTGCATCTAGCAAGAATAATATCTCACATCACTGTTCTTGACTAATGGACAAATGTGACACTTCAATAGAATAATTATATTTTGATAGTTGCTATGATAACTATATTTTGTCTTCATGCGAGAAAAGAAGCGATTGAATTGATGACTTTTCTACTCTATTGAATTAATGTTTAATTAAACTACTTATATAATTTTATTTTGTTGGAAATTCAAAAGGGAGATGTAAGTTGGATGATCTCTGAATTCAACAAACACACATCTTACAAAGGAGCGCATGACTAAACTTTAAATAGAAGAAAAAAAAAAAACTTTAAATAGAAAATTCGAAGGAAAAATACGTTGGATGATATTCGAGTCCAACAAACACGCTTTGCTCAAAATTGATGATCCAAAAGAACAAAAGAGATCATATCTCCCAATCTTTAATCATAAGACTAAACACACAATAATAAAGCTATATGTATAATCTAGTATGATTTAATTAAATAAAAGTTAGAGAGTCCAAAAGTCATATTATACTTATTTACTTGTCCAATATTTATTGTCACAGACACATATAGTACACATAGGAAAACTACCCAGCAGCTTCCAAAAATATATGACGTTATATATTAAAATATAATACGTAAAAGATGACGTGGCAATTTTTATTGGTGAAAAGGAGAAGCTGCAAAAAAGGAAAGTCTACCTATACATAAACTTGGCGCCTGTCTTGTAGCCGTTGCTTTCCTCTCCGGCGTTTTCTCTCTCCTCTCTTCGACTGTCGTCGCCGGTGACCCGTTTAACAAAGATGCTACCTTTGTTTTTTTTAATACTACTGTAGCTATATCGCATCTGATGCTGTTTTAGATTTTCGGGTCGTCTTCTGCTTCTCTTTCTCTTCCTCTGTTTGTCTTCAGGTGATCCTTAAATCTCTGCGTCTGTTTTTGAGTTTATCAGATTCTGGGTTTTCCTTTTCAACTCCGAGAAAAACGAAATTGGATGTCTTTTTTCTGATCCCTAGGGTTTTAAATTTGTTTCCACTTGACTCTTGAGTGAGACTGCTCCTCCGTTTTCTAGGTCGTGTAACCCAATTTCGATTTTTCTATTGGAGATTGTTTTAAAGCTTCGAAAATTTAATCCTTTTCTGTTTTAGGACCAGTAATTTAGTTATGGACTGTCGAATTGAGTAGTCCCTAAAATATCTGTTTTTGCTTTTACATCGTCGGCTACTTTACTGTTGTTTGGGGGCTTCGTTGGATCTTTTATCTTTATTTTTTTTTTAATAGAAAGAAAACAGCTTTTCGCGTTTATTGCGCGTACAGTGATGTTAGCTTTTGTGTGGATGAATCCGAATTTCGCTTCTTTGTTAAAGTAAATCTTACTGTTTTGGATATTATTTTGGATCCTAGTCTCTTTCTATCGCTTATGTTTGTTTTCTTTGAGTTCACAAGTCTCTCAAGGTTTTTTGACAAGTATTTTTAATTTGGTAGCTGAGTTTGATTGTCGGAAGATTTAGAAGATGTCTCTAAGAAGGGAACCTGATCCGCCTCCACCGCAGAGGCGGATTCTGCGGACTTAGACTGTTGGTAGTCTTGGAGAGGCTATGCTTGATAGTGAAGTCGTGCCATCTTCTTTAGTTGAGATTGCTCCGATTCTTCGTGTTGCTAATGAAGTTGAAGCTAGTAATCCCCGAGTTGCTTACCTATGTGAGTTGCAACAATTTCACAAACTTGATTGTGAATGATAAAGATAAGTTATTTTCTCATCTTAAATCATCTTGAATAATAAAATTGTGGATGATGGTGTTACTTACCAGGTCGTTTCTACGCATTTGAGAAGGCGCATAGGCTTGATCCAACTTCAAGTGGTCGTGGTGTTCGCCAGTTTAAGACTGCGCTTCTTCAACGATTAGAAAGGGTAAATGAATGTAAACACTTTATTGATTCACTAACATGTTGTGTTTAAATGTTGAACTCATGCTGTTTTTGTTCTGATTACTTCTCCAGGAGAATGAAACAACTTTGGCAGGAAGGCAAAAGAGTGATGCACGTGAAATGCAGAGTTTCTACCAACACTACTACAAGAAATACATCCAAGCTTTGCTGAACGCTGCGGATAAAGCTGACCGGTTTGTGTTTGACTAAATGTTTTCCTTCAAATTTGCAGTTTTTTCTTGCAACATTACCTCTTACTGTGTTTCCCTCTCATATTTGTAATATTTTACCTTTAGTGCTCAACTTACAAAGGCCTATCAAACTGCTGCTGTTCTCTTTGAAGTCTTGAAGGCTGTTAATCAAACAGAAGATGTGGAAGTGGCTGATGAGGTGAAGCTGATAGTAAATATGATGCAATGTAGTATTAATCTTATACTTCCATTATTGTGCGAGTCGTTACAAATGCTTCGTCTGTGAAATTCTCATGATCTAGTTAAATCCAAATTGTTTCTGATCATCCTTTTTTTTTTGCTGTAGATTTTGGAAACGCACAATAAGGTCGAAGAGAAGACCCAGATTTACGTGCCTTACAATATACTCCCCCTTGACCCTGATAGTCAGAATCAGGCTATAATGAGATTGCCTGAGGTTATCCAGCTACTCACCTTACCTTTTATTTTTCTGTTTTATTGTCTTTCAGTCCAATCAATCTGTTTGAATACTGTTCTGCAGATACAAGCTGCTGTTGCCGCTCTTAGAAACACAAGGGGCTTACCATGGACAGCTGGTCACAAGAAGAAACTGGACGAAGACATTCTAGACTGGCTTCAGTCTATGTTTGGTTTTCAGGTGATGTTAACGAATATCCTGTTTTGATTATTTGACCTAAGAGTTTTTATCTGTACTGAATGTTATTCAACCTTTAAATTTCAGAAAGATAATGTTTCGAATCAAAGAGAGCACTTGATCTTGTTGCTTGCTAATGTCCACATCCGACAATTTCCAAAACCTGATCAACAACCAAAGGTATGCATTTTGTTGGACTTGGATCTTATGATTTCTTTTTTGCTCTCTGCCTAGGCAGTTGTACTTGCGCTAAGGGATTGTGTACAATATTTTCTCTAGTTGGATGATCGTGCCTTGACCATAGTGATGAAGAAACTTTTCAGAAACTACAAAAAGTGGTGCAAATATTTGGGTCGGAAAAGCAGCCTTTGGTGAGGTTTTTTATTGTAATTCCTCAAAGAGTTTTCATACTTTTTTCTATCTTACCAAAATAAAAGAAAGATTTGAGTTTTTATGCTGCATATTATATGCCTCATACTTCCTGTCTACTTATCCTCTTGTTGGCATTTGAAGGTTACCGACTATTCAACAAGAGGTACAGCAGCGTAAATTGCTCTACATGGGACTTTATCTATTAATATGGGGAGAAGCTGCAAACCTGAGATTCATGCCAGAATGCCTCTGTTATATATATCACCATGTATAGATTCACTTTAGTCAGTTAGATTTCTGATTATATCTCTGTGAAGAATAACATTTTCCTAGCTGTTTAAGTTTAATTATGATTTTTGATATCTGTTCAGATGGCTTTCGAGTTGTATGGTATGTTGGCCGGTAGTGTTAGTCCCATGACAGGGGAGCATGTAAAGCCAGCTTATGGTGGTGACGATGAGGCTTTCCTGCAGAAAGTAGTGACTCCTATATACCAGACAATAGCAAAGGTTACTTGCTTCAGTTATTCTAGTCGTGGAGATCTTTTCTTCTTGAGCTTTCCTTCAATCTACCTATTATTTTATTTTTTCAATCTAGATCTTTGTGCATTACAGGAAGCAAAGAGAAGTAGAGGAGGAAAGTCAAAGCATTCTGTGTGGAGAAACTATGATGACTTGAATGAATATTTTTGGTAAATGCAGATGATCAATATTATAACCTTTTTGGAAGTTTACGCTATCCTTACAGAATTCTTGGCTGTCTAAATTCCTTGTCACTGCAACTTTGCAGGTCAATTCGATGTTTCCGCCTGGGGTGGCCTATGCGGGCCGATGCTGATTTCTTTTGTCATACAGCTGAAGAACTTCGAATTGAGAGAAGTGAGGTATGAATAAGAGACTAAACATGTAATCTTAGGTGTTATGTTCATAATAAATCTTGATGTATCAGCTTAGACTGATGGTCATGTCTTAGAGTTATTAAATCCAGTACATTTTTTTTTACCTCGTTTGCCTCTGTATCTTTAATTTCTTGATTTATGTTCATAATGCTGCAGATAAAATCAAACAGTGGAGATCGGTGGATGGGCAAAGTCAATTTTGTAGAGATACGCTCCTTCTGGCATATATTTCGAAGTTTTGATAGAATGTGGAGCTTTTATATCCTGTGTTTGCAGGTACCAGTATCTTTTAGTTAGTATATTTGTCTTTCAAATTTGTATTTTCTTTTTGTTATTTAATGTATCATTCTTGTTTAGGCAATGATTGTTATTGCATGGAATGGATCCGGAGAGTTGAGTGCCATCTTTCAGGGTGATGTCTTCCTAAAGGTTTTGAGCGTCTTCATTACAGCAGCTGTACTAAAGCTTGCACAAGGTGATGATGTATATTATAGCTGTTTAGCATCCTCTGTTAGGAGTGGGCAATAGTTGTTTTAGTGTCCTCTCGAGATATGATGTTTCCTACTAATTATTGGTTGACCTTTGCAATCTCTGGTTTCATGACAATTTTCCTTCCAGTTTCTGACTGTTTGTCTTAATATTTCAGCTGTCCTTGACATAGCCCTCAGCTGGAAGGCAAGACATAGCATGTCACTCTATGTGAAACTCAGATACGTCATGAAGGTTGGTGCAGCTGCAGTATGGGTTGTGGTCATGCCAGTTACTTACGCGTACAGCTGGAAAAACGCTTCTGGTTTTGCTCTGACAATAAAGAATTGGTTTGGGGGACACAGCCATAATTCACCTTCCCTTTTCATAGTGGCGATTCTTATCTACTTATCCCCGAACATGCTTTCTGCGTTGCTGTTTTTATTTCCATTCATTCGGCGTTATCTTGAAAGGTCTGACTTTAAGATAATGATGCTGATGATGTGGTGGTCTCAGGTAGTTTATTCATGTGCTTATATCTTGAAAAATGTTAGTCCATGAATGTTAAACTGAAAGGTGGTCTTATCGTGGTTCTTTGTGATACAGCCTCGTCTGTATATAGGAAGGGGTATGCATGAGAGCGCTTTGTCACTTTTCAAGTAAGGAGCCTAAAACTTATAGGTTGGAATGTTGGTTGTTCTTCTAGCACTGGATAATGATGATGCGCAAATGATTTCTAGGTACACAATGTTTTGGATCGTGCTGCTGATTTCAAAGCTGGCATTCAGTTATTACGCTGAGGTATCACACTTTGGAAGTTGCATAACAGCCACTAAGATTCTAATGATATTCATATTAGTCCATGAATGTAAAGTTCTCAGGCTTTCCATCTTCGATGCAGATTAAGCCCCTTGTCGGTCCAACCAAAGATATAATGCGAATCCATATATCCGTCTACAGCTGGCATGAGTTTTTCCCTCATGGTAATGGATAACAGAATGTCAGGATTTGCTTATTGCATAATGCTGTTTTATTAAATAACTCGGCCGGTGTTTCTTTGGTTTCTGCAGCCAAGAATAATATAGGCGTCGTCATTGCGCTCTGGTCACCAGTTATTCTTGTGAGTTTGCACATACTGTTCATTTCCGTATCTTCTTTTGTTTTTATGGTTTCCCCTGTGGTATGCTAACTGCTATATGCAGGTTTATTTCATGGACACTCAAATATGGTATGCTATAGTTTCAACTCTGGTTGGAGGTTTAAATGGAGCTTTCCGCCGTCTTGGAGAGGTTTATTGTTGCCTTCCTTTTCCGTTAAAAAACAAATATGATCACTTATTTACATTACGGAGTGGCATACAGTCTCTTCTTTAGTTTCCAAGTGGATGGTGTCTAAAAGAACTTTTATTCACTCCAGATCCGAACACTTGGAATGTTGAGGTCGAGATTTCAATCCATACCAGGGGCCTTTAATGATTGCTTGGTACCACATGATAAGAGCGAGGATACAAAGAAAAAGGGATTTAGGGCGACCTTCTCTCGCAAGTTTGATCAGGTCTGGTTACTCCTGTTTAAGCCCTTTCCACTATCCTTTTTCTTTATTAGAACTCTATTTAAGGTTCTGTTTTTTTTTTTTTTTTTTTTTATCCAGCTCCCATCTAGTAAAGACAAGGAAGCAGCGCGGTTTGCTCAGATGTGGAACAAAATAATCAGTAGTTTCCGAGAAGAGGACTTGATTAGTGATAGGTTTGTACTGGCTTTGAATCTTTTCATCCTTATCCCTGTCTGAAAATGAGAGCTATGTCCTTGTCGTCCTTATTGGCTGTCCTTGCAAAACCAATGGTAAAGTATGTGATGAAACCATTAGAATTTTTTTGAGTTAAGCCCTGAGTGTTCCTATCAGAGGGTTAGAGCCAATCTAAGTTGAGAGCTATATTTGGGGTCTCATCACATTACCATTGGTTTCAAAAGAACAGTGAGTAAGTCCTACTCACCTTATACAGATTGGTCTTTCCAGGAATCTAACATGTCTTTCTGTACCTGGTGTTCATGTTGGTCTCACCCAAATCAGCATTTGGCCACTTTTAGCTTCTCTGCCTTTTTCTCTCTCTGAAATCACCTCTCCGGCTTCCTCGTCCAAAAACCGATAACTACTTTAATAAAGTAGCTACAAATTTGGTAATAAGAGTTCTGTGATAATGTTGGTTTGTGTACAGGGAAATGGAACTTTTGCTTGTGCCATATTGGTCTGACCCTGATTTGGATCTTATCCGGTGGCCACCTTTTCTATTAGCTAGTAAGGTGAAGATTTATCTTTTGACTTATGTCTGGTTACATTTTCCGTTTGTGCATTTGAACTTTTGACGTATTCATGATTAAATGTCATAGATCCCAATAGCTTTGGATATGGCTAAAGACAGCAATGGAAAAGACCGTGAACTGAAAAAGAGATTGGCTGTTGACAGCTACATGACTTGTGCAGTTAGAGAGTGCTATGCTTCTTTTAAGAATCTCATTAATTATTTGGTTGTCGGAGAACGAGAAGGACAGTAAGTTTTAAAATCCCTTACCTGTGTTCCACAACCCTGGAAGTACATTACTCTTTTCTAACTTGGTTGTTCTTGTACAGGGTCATAAACGACATTTTCTCCAAGATTGATGAACATATTGAGAAAGAAACACTGATAACAGAATTGAACCTGAGTGCTCTTCCTGATCTGTATGGCCAGTTTGTTCGGCTAATCGAATATTTGGTACATACTGTAGCATTACCATGATGAATTCCTCTGCCAAGCTTAGCATGAATTTAAGGAAATAACTGAGGTTGGTCTACTTGTAACAGCTAGAAAACAGGGAGGAGGACAAGGATCAAATTGTAATTGTCTTGCTGAACATGTTAGAAGTGGTGACTAGAGACATCATGGAAGAAGAAGTCCCTAGGTAAGACTATTTGTATGAATTTAAGCCGTCTTGTTAATCCTTTTTTGTTTGAATCACTCTGATTTAGAATTTCCATTCCATAGCTTACTAGAGACTGCCCACAATGGATCTTATGTCAAGTATGACGTCATGACTCCTCTTCATCAACAGCGCAAATATTTCAGCCAACTTCGATTCCCAGTTTACTCTCAAACGGAAGCTTGGAAAGAAAAAGCAAGTCTCTTCCATTTATCTCATTCTTGTTTTCACCACAGTGGTGCATTTGATCTCTTTGGCATGAGGAATGTCTAAGTGGTTTGTCTGCTTTCCTCTGTTTTTGTTCTTTTGCAGATTAAGAGGCTTCATCTTTTGCTTACTGTCAAGGAGTCAGCTATGGATGTTCCGTCCAACTTGGAAGCTCGAAGGCGTCTTACTTTCTTTTCAAATTCACTATTCATGGACATGCCTGCTGCACCCAAGATCCGCAACATGCTTTCCTTCTCGTAGGTTCCAGTCACTTTCAACTTAATTTATGGTCGTTTTCTCGTAGGCTTACCATTTTGCGTTTTCATAGGGTCCTTACCCCATACTTTTCAGAGGATGTTCTTTTCTCCATATCTGGATTAGAACAGCAAAATGAAGATGGAGTTTCTATACTCTTTTACTTGCAGAAGATCTTCCCAGGTTTCACTTTTCCATCTGTTTTAGTTACACTGTTACTTTGTTTGAGCTATCAGCTGAGTCCATGGCTTACATCAGATGAATGGACAAACTTTCTGGAACGAGTTAAATGTGGTAGCGAAGAAGAGCTAAGAGCAAGAGAGGATTTGGAAGAGGAGCTTCGTCTCTGGGCATCTTACAGAGGCCAAACTCTGACTAAAACTGGTATATGGATATTAGTCTCCTCTCTTAATCTTTCATCGAATAAAAATCTGCTTCATTTATTTAACCTGACAAATTTATCTTTTGAGTTTTGATAAACTTGTTGTGCCTGATTTCTGATTTGTTTCAACTAGTGCGAGGGATGATGTATTACCGAAAGGCTTTGGAACTTCAGGCCTTCCTTGATATGGCAAAGGATGAAGGTGCTTGAAGAATCTTCGCTGTGATTCTTTTCGATTCTTAGAAAGTGTGAAAGTATTCTTTAAACTACCTTTGTTTTTGTTCTAGAATTACTAAAAGGCTACAAGGCTCTCGAGTTAACCAGTGAAGAAGCATCAAAGAGCGGAGGGTCGCTCTGGGCGCAGTGTCAAGCACTTGCAGATATGAAGTTCACCTTTGTGGTTTCTTGCCAACAATACAGTATTCATAAGAGATCTGGCGACCAACGCGCTAAAGACATACTGAGACTTATGACGACGTAATGTCTTCATTTCATCTTTTATCTTCTCAGTTGGTTTGTCATTAATTTCTATCCTCATTACTTAAGCTTGCTATTTCCTCATGGCAGGTATCCGTCTATTCGTGTCGCCTATATCGATGAGGTAGAGCAAACACATAAAGAAAGTTATAAGGGGACAGAGGAGAAAATTTATTACTCAGCTCTTGTGAAAGCTGCTCCACAGACCAAACCAATGGATTCTTCTGAATCTGTTCAAACTCTAGATCAGGTATAAGATGAGTAAACTAATTGTAAAATACTTAACATTTTGGTACTCCTCTTTTTCCAAAATACGAGGATGAAGATAATCCTATGCAGTGAGGATATTGATGCTGCTGTTCTGGAGAGACTGAGTTTTTTATTTCTTTTCTGTCAGCTCATTTATCGGATCAAGCTTCCGGGACCGGCTATACTAGGAGAGGGAAAGCCGGAAAATCAGAACCATGCTATAATTTTTACCCGCGGAGAAGGGTTGCAGACAATAGACATGAATCAGGTGCATTGCAGAGTTTTCTTTTGTCCAAGATGTGTCGCTAATGAATCTCATATAATATGCTTATGATTAGTTAAAAGAATGATCACCTTGGGAGACTCTTAACCTCAAAATATTTGACTAATAGGACAACTACATGGAGGAAGCTTTCAAAATGAGGAACTTGCTGCAAGAGTTTCTTGAAAAGCATGGAGGCGTAAGATGTCCTACGATTCTCGGTCTTAGAGAGCATATTTTCACTGGAAGGTACTAACAGTATGATCCTATTTTTGTCTGCTGGATTTTTAGTTTCAGTGCGCATACTGATCTACTACGTTTGTGGTGTTTTGTGAAGTGTGTCTTCTCTTGCATGGTTTATGTCAAATCAAGAGAACAGCTTTGTAACGATTGGGCAAAGGGTGCTAGCTAGTCCCTTGAAGTATGTTTCTTCCCTGTTCTGAAATCTTCTCAGAGGATTGTAGTTGTCAAAATTAACGTGTTCTTTCTGTTGCTGCTCCAGAGTACGATTCCATTATGGACATCCAGATATTTTTGATCGTCTGTTTCACCTTACCAGAGGTGGTATCTGCAAAGCTTCTAAAGTCATCAATCTTAGTGAAGACATTTTTGCAGGCATTTGCTTGATCTCACATTCTTTGGTGGTACACATATGATCTACTTCATGTTTTACATTTTTCTCATACTTTTTTACTGGTTTCAGGTTTTAATTCTACTCTGCGTGAAGGAAATGTGACTCATCATGAATATATACAAGTTGGTAAAGGGAGAGATGTGGGCCTCAACCAGATCTCAATGTTTGAAGCAAAAATCGCAAATGGAAATGGCGAGCAAACTTTGAGTCGCGACCTTTATAGACTGGGACACCGATTTGATTTCTTCCGAATGCTGTCTTGTTATTTCACCACAATTGGGTTCTACTTCAGTACCATGGTAGGTGGAGATTCTCCCTTTTTATTTGTCAATCACTAGATATATACATGGCAGATTGGCAGGTTTATTATTCTTTCTCAAGACTGAAGCCATTATTTGTGTTTTTGACAGTTAACCGTGCTTACGGTGTATGTGTTTCTTTATGGCCGGCTATATCTAGTACTTAGTGGGCTTGAAGAAGGATTGAGCAACCAACGAGCTTTTCGTAACAACAAGCCTCTTGAGGCAGCTCTTGCTTCTCAATCATTTGTGCAGATTGGTTTTTTGATGGCTTTGCCTATGATGATGGAGATTGGACTTGAGAGAGGGTTCCATAACGCATTGATTGAGTTTGTGCTGATGCAGTTACAACTTGCTTCCGTCTTTTTCACTTTCCAGCTGGGGACAAAAACACATTACTACGGAAGGACATTGTTTCATGGAGGCGCAGAGTATAGAGGAACTGGTCGCGGGTTTGTGGTTTTCCATGCGAAATTTGCTGAGAACTATAGGTTCTATTCCCGTAGTCACTTTGTGAAGGGCCTTGAGCTTATGATTCTTCTACTTGTATATCAGATCTTTGGTCAATCATATAGGGGTGTGGTTACTTATATTCTGATCACTGTTTCAATATGGTTCATGGTGGTGACGTGGCTCTTTGCTCCTTTCCTTTTCAACCCGTCTGGTTTCGAGTGGCAAAAGATTGTTGATGACTGGACAGACTGGAACAAATGGATATATAACCGAGGAGGAATTGGTGTCCCTCCTGAGAAGAGTTGGGAATCTTGGTGGGAGAAAGAATTAGAACATCTTAGACATTCAGGGGTCCGTGGTATCATCCTTGAGATCTTTTTGGCCTTGCGCTTCTTCATCTTTCAATACGGACTAGTGTATCATCTCAGTACCTTTAAAGGGAAAAATCAAAGCTTTTGGGTAAGCTAAGCTTATAGCTACTTCCCTGACTCCCTGTGAATGGTGAATCCCTTAATTATTGAACTAGACTGACTCTGTTTTCAGGTTTATGGAGCGTCATGGTTTGTGATCTTATTCATTCTACTGATTGTGAAGGTATGGATCTTTAAGCACATTCACATTCACATTGAATTTTCTTGCCAAATTTAAACATTGTGTTGCTTCCTTGTATGTAACGATCATTACCAGGGTTTGGGCGTTGGAAGGCGAAGATTCAGCACGACTTTCCAACTTCTATTCAGAATCATAAAGGGTCTTGTGTTCCTCACATTTGTGGCAATTCTCATAACTTTCCTCGCACTTCCTCTGATAACAATCAGAGACTTATTCATCTGCATGCTTGCCTTCATGCCAACTGGATGGGGAATGCTTCTCGTAAGTCCTTTTCTTCTCCATCAACCTCCTCTTTTTGTCTCTAAGAAGAGTATACCAGTTTTGCCTGGTTTTTTTAAAGTAGCTCTGTTTTGTCCTCCACTTCAGATTGCACAAGCGTGTAAGCCTCTGATCCTACAGCTAGGGATATGGTCATCAGTTAGGACGCTAGCTCGAGGCTACGAGATCGTGATGGGCTTGCTTCTATTCACACCAGTTGCGTTTTTGGCTTGGTTTCCTTTTGTGTCTGAGTTTCAGACAAGAATGCTCTTTAACCAAGCGTTTAGTAGAGGACTACAAATCTCTCGTATTCTTGGTGGTCAAAGAAAAGACCGGTCCTCCAAAAACAAGGAGTAACATATACACATGTAAATGGCGTATGTGTAGATTTAATGGTTATCTGTTGTTATTGTTTCCTTCCCAAGTAATCTATAGTTAGAAATTAGAAACCCTGTAACTTTCATAAATATATGTTGATTATTTTCCACAAGTTGGAGTCCACTATAATAGAAAGTGCATGAGACGTATCTTTTTTTTCATCTGGAAGACGAAAACTTTGGTTCTTTATTCTAAAAGACAAAATGAAAATGTTTATCACTTGAACTTTTCTACATAGGTCATGATAAAGACAGGACTAATCATTGTTCTCAATTATTTGTTGCTAGTTATTTTTTTTTCAATTCCAAATAGAACTACAGTAATAAAAGAAAATTAGCAATCATAAAACGCAAATGAAAGCAATTACTCTGTTTCTTTTTCATTATTATTTTATATGAATGAAATGAAATTGTTCGTAAGTTGTTTTTGATTATGAATTTGTTTGTATGTTCATTGACATGTAAACCTCAAATCTGCAAAAGGCAACCGCAAGTTTGGATTTATACGATGAAGCGTTTTTATCTAGTGAGCGTCACCACAGACGTCACAAGTTATCTGGTACAATTTGGAGACATCAAAATCCAATTGCTCATCTATATCTTTTTATATACATATGAAAGCACAGATCCACAAGGAGACACATATTCTTGTATTGAACTCACTTTAGTGGAGCAAAGACAAAAAAAAATGGCGCCACCACATTTTCTACTGGTAACGTTTCCGGCGCAAGGTCACGTGAACCCATCTCTCCGTTTTGCTCGTCGGCTCATCAAAACAACCGGCACACGTGTCACTTTCGTCGCTTGTGTCTCCGTCTTCCACAACTCTATGATCCCAAACCACAACAACGTCGACAATCTCTCTTTCCTTACTTTCTCCGACGGTTTCGACGATGGAGGCATTTCCACCTACGAAGACCGTCAGAAAAGGACTGCGAATCTCAAGGTTAACGGCGATAAGGCCCTATCGGAGTTCATTGAAGCTAGTAGGAATGGTGACTCTCCGGTGACTTGCGTGATCTACACGATTCTTCTCAATTGGGCTCCAAAAGTAGCACGTAGATTTCAACTTCCCTCTGCTCTTCTCTGGATCCAACCGGCTTTGGTTTTTGACATCTATTACAATCATTTCATGGGAAACAACTCTGTTTTCAAGTTAACGAATCTTTCTTCACTGGAAATCCGAGATCTTCCTTCTTTCCTCACACCTTCCAACACAAACAAAGCCGCATACGATTCGTTTCAAGAAATGATGGAGTTTCTCATAGAAGAAACCAACCCGAAAATTCTCATCAACACTTTCGATTCGCTGGAGCCAGAGGCCTTAACGGCTTTCCCGAATATCGATATGGTGGCGGTTGGTCCTTTACTTCCCACGGAGATTTTCTCAGGAAGTGCCAAATCAGTTGAAGATCAAAGTAGTAGTTATACACTTTGGCTAGACTCGAAAACAGAGTCCTCTGTTATTTACGTTTCTTTTGGAACAATGGTTGAGTTGTCCAAGAAACAGATAGAGGAGCTGGCGAGAGCACTCATAGAAGGGAAAAGACCGTTTTTGTGGGTCATAACTGATAAATCCAACAGAGAAACGAAAACAGAAGGTGAAGAAGAGACAGAGATTGAGAAGATAGCTGGTTTCAGACACGAGCTTGAAGAGGTTGGGATGATGGTGTCGTGGTGTTCTCAGATAGATGTTTTAAGTCACCGAGCCGTAGGTTGTTTTGTGACTCATTGTGGGTGGAGCTCAACGCTGGAGAGTTTGGTTCTCGGCGTTCCGGTTGTGGCGTTTCCGATGTGGTCGGATCAACCGACGAACGCGAAGCTACTGGAAGAAAGTTGGAAGACAGGTGTGAGGGTAAGAGAGAACGAGGAAGGTTTGGTGGAAAGAGGAGAGATAAGGAGGTGTTTGGAAGCAGTGATGGAGGATAAGTCGGTGGAGCTGAGGGAAAGCGCAAAGAAATGGAAGCGTTTAGCGATTGAAGCAGGAGGAGAAGGAGGATCTTTGGATAAGAACATGGAGGCTTTTGTGGAGGAAATTTGTGGAGACTCTCATGTTCAAAGGTTGTGTGAAGCAGAGGATGTTAAAGTAAACGACAAAAGAGTTGGTGTCTAGAAAGTGGCCAAATGAGTGTTGTTAGCTAACACTTTGTATATCAATTCAATTAAACACAAAATGTACTCCTATATATGCATTGAATAATGCTCGATTACAAAACATGTTTGACTGAATCACCTTTTGAGACTCGTGTTCGATCGATCGGCGTTTAGCTATTTTGTACCTCTGTTGTACTTCCGATTAGGTCTCAGGCATACCCGTTTTGGGATTGGGCCATTTCTTTCTTTTTGTTTTCTTCTTGGGCTTTTGGCCCTATTGTATTTTTCTATTTAAAAAAAAATCAAAACCTTTTGACAAAAAAAAAACTCAGCCATGAGTCCATGACAAATAGAAGGTCATAAATATTTTAGAAATAACTATGACTTAGAATTGGCTAGTCCTAAATATTTTGATGGAACATTTGATGCATGAAAAACAAAGCATAATAATCAAGAATTTTTTATTTTTGTTAGAGCAACATTATTGGTGGTATGCTAATATTGGCTCTTAGCCTTAGTTTAATATTAAATTTGTAAAGTTTAGAGTTAAGAGATTGTTTTATGGTTTTAAATTTTATGTGTCTCCAATGGTAGGTTCTTAACTTGTGGTTCTTAGGAAAAAAAAATTAAATTAACAATTTTAATTTTAGAAAACTTAATAATTGTTGCAAATGAAAATTTAATTTTTGGAGTTTAAATATTTTGGTTAAATGTGTTGGTTCTTAAAAATTGTAAGTGTTTTGGTTAAATTTGAAGTGTTTTGGTTAATTTTTTTGGTTCTTAAAAGTGTTCTTAAAAATTTGGTTACAACACATATACAGCAATGAAAGAGTGTTTTGATGAGATGGAGAGAAGTGTTTGTGTTTTTTATAAAACAAGTGTTGTATATATGGAAAAAATAAAGAGTTAGGTACAAGAACACAAACTAGAAAAAGAACACAAATACATCATATGAAAATAATGTTTTGTGGTGTGCAATCATTCAAACAATCACAAAACATATCAAGCTGACGATAGGAAGAAGCATCAAGCAGAAAATTTCCATTTGTGTAGAAACAGGTTTGCATCCAAGTCCTTGAAATCCATGCTTGATGTGCATGAAGAACAGTCGATCAATACACAACACCTTAGTTAAGGCACATCCATCTTCTGTTTTGACAGGGAGGCTCAATAATAGGTAACATTATGGCACCACCTTCACAAACATAGTGAAAGCACAACAATTCAAGACCATAATCATCATTGCCATGAACCAAAATAACCAAAACATTGGTCCTACCTGACTGTATCTTCCATGTCTTAGAACAGATCTAGATGAAGCAAATTCTTGATAACCATCAAACCAACAACACCTAACTAACTCCATTGCCAAAAAATACCACAGCCTAATGAACTAAAGATTAAGGCAGAGGAATCATACATATTGGCTAAATTCACATGGAAGAAACAGATTACTCTACTGTAAGACACATCATAGCTATGAGTCCAAGTTGTTGTCACAGTTGATTCTTTCCATCTTAAAATCAATGAAGTAAAGCTGCAAACTTCCACATTACAAAAAGGAAGACATATATATAACTATAGAGAGTTAGGAAATTACGCTGGCTTTGGCTTCAACAAAAGCACCACTCTCAAGGAGTAGCTTTGTAGCTTGTTACTTGGCTCTATTTCAATTGGAAATAAAAGCATCTGCACCTCAAAAGTCAATCTATTAAAATCGGTTTATGATTTAACAATAAAACTCCAAAGTAGACAACATGAACATCAGAAAAAAAAATTAAACATATATCTCAACGAGATTCATATATTGGAAGCCTAACCCATGGGAGTAGTATGATAGATTTAAACCCTTTCGATAGATTTCCACATGTACGTAAATTTTATGAACCTGAAACAAGTGAAAGACCACAAATTCAATCACTAAAGCTAAAACCGTGTGAGCCGACGGAGAGAGATTGAGCATGATTGAGAAGAACGGAAGCCGCCATTGACGAGTTCTGAAGAGAAAACGGGAACATAGAAATTTCATGAGGTGTGATTCTTCTGTAAAGCAAGTATCCAGCTAGCTCCGAAGCCATCACATGACTCTCGTCAAAAACAGGAAGAAGACCACCACCGCTCCTCTTCTTCAACGGTTTATTCCGGTTCATCCTGCTGTAATCGAAACGCGATCGGAGTGAAAACATGCTTGGGTATCGGAGAGAAACATCGGTCACCGTGATTTTGCCCACCTTCAACAAAAACCCAATCACTCGAAAACACAGACGAATCGCCGATGGGTTTCTCTGCCTCGAGAAGAATCGCAAAATGAGAGAGAGAGAAAAGAAAAAAAAACAACCAGCTTCTGCCACGTAGACGCCTCTTAGCTAAAGTTTTGTCTCTTGACTAAGGAACGTTCCTTAGTATAAATCAAGCTTTTACATTTAATTTAATTCAACTTTATTGTTAAGATTTGGCTAAGAAGCCCCCGTTAATCATGCTCTTAATCATAGTCCTTAATTAACATTTACAGAGACTGTGGGTCCCATTTTATTTAGTTGAGGATTTTACATTTACAATTTTTTTTTTTTTTTATCTTTCTCGTTCTCCCCATCAACACCAACCATTATGCAATATGCACTATGCAGATACAGACATCTCTTTCCCTCTCGGCTCATTACTCATAACTCAACCCTTCTAGTTATTATACATCTTCCTCTTTCTTCTATCAATGCTTCCACATAATGTATTCGATTATTATAATCCAACTTCTTGTTGTATAAGTTTGTTTTGACTTTTGATCATAGTCCTTAATTTACATTTAACGTTCTCATTTAATTACTTTAGGATTTTACTATTATATATCTAACACATATATTAGTATATTATTACTCAGTTAAATTATGTTACCACAAGCAACGTTGGGTCACAATCTCCAATGTTATAGTTAAAGTGCATTACAGTTCATATCTTTCCCTATCTCCCCATCAACACCATCTTCTTCTTCATGCAGATACATCTCTATCTCGGCTTTTAACCCAAAAAAAAACCCAAAAAAAAAAAAAAACACTTTTGCTCTCAACTCATAACTCATTACTCAACCTTTATAGAATCTGTGTACTCTCTGCTTGTTTTGCAATTCAGTGAACAATAGAGGAAACTGCAAACGAATCATCTTCCTCTTTCTCCAACGAAAATTTACTATACATTTTCCTCTTTCTCCTCTCATTTTCTATTTAAAACCTCTTCTCAAGATCTAAAACCTACATCTAAACTCAAACCACAAACACAACATATACACAACTACACAAGCATGTCAAAGTCTTCGATCTTGTCCGCAATAAAAAGGAAGACCACCGAAGCACTCAAAAATTTTGTGCACGTCGAGGGACAATCCATTATGAAGCAAGTAGCTGCTGTGGGAGCCAAAGAAGCTGGTGTCACCGACGTCCACAACGACAAGTTCAATGGAGAGCTTGGAGGAGCTTACTTTTCGGTCCTAACTCCCACGGTTAAGGAAGACCACTGGTTTGTGAAGAAGAGTGCTCTCTTGGAGTACATTATTGTCCGTACGTATATCCAAGTGACGTTACTAAGAAGGAGACTATGGAGACGGTCTATTCTGTGCAGATGCCGTAGAAGCCTCGGGATGGGTTTGAAGACGGCGGTGAAGCCGGCAGTTCCAAGTCGACGAGCTACAAAAAATAAACTAGCTATTAAGCATCTTGATCCTGTTGTGTTTTGTGATAACGTTATTTGACTCTACTCTCTTTGTTTGTTGTGTGACTTTATGTTTCGTTTTGATTAAGTTATTGTGATCAGACTTTGGTTTTTTAAATTTAATATCTATTATGTTATTCTTGTTTGTTTTGTATTGTTTTTCTATAACATGTTTTGTCCAGGAAGTGTGATCTTGCATTCAAGATGAAATTGAGCCTCTACAAGAACCGGCGGGGACAGATACGCCATGGAGAACTCCAAGCAATTTTCATTATTTTTCTTTTGTTTTTAATATCCAGTAATTTGTAAGAAATACATGGATATTTTTCGTGTTATTATTAAATGGCAGAAATACATGGATTATTTTATTTACTCAATAATTACTAAGACTAGTTAGTTTTTTTTTAATATTTATTTTCTTTTAAAATTTAAATATTTAATTTAGTAAGTTATTCATGCAAAGCATAAAGAATGAGGACATAGGAGTAGTTTGGAAAATTAATAAATAAACGGACCCCAAAAAAAACATTGAAGTATTGAACAAGAAGAGAGAATAAGACATTTTGGTAGAAAAAAAAAAAAAAGATTAAGCAAAAATGAAAAACCATAAGTTTTATGGGAAAATGGGAACCGAATAACCAGAGCCGTCCCTAGTATTTAATAGGCTGCAAGCAGGAAAAAAAATTTGGGCCTATTTTAGTGAATAAAAATATTAAAAAAACAAAAAATTAAGAAAATGAAGGTAGATGGACTCGAACCATTGACCTTCTAACGCATCAAGGAAGCACATAACCAGCTTAGCTACTGAAATTTTCAAAAAAAAACGGCCGAAATTTTACTTATAGTAAATGAGGCCGCAAGCATGGGCTTGGCCCGCTTGTATTCATGGCCGGCTCTGCGAATAACAAGACGTGTAGTAGTATCATCAAGACATCAACCTAGAACCCACTCGACTCGACGACATATAAACCTTGGGCTTTAAATCTTACCTCACGGCCGGGTTTGCTTCTCTAATGTGGTTAGTGGGCAATCTATCTCTGTAAATTGATGGGCTTTTGATTTGTACTCCCTACGTTTCATAAGTCGTTTTGGAGAAAAAATTTTGTTTCATAATATAAGTCGTTTTCAAGTTTCTATGCACTTTATATATTACTTTAATATTTTATAATTATTTATATTATGCAGTCTCTTTTATGATTGGTTGAATTTTTTAAAAATAGATCTTTTTAATCTGCGTGTTTAAAACTAAAACGACTTATATTATGAAACGGAGGGAGTATTAATCAATGAGGTTTCGTAAATGTAAAAAAGATTGGTTTAGTTTTTAAAAGTCACGTGAATTTATTGAACGAGTGGGTCCACGATGGAATGAATATTGGGTAATAAATTATGTATAGAAAGCGAAGAAAAATGGAAAAGGTAACTTGGAAAGAAAAGTCTTCTTGCTGCTACAAACGAGTACTTTGGCTTGGCAAGATTCCATTAATCTGTTTCACCGAAAAGGAAAGAGGAAAGAAACGCTATGTAATCAAGCCTTTTAAACGGTGAATGAAGATGGGAGACTCCATTTCTTTTATGATATTGGGAAACTCAATTTCTAAATCTTCCCGGAACGATATTCCTTCTAATTATATTCTGTGGTCTCTTGGATAATGTCTCGACTTCTCTTTGGTCTCTCCAAACTCTCTTCCCGGAACGATGTGCTTGTATGTGAGCTTCTCTTCTTTCTCTGTCTCTATTGGTTTTGTTCTGTATTACTATTAGTTAGGTTTTGTTTTAAAAGGCTTTGTAGGGGACAAAATTTGAGTTTGTCTCTAAGTAATGACTTCAGGAAGATAAGGATCAGTGGATGGAGATTGGCTAGGAGTAGTTAGACAAGAGTGTTTACATTACATTTCCGTTCTGATGTCCGAATCACTTGGCAGATACACAAGAGAGTTCGTTTGTTTTCAACCAGCCCTTATTTGACACTTGGCACTAGGGTTAAGGAAGTTTTGCCGGGCGGCTGCAAAACTGGAGATGTTCTTTTGTTTGACCCGACCAAAGAAGAGATAGTCACGGTCCCGGACAAAACAATTCCCAAAGAGCTCATGGATGAAGAAATGATGGGAGCTTCCCATGGATGGGGATTTTTCTGTGACCGGCGCGATCGTTCTGTTCGTATCAGCGACATTTTCAATCCTTTGGCATCCAAATCAAACCCTGTCATGATTCCTCTGCCTAGGCTTACGGTTCTGCCCACTGGCCAAACCGAAGAAGTCTGTAACGTAGCAATGTCCTCCTCTTCTCCTCTTGGTGAGGAAGACTGTGTAGTGGCTATCAAGTTTTCGGGTAACCAGCTGAGTCTGTGCAGGCCCGGTTGTGACCTTGAGTGGACTAACATCTTAACCCCTATCAACTGTTTGGAAAACTCAAATCTCATGTATTCCAAAAGAGACCGAAGATTCTACTTACCTGCTCCTGGAGGCAACTACTTGTTCTCATATGACCTCCACTTCAAAACTGACGACTTCCCTGAGCTCCATGAGTTGTTCTATCGCGACCATCCAGAGTTGGATCAGTCCGAGTGGGAGCTTTTGAGTTCGTGTTCCAGGACTGAATACCTTGTGGAGTCACCTTCTGGTGATGAACGTTTCCTAGTCAAATGGTATTATATCTATTTATACACTCATAGTTACTTATACAAGTATGTAAATTCATTAAAAAATGCTGGGAATAAGCGTGCTTTCCTATGTGCAGGTATGCGCTTGGCTTTTTTTCGTCAATGTTAAAAGGAATCTACTACAAAACAAAGAGGTTGATGGTGTTTAGAGAGGAGGAGACGACGGAAGGAAAGATTATGTGTTACACAGAGGACATTGGAGACATGTGCATTTTCCTTGCAAACAACGAGGCTTTCTGCATCCCCGCTAGCTCATGCCTTGGCCTCAAGCCTAACTCCATCTATTTTATGGGACGTGGCTTAGGTATTTACGATCTCACTACCGGTGAGGCACATCATTATAAAGCTCCCAAAGGTGCACCCAGCGTTCTCACCACCCCTTACTGGCTTCCTCCATTTTCTATCTAGTCATACTATTTCTGTCTTTGTTCAACACTTTAAGTTTCTCTCTACCGGTTTGGATTGCTAACACCTAAGATTGTTTATGTTTAAGTTCAATTTTAGGGTCCTTTAAACTTTCTCTTGGAGGTTCAATTTGCCTATATCTATAGAGTTTCTTTGCAGTATAGTAAGTCCTTCAGAATTTATCTTGGAGGTTCAATATGTGTGTATAAGCTCATTTTTTTGACAATGAACTTAAGGTTCTTATCCTAATGTGATATGGGGGCCAACATTTCTAAAAGAATAAGTGCCACGAACCATAAATTAATAACGTCGAAAAGGAACATAGAGATGACCCTAAAGTAGATCATAGCAATCCAAATCGGTAGATCGAAACTAAAAATCGAAACACACCGCATATAAAACCAACACCAACCAAAGAACTAGGTAGAAAATGGAGGAAGCCAGTAGGGGAGGAAAGGAACCCTTTCAGGTCCATCTTTGGGAGGTTTAAAGTGATGGGCGGTTCGGGTGGTGAGATCATAAACAGCAAAGCAACGGCCCATCAAGTAGATGGAGTTAGGTTTGAGACCAGGGCAAGAGCTTGCCACAACACAGAAAGGATCACTCTTTGAAAGGAAGATGCAAAGATCTCCAATGTCCTCGGTGTAACACATGTTTCTTGTTCCCTCTTCTGTTTCTTCATCCTCTCTAAACACCATCAATATCGGCTCTTTGTATCGTTGAGAAGGGACGTGAGAGTACCTGCACACGCAAATAAGACCCAAATTAGCATTGACCAAGATTTCTATCTAATGTTACACACATTACCATTTGACTAAGAAACTTTGGCCGGAAGGTGACTCCACCCAATGGTCCTCCTTGAAACAAGAATTCAACAGCTCCCACTCGGACTGTGGCAACTCAGGGAGGTTCAGAAACACCAACTCATTGAACATAGGATCGTTATCGAAGTGGAGATCATAAGAGCACAAGTAGTTGCCTCCAGGAGCAGGCAAATAGAACCTTTGATCTCTCTTCGAGTACATAAGATTTGAGTTTTCCGAGCAGACGAAAGGGATTTGTTTGTTAGTCCAACAGAGGTCACGACCGGGCCTGCACATACTCAGTTGGTTACCCAAGAAATTGATAGCCACTACACAGTCTTCTTCCTCATTGTCTTGGTGAGGAGAAGATGAAGACATTGCCACGTTCCAGACAACATCTGTTTGGCCATAGATCATAGTAGTAAGCAGAGGCAGAGGAATTATCTTGGTGTTTGACTTGGAAGCCAGGGGATTAAAAAGGTCGCTGATACGTACAGAATTATGATTGCATCGGTCAGAGAAAAATGTCCATCCATGTGAAGCTCCGACCAGTTTTGAGTTAATAAGCTCTTCAGGTATTGTTTTGTCCTTGACTGTGACTAACTCTTCCTTGGCCGGATCGAACAAGAGGATATCTCCGATGTAGCCGCCGCCTTCTCCCGGCAAGTCTTCACCAACGCTGCCAAGTGTCAAATACGGGCTTGTTGAAAACAAGCGAACGCTCTTGTGTATCTGCCAATGAATTAAACTCAGACATGAGAACAGAAAAGTGAAACATAACCTCTTGTCTAACTACTCCACCATCTTCAAATCCCTATCTTCCTAATGTCATTTCTTAGGGACAATCTCAAAAAAACCTAATTATAATACAGAACGAAACCAATAAAGAGAGAAGTCAAGAGAAGCGTACATACAAGCACATTGTTCCGGGAAGAGAGTTTGGAGAGATGGAAGAGAAGCTGAGACATTATTATTCAAGTGACCACAAAATAAAAACGCCAAAGAAATATTTTGATGAATTAGAAATTGAGTCTCCTATCTTAACCAGTCCACCATTTTAAAAAAGAGAGCAGAGCCAAGTTTTTCTTTACTCTTTCCTTTTTGGTGAAACAAACTTATGGAATCTTGCCAAGCCAATGTACTCGTTTCTAGCAGCAAGAAGCCTTTTCTATTCCAATTTACCTTTTCAACTTTTATTTTTTTGCTCACTTTCTATATTTATTTATTACGCAATATTCATCACTTCACCATGGACCCACTCGGTCAAAGAAAACAAGTACTAAAGAATTAATAATCACGTGACCTCCAAACTAACCACATTTCATAATAAACTTAATTACACTCGGATTAGTAAATGATTTATGTAAATTTGTAAACCGGTTAATTAGAATTTTAACCGTTCTGTCGTTACCCTTGTGGGTAAGAGAAAAACTTCAGACTTTATCTCTTGTAGACTCAATTCGTGGCGGGGAATAATATTTGGTTATGTAAACTTTTAAAACAATTTCATGCAAAAAAATTATGATATTCAGTAATGATACTTTTCCTTTCGTTATGTTTTCTTTAATAAATGACACAGTAGTAGACCTAGTGACTAATAATATAAGGAATTGTTACATTGACTTTTCAGGAAACGGATTTGACTTTGGCAATAATAAGTGGACCAGTTGTGATTTCCATCATGGCGTACGTCGTGGATCACGCCAAAAACGGTAACACATGCTATCTCATGTGTGGTTCATGTCACATAACCCAAAATGAAATCCCAGTTGGTCAGTCTCATCTATATATTTTCTATTTATACACATAACAGCACAAATCCACAAGGAGACACACCTCGTACGTATTAGACTTAAGTCACTACAAAAACAATGGCGCTACCGCATTTTCTACTGGTAACGTTTCCGGCTCAAGGTCACGTGAACCCATCTCTTCGTTTTGCTCGTCGGCTCATCAAAACCACCGGGACACGTGTCACTTTTGCCACGTGTCTCTCTGCCATCAACCGCTCTATGATCCCAGACCACAACAACGTCAACGATCTGCTCTCTTTCCTTACTTTCTCCGACGGATTCGACGACGGAGTCATATCCAACACCGACGACGTCCAAAACCGGTTGCTGAACTTCGAACGTAACGGCGATAAAGCTCTATCGGATTTCATCGAAGCTAATCTAAATGGTGACTCTCCCGTGACTTGCTTGATCTACACGATTCTTCCCAACTGGGCTCCAAAAGTGGCGCGTAGATTTCACATTCCCTCTGTTCTTCTCTGGATCCAACCAGCCTTCGTTTTCGACATTTATTACAATTACTCTACAGGAAACAACTCTGTTTTCGAGTTCCCGAATCTTCCTTCTCTCGCAATCCGCGATCTTCCTTCTTTCCTCTCACCTTCCAACACGAACAAAGCCGCACAAGCAGTATATCTAGAACTGATGGAGTTTCTCAAAGAAGAATCTAACCCGAAAATTCTCGTCAACACATTCGATTCGCTGGAGCCAGACTTCTTAACAGCTATTCCGAATGTAGAAATGGTGGCAGTTGGTCCTTTACTTCCTGCGGAGATTTTCACTGGAAGCGAATCAGGTAAAGATTTATCAAGAGATCAAAGTAGTAGTTATAAACTTTGGTTAGACTCGAAAACAGAGTCCTCTGTTATTTATGTTTCTTTTGGAACAATGGTTGAGTTGTCCAAGAAACAAATAGAGGAACTAGCGAGAGCACTCATAGAAGGGAAAAGACCGTTCTTGTGGGTTATAACCAATAAACTCAACAGAGAAGCAAAAATCGAAGGAGAAGAAGAGACAGAGATTGAAAAGATAGCAAGTTTCAGACATGAGCTTGAAGAGGTTGGGATGATTGTGTCGTGGTGTTCGCAGATAGAGGTTTTGAGACACCGAGCCGTAAGTTGTTTTGTGACTCATTGTGGGTGGAGCTCATCGCTGGAGAGTTTGGTTCTCGGCGTTCCAGTGGTGGCGTTTCCGATGTGGTCGGATCAACCAGCGAATGCGAAGCTTTTGGAAAAAATATGGAAGACAGGTGTGAGGGTGAGAGAGAACTCGGAAGGTTTAGTGGAGAGAGGAGAGATAAAGCGGTGTTTGGAAGCAGTGATGGAGGAGAAATCTGAGGAGCTGAGGGAAAGCGCAGAGAAATGGAAGCGTTTAGCGATTGAAGCAGGTGGAGAAGGAGGAAGTTCGGACAAGAACGTGGAGGCTTTTGTGAAGACTCTCTGTTTTGAGGTTGTATAAAACATCAATGCTCACAACGTGAATTGCACAGATTCATGTTGTAGGTGATTCATGTATAGTTGGAGTTTACTAATTATATGCATCTTCTTTGATTCAATAAACTTGTAGGTACAATATTACTATTAAAAAATGTTATTGTGATTCCCGTTTAAATTTTGTTGCATTTAATTCATTAGTCTAATATTTAATTTAGATGTGGATTACACAAAGTTTCTTTGATATTTCGAATATGATAAAGGTAAATAAAACGATAAATCATAGTTTTTAAAAAAATTATTTTTGTTTTTCAGTAAAAACAACTCTGACAAAGAAAAACCGCTGAAGAAGGTTTGGATTGGCCAAGTGATGTCACATTTTCCAAAATGTAAGAAAAACAAAACATTATACGATTTTTTTTTGGGAAAAATGTCGTTTAATAGCCGAACTTTAAAAAAATGGCTGTTTAATACGTGAACTTCTTATATGGCCAAATTAAACATAAACTTAATGTTGACCGGTCATTTTAACTAAATGTATTCGTTGACCAGGCCAAAACGCCAAACCGTTAACAGTAACTAACAGAGCCGATAACGACCGTTTACACTCGTTAACGATTCCGTTATTAGTCAAAACGGCGTCGTTTCAGACCTAATCTAAACCTTGAAAATCCCCAATTTCATTCTCAAATCCCTAATTTTCAAAATCTAAACCTTTGAGACAATTAAGATCTTGATTAAAATCATCATTAAAACATTTTAATTAGTTTCGGTAATGAAACTGAACGTGAAGAGATCGATGTCTTACAAAGAGACAAAACACGTCTTCAACACTTTCCTCCATAATTCCCGGTTTGCCCATCATTCCATAACGGTGCCTCTGAATCAACAATGATCTGCCAAACTTTTTGATTTCATTTTCGTTTATGAAAAATGATGGAAGATGGAAACAAATTGGATCGGAAGAAGACAATGACGATGAACTGGGAAGGATTAGGAGATTTTGAAGATGAAGATGATGATAGATTCTTCGAAACTCATGATCGTCTCTCTTCAGCTCTAGCTTTTGACATGTCTGCTGCTTCTTCTTCCGATGAAGATGAAGATTTTGACGATTGTCGTCTCTCGTTTTCCTCCGCCGTTTCTTCCTTAACCACCGCGTCAAGGAAATTGCGTACGCTGGCGATGTCTCCTGATTACGATATTTGGATGGCTGCTCCGGGATCGATATCTGAGCGTCGTCGTCGTCTTCTCCATGGGATGGGACTTGTTAGTAATAAAGATATGGTTAGTGCTGTTTCGATTCGTCGTGTTGTTTCTAACGCGGCTGTTGTTAGTAATGGAGAAGATAAGAAGATGAAGAAGAAGATTATGAATGGTGAGGTTGATGATGAGAATTAGGAATTTGAGAATGAAATTGGGGATTTTGAAGGTTTAGATTAGGTCTGAAACGACGCCGTTTTGACTAATAACGGAATTGTTAACGAGTGTAAACTGCCGTTATCGGCTCTGTTAGTGACTGTTAACGGTTTGGCGTTTTGGCCTGGTCAACGAATACATTTAGTTAAAATGGCCGGTCAACATTAAATTTATGTTTAATTTGGCCATATAAGAAGTTCACGTATTAAACGGCCATTTTTTGAAAGTTCGGCTATTAAACGACATTTTTCCCTTTTTTTTTTTTTAGTTAGAAGATTTGGTCAATGTTAACATAAGTTGATGATGAATTCAATTAGTTGCAAAAAAAAACCCAAAATCCATTTGCCATTAATTACTCTGTTCCTTTTAACCCTAAAAAAGAATGTATGTTAGAGACAGACGACTCTCTCTCTCTACTCATAAAATCTCTCACATATATAGATAGATCCCTTTCCACAGTTACGTCTCTGCTTTGAGGTCGCCTGAAACTGTCGATAGATCACAAATTCTGATTCAAAGCAACAATCTTTGCCATCCAATTTTCTTCGATCTTAAAACCATGTCAGAGATGGCGAGTATGGATCCAGAAGGAATCGATGGAGTTCGTATGACGTGGAACGTTTGGCCTCGTACCAAAGTTGAAGCAAGCAAGTGTGTGATCCCTGTCGCTGCTTGTATCTCTCCGATCCGTTACCACCGTGATATTCCATCTGTTGATTATGCTCCTCTTCGTTGTCGCACTTGTTCCGCTGCTCTTAATCCTTTTGCTCGTGTTGATACCCACGCCAAGATCTGGATCTGCCCTATTTGCTTCCAGCGAAACCACTTCCCTCATCACTACCATGCTATCTCCGACACTAATGTGCCTTGTGAGCTGTATCCCCAGTACACTACCGTTGAATACACTCTGCCTAACCCTTCTCAGCCTACTGGTGCTGGGAATTTTGATCAGAGTGGTGCTGTTTCCGGCCAGCCATCGCCGTCGGTGTTTGTTTTTGTCTTGGATACGTGTATGATTGAGGAGGAGTTTGGATACGCGAAATCTGCGCTTAAGCAGGCGATCGGGTTGCTTCCGGAGAATGCATTGGTTGGGTTTGTCTCGTTTGGGACGCAGGCGCATGTTCACGAGTTGGGTTTTTCTGATTTGACTAAAGTTTATGTCTTTAGGGGAGATAAGGAGATCTCCAAAGATCAAATTTTGGAGCAGTTAGGGCTTGGTGCTTCTGGGAGACGAACCCCTGTTGGTGGCTTTCCAATGGGGAGGGATAATTCCGGCAATTCCGGCTATTCGGGTGTTAATAGATTCTTGTTGCCAGCTTCTGAGTGTGAATTCACGATTGATTCGGTAAGTTTATCCAGTATTTTTGGTTGGAGTTTGATAAAGTTTATGCTTTTCTGATGATGATGATGAAGAACTTTTTTTTTGTTTTGGAGTGTAGCTGTTGGAAGAGCTACAGACGGATCAGTGGCCTGTCCAGGCTGGACGTCGCCAGTCTCGGTGCACTGGAGTGGCTTTAAGTGTGGCTACGGGACTGCTTGGAGCTTGTTTTCCTGGAACTGGGGCTAGAATCGTTGCTTTAATTGGAGGACCATGTTCTGAGGGGCCAGGCACGGTAACTTCATTTGCTTATTCCCCTTCCTTTTAGAGTTTCTGTGACAGTGTACCTGAGAAAATCAGGATAAACTTTGGCTTTTTACATACGGAATTGTTCAATATCTGGTTTAGATTTAATGTATGAACCTCTTGTAGTGGTAAGGGTGACAGTTGGCCATGATAGTTAGGAGAAGATGATGTATATAAATGCTATTTTTCTATTGCCAGATTTGGTAGAGCATCACCATCTAGCCTAAATAGGATGAAACTAGCTATGTTGCTTAAGATAGCATGACTTTTTCATCACAAGTCTGTTAGGTTGCAATCTTGAACTATATGTATTTTGTGTTCATGTTCTGCTGAGCTACGTGTGGGATATGCATCTTCATATTAGATGACCATTTATCTGCAAGTATAATGGTCGACAAAAGTGTTTAGGAGAAGAGCACACTCTGAACTTTCCTTGTTTATTATTTGGCCTCAAATACAAAGTTTTTCCTTTGAGTTAGTACTACCTCTGGCTTCTGCAGATTGTGTCAAAGGATCTATCAGAACCTTTGCGTTCACATAAAGATCTCGATAAAGATGCGGCTCCTTTCTATAAGAAAGCAGAGAAATTTTATGATGCTCTCGCAAACCAACTGGTGAACCAAGGACATGTACTGGACCTTTTTGCATCCGCACTTGATCAGGTATTTACTTTCCCTGAATGTAATCTTCATGTTAAGGAGAAACCTCTGATTAACTTCCTTGCTCTGTGCTCTAACTTTACTCAGAGCCATGGTATTCTGTTGAACCCTACTTTAATGTGGATCGTAATTATATTTTTTGTGTTTTAAATGTTAGGTTGGTGTTGCTGAAATGAAAGCTGCGGTTGAAAGAACTGGAGGACTTGTTGTTTTATCAGAAAGTTTTGGCCATTCTGTATTTAAGGATTCCTTTAAGCGAGTATTTGAAGATGGCGAAGAGTCTCTTGGCCTTTGTTTCAAGTTAGTTGTTGCTATAGCCTGATGTTCTTCGTGCTATTTCAATTGCCCATGCACGCTAAATCAAATTTTCTAAGTGTCTTATGTTTGCATCTAAGACATCTTCAGTTAGTCGCATTCTCACTCGTTTTCATACTACCATTTCAGTGGTACACTTGAGATCTGCTGTTCAAAGGACATAAAAATCCAAGGGATTATTGGGCCTTGTGCGTCATTGCAAAAGGTTGAAGCTACCCATACTCAGACGTTCATCTTTTTGTCTTTATAATGGTAGATAGCTAACAGTTATGCCTCCTTTTTTTTGAAACAATTGCAGAAAGGCCCTAGCGTTGCTGATACAGTTATTGGGGAGGGGAATACTACAGAATGGAAGATGTGTGGCCTCGATAAAAGTACGTGTTTGACAGTCTTCTTTGATCTTTCTTCTAGTGATCAATCAAGTACTCCTGGAGGTGGAAATAACCAACTATATTTACAATTTATGACAAGGTATCCTCTTCATGCAATTCTGGGTTTGGGTATGTTCATCCAAATAATAGAAATTTGATCTTAAATATATGATTGCAGCTACCAAAATTCAAAAGGTAAAACATTACAGCGAGTAACTACTGTTACCAGACAATGGGTAGATACTGCTCTTAGCACAGAGGTTAGTATTTTCCACATTAGTTTTGTACAAATTTTTGCATTTGGCTACTTCATTATGGGTTTCTCTACCCCAAGAATGGTCGAATTTGTCCTGGTCCACTGTTTTTGCATTTGTTTTGTCTTTAATTATCGTTAGTCTCTTTAGCTATTTGAATGGTCAGTGTGAGGATTACACGGGGAAACTGATCCATTTGACTAGTCTCTGGATAGGCATGAATTAGATTTTTCTTATGTTCTCGTATCTTCCTGGTAGCATGGCTGATTGGGTGTGGATTGTTTGCTTGTTTTAAGACAAGTTGACACATCATTTCCTTGTTTATTAACACTAGTGCTTCAGTTACAACTGGAACTTACATCAACTTGGAGAAAACAGTTTTCTAAAATTTGTTTAGTGTCTAGAGTATGCATCAACATTTCGTAATGTTTACCTTCTTAGCGCTTAGTTATGTTGCAATCTAGAGTCTTGCATGTTTGTATTCCACATTCATATTTATTTTATTTTATTGTCGTACATACTCTTATGGTCTTTTTAACCTACATATTTTCTTCTTTGTACGGGGACTGGATGCTAATGAAGTGTGTTGTATCTATAGGAATTGGTGCAAGGTTTTGATCAAGAAACTGCTGCTGTGGTGGTAGCCAGATTGGCCTCCTTGAAAATGGAAACAGAGGTAAATTTCAAATCGAGGCACTTTCAAACTCTAGATTCTTGAATCTTCAGTCCTTGGTGCTTTCTGCCGATTTGCATTTTTGCTAATTCTTATATTGTATTGGGACAAGTTAAGAAAAAATGTGGTTTGTATGTTGGAATGTTACAACATTTATATTGTGGATTTTCAGTGTATAATTGGAATTTATTTTTACCATTACTTAAGCCAAACTTTGTGGATTTTGATTATCAAACGTATTAATTATTGTCAATGATGATCTCCTCAGGAGGGATTTGATGCTACGCGATGGCTGGACCGGAACCTTATTCGTCTTTGTTCTAAATTTGGTGATTACCGGAAGGATGATCCTGCTTCTTTTACTCTAAATCCAAACTTTTCACTATTCCCTCAGTTTACGTTTAATCTCCGACGCTCACAATTTGTGCAGGTAAGTTTGACATATGAGAAGCTGTAATAATTTATATATGTCAGATTCATAACTGGTCCGCCCATCTTTAAATGTCCTTATGGTGTGGTGATATTGGCAGGTATTCAACAATAGTCCAGATGAAACTGCTTACAGCCGCATGCTATTGAACCGAGAAAGTATTTCAAACGCAGCCGTTATGATACAGCCATCTCTAACAACATATTCGTTTAACTCACTACCTCAACCTGCATTGTTGGATGTTGCTTCCATCGGTGCAGACCGTATCCTCTTGTTGGATTCTTACATTAGTGTTGTCGTTTTCCATGGAATGACCATTGCACAGTGGCGCAACATGGGATATCAAAATCAGCCTGAACACCAGGTAATGAATATGCAAGTTGCAATTGACCTTGGATTTTATTGAATATCAGTTTTACATGTCTCATTTGATCTCTTTATTTATTAAGGCATTTGCACAACTCTTGGAAGCCCCTCAAGAAGATGCACAGATGATCATTCGTGATCGTTTCCCTGTACCAAGATTAGTTGTTTGTGATCAACATGGATCCCAGGTTAGTGATTTTACCCTTTCATCTCTAAATTTGTAGTTGAATTCTTTGAAGTGTGGAACACTGGGGTTGCTAGTGTTTATTGATGTTTTGTAATGCGTATGGCAATAATGGACAGGCAAGGTTTCTCTTAGCAAAGCTAAATCCTTCAGCGACATACAACAATGCGAGCGAGACGAATGCAGGCTCCGATATAATCTTCACGGATGATGTCAGTCTTCAAGTCTTCTTCCAACATCTTCAGAAATTGGCTGTTCAATCTTGAGAACACAGAGGTCTCTCTCTGCCCCTCCACTTCAATTGAGAGAAGCCTGAGACAAGTACAAATAAAGAAGATGCAGTCATCGCTCACCAGAATGCCTGAGTGTTTTAGGTTTCTTATACACACATGACAAGACTACGCTTCTGTTCCCTTTCTTTTCACTGAGGTTTTTTGTTTATCACAGTGATTCAACAAATTTTGTAGTTTCATTTGGTCATAGTATTATTATCTTTTCTCTAAGGTTGTACCCGAAGATTATGTTCTAATTGATAATCCGTTCCGTTATATAATACGCAGGTTTCTTGTGATGTCATCTAGATTGTCGATGTATTATTTTAGGTACCATAAGGATTTGATGAAATCGGACACATAAATAAGAACGTTAGGAGTCAAGAAGACAAAATATTAAAAACGATTTGATGCCATATACTAACTATTTCAAGTGTATTTTACAACTTATACACATGATCGATTGAGGGCTATAACAAAAGCAAAGCTCGATCGCTTCTTTATTTATTCTTTTCTTAAGTTGTCTATTTAACTGTAACTTAAACGAAGACTCTTGGAACGGACTCGACCGGCTTTATGTCAACCTCTCGCACCTCCAGCTTGAGGCCTTTGCCTCCTCCATTTGCCAAGGGATGGATCCCATGGTCTGGTCCCTTCATATAAGCCCTTGACTCTCTTTCCTTTTCCATCGATACTCCAAACTGCTTTTCCGTCTCTGCGGTCACCCATTGAACATTTCAAAATGTTCATGTAATGTTTCATGAGTTCATAACTCAAAAATATATTTGAGCAAGCATAACCGGTGTAAACACACACTCCTAGTTAGTTCGATAAGATAAAGACCAATTTACGTACCCTTGATCATTTCCGGATAAAGTTGACCGTCTCGAGTAACGGCCATCATGATATTAGGCAAGCCAATGGGAAGGTCATGCCCCTTATCGACTTGCCAGAAATGGTAAACTTTCCCATAAGTCTTGGCGACTTTTTCGAGATCTTGGCGTTGAATAGCTTCTGGAACACCGGGCATGAACAAGAAGCCTCCTTTAACTTCCCACTCGTGAGTGTGCCAAAGCTTCTTCTCATCATCAGGCAATGTCATAAAGAGCTTCTCTGTCACAATGTACTCCAAACCGATCAGACGAGCGTTGGCATCAGGACCGTCGTAGATCAGACACTGACGCATGTCTTCGTTGATGTGACCGCAAAAATGGTGTGCCTCCACTTGTCGGGTCATGTCATATGCATAAAAATGAAACCTATGACAAACGCAAAAAAGAGAGGATATCAAATAGGAAAAAATCAAGAATTTGATTTAACTTGATCTATATATATATATATATATATAATATAAGATATCAAAAAGTTCTTATCTAAAATACAATAATTTGACAGATCTAATATAGGAAAAAATTTGGTGTAAATATTAAATAACAAATTTTATCCTTCACTTCTTTATTTATTCTAAAACATAAATGAAAAGAGAGGATTAACGAGTTCAGTAGCGTACGCGCAGAGATGTTGGTGGATTTGGTTAATCGGAGCGAAGCTTTGTACGGCTGAAGCTGCCGTGTCAACCATGGAGGTTCCGGTCTTCGTTGGCTCTCCTGGAACCTTGGGTCCATTTTTTGTAGATAAATGAACTGTCTTCTCCATTACACCAATCAATTACTGTAATTCTCTTTTCTCTGCAAGTAATAACTAGCAGCAAGTGAATAAGAGACCGTGCTTGTATAGGTCTGGTCTTAATACATAGAAGTGAGCATTTGCATGGACTATGACACATGGCAAACATTGAAGGTGTCACCGACTGTGCGTGGCTTATTTGAGCTAGTCGAAATGTTATTATGTGTCAAGAGATTCGAAGCTGATTATGATAGCGAAGCAAATTTGGTGTAGATTAATATGGTGATACGTGTACACGAGATTTTATGGTGCAAGGTAGAAAATTATTGAAGGATTGTGATGCACGCAAAGACCAAACCCCTTATGACATCTGAGTTGGACATGTTTGCTTATGAAGCAAGTACACAAGTATTGTCTAGGGTTTTCAGAAAAAGAGGAAAACTCATATTCGAGTCCATAGCTTCTGGGCTACATGCGGACTCTTCTCTGTTTGACAAAGTAAATCCGTTTGAAGCTACTAGACAAAATGTACATTAGAAGTTGAGAATCTTTCCCATTAAGCTTAGGAGTCGCGATAAATTGATTGAGCCATCCACTTGAGATGCAACTGAAGCTTGCCCGTTTTGGATTCGTCTAATGGGTACCAGTCTTTGTATTCCTCTTCCATTATAACCCTTGTCAACGTGAGGATACATCTGCCAATGTAGTCCTGTCCACAAAGTAAAGCCACAACGTCCAATGCCAATACGATAAATATCCATTTGATGCAATGCAGCGGAATAAAGATGGTTAAGTAACAGTGTTGTTGCTGTTTGGTTTTACCTTTCCAAAGGTGTCGTGGTCCCAGACTTCAAGGACTAGCATATCGTGTAACCCGTCTTCAACTACAAAATCAAAAGTCTGGTTCCAAACCGGGTTCAAGCTGTCATTGACGACCTGGTGAAGAAAAATTACCATTAGTTAGATGTGAGGAGGATGCAACATGGATAACTCTTTGATGCTTTAAATGAGAGGACTTACCCGAGTTTTGCTCTTGGCACCTGATTTCTTCATCGAGAGAACAACATATGGATCAGCTTTCCCCATCAGATCTTGTATTGGTATCTCTTCTGCAGATATCACTGTCACAGAGAGCACTCCTCTTACAATGACATCTTTTCTTTTACGGCTTGATGCATTTTCTTCATCTGTTGTATCATTCTTGAGCACCCTCTCTAAGGAAGTCATCGATGAAGTGACAAAGGGATTTACGATGCCGTTTCCCGAACCATAAGGGACGTAAAGGAGCTCAAGGTGAACCTAAATTACAGATAATCAACAATAATGTGTATTCATTAGCCATCTACAGATACAAAATCACAGGATTTCTTAATTTGAGGAAATTTATAGCCGATCTAACCTCTCCACGGTTCTTGGTATCTCTCTGGATCTCCAAATCTTTGACCAGCTTCAACCAGACGTCTTTCACTTTACCAGGTTCGAGTTCACAAAGCCGGATTTGGGCACACCCGATAAGCTCAGATGCTTGTATACCCTCGTCATCATATATTCTGACCACTAAATGTTGAGTTGACGCGTCTTCGACAACAAATTCAAAATGCTCATTCCAGATGGGATTCAGGTCATTGTTCTGATGAGAATAAATATAAATCAGATCATTCTGGTAGGTTTAGCACAAAAAGAGAATTAAATGGACTACTTACAATTGTCTTGCTTCTTTTAGTCTTTTCTCGCAAAGGGCGTATAAACATTTTAGCAAAGGGGTCTGATTTTCCAACTAGATCTTTGTTGGTCAAGTTCTTTGCTTGCACAAGCTTCACCTCCAACATTCCAACAGGCTTTAGCTCCAGATCGCTGGGAATAGAAACACAAAAAAGCTAAAATAAAAGTCCAAAACCAGAAAGACAAGGACCATCATTTGCCTTGACAGTTCGAAAGTGCTATAACACAATAGTAAGAAAGTCAAAAACGAGAAAAAAAATGTTGAGCATATCTTCCACTGAAGAACATCAACAGTTCAACTTCATGGATTTCATCTGGGGTGTACCTATAATCACCAGGTATAATTGGGATGACCTTCCGAACAGGCCATGTGATAGAATCTTCCACGGCATCCCGAATTGTTTCCTGAGACATATCAAATTACTGGTAAGTGTCATATGCACCAGAGCATAAAGGACCATCTAAGAGATTACAGCCTTGCATCACTAGCATCAAATGGAGCGTTGGGTAAGAAAATTAGGAGGAAAAGGAAAAGGAACGTATACTATGATTTTACAAAAATAGCATATGAACAACGTTTCATGTGTAGAACTTAAGCTGTTGTTTTTATAGAACTGTCAATTCAAGTTGCCAACCTGTCTAGCAAGTTATAAGATTAACACATATGATTCCACCTATCATTGTAAAAAAAAAAATGCTTAATAGGAAAATGCAATAACCAGAACACCCTGTTGATTCTCGACCACATGTACTTCCTAGCTAAATAAAGACTTGTAACCACCTTGATAGTTTCTTTCTCTAAAATTCCAGAATGACATAAAGATTTGGCATTAAGAAAATAAATAGTAGGCCAAACCTCAATGGCTTCAGAAAGTCCAGGAATTGCTGAAATATCACCTCCAACAACCTTAAGGGTGAAGTCCAATTTTTTCTGCAACACAGAATTGGATGTATAAGCTAATTAACAGACAAAACTAATCATTGCCAGTCGAGGATTTTGTGCACCACAGCTTTCTTCAGTCAAACCAATCTAGCACACATACGTGCATGCTCAGGTATGCAAGCACAAGGATGCAACAAGATTAAGCAAAAGTACAAGAAAAAATTATGAACGATCTTAGCCATCTTCAAAAGCTTTAGTGGGCACTCACCTTTTCTCTAAGAGAAACGCTGACAGCTCCAAAGCAAGGAAAGTCTTCAACTAGTGGCCTAAAAATCAGCCTGAAAACACCAGTGAATCCAATATTTTTCACCTAGAAAACAGAGAATAAGATGTTAGTTGTAATCAGCTTATCATTGATCTAACTAGAAAGGTTAAAATTACAATATCACCTTCACAAGTTCTGCAAGACAGAAGAGTTAACAAATAATATAAAGTCTAAGTAAGCAATCGAGGGAATCCAAATCATATACCTGAATTGGGAGAGATACACCAACTAAGGTCTTGACGCCAAGTACTATATTTGGATTTCCATCCCATTGCATATCAAGTTCCATGGTCACCCCATTTTTATCACCGTCGATAATGGAAACACCTAGCAAACACCAAGGAGCACATGCAAAACATAAATTCTAAAGCAACAAGACAATTTTCCTTTATGATTATGGCTCCTCTTTTTGCAAACTTTAAACACACAACCCGCAGAAATGTAAAGAAGGATACCGCTGCCAGTGCCTGGTTATTTCCCAGTCGAATGTATAATTCACTTCTCAGTGGTTATTCAATTGAATATTTTCCTTTTGACAGGAATTCATTGACTATCACAGAAAAATAGGTTACAATGTGGAGACACGTAACAGTAAGAAACTAAGAACATTCTTAGTCAAGAATGTAAGCTCAAGCTCAAGATTCATATGGACTAACTAAACCTAAAAGTTCACAAGCAAAGGGGTTCCACGGCCAATTCAATATGATTCAATTGCACATGTTCTGGTACCTCAACACAAAGTAATACATTTCAAAACTAACCTGTAAATTGAGGCGCCACTGTACCGAGAGTAAGCTTAGAAAACGTTAAGGAGGCCACTATGGCAGGTCTATATTGCTCGAGAACAGGCTCCACGGATGCCTTTATAAGCTCAGAGGCTGCCTAAACTCCAATGAATAAAAACAGGAGAAAAAAGAACCCTCCTTTAGAAACAATATCTTCATCCATAATACAAATAACATATCTCTACCTCAATGAAATTTGACAATAGAAACATACCTCATCAACATAAGGCCAGATCTTTGTCAAGTGATGGTTAAGCCAAGTCAACTGAAGTAAATAAAAAGGCAAAGCAACAACAAGAATCAGTCCTGAATATGACCAAATTCTACAACTTTCGTGTCTACCAAAACGCAAAAGGAGAAAGATATCAATGTAATGTAACTCAACTTCTGACGCTCGGAGAAGACAACCCAGGAAGGATAAAACTCAGGAGGCAAAAGCTTCCTGGAATCCTCCACCGTCATCCTCGCAAAAGCAGCCACCGTATTCGCCTGATAGAAAGAAACACAATCCCGATTAAGAAAGTTAGCTGACAAATCGAATTTTTCAATCAAAAAGGGAGGGAGTGGGGTCTCACAAGTTCAGAGCGAAGCTTGGATCGAGAATTCTCCAACTTGACAAAGCCGATGATGATTGCGACTCCGACGACGAGTCCGATCACAACGCCGACTATGAAACCCATTTATATCGCCGGATTTCGAAAATTGCAATGTCCGTACTTTAATTTAGTACACCAGATTCAGTTTCGCGAGCTAACCCGAATGAGAAAAGACAAAGTAATCTATTTATTTTCTAAGAAATCTCTTTTAAGGAAAAGAATACTAGTAAAAAAAAGGGCTATATTAATTGATATATGTGAAAAGGGTTTTGATTTTTAATTTGGGATTAGTGAAAAGATTAGTCCGAAGAGGTGGTCGCTACCGACGCAAAAGGTTGTGCTTTCGTTAGCACCAATAATACGTTGACACGTCACGTAATTGGGAATTACGTGCGATTTTGACTTTGACCTGAAATAGAAAAAATAGCCGTAAAAATAAATAAATAAAAAAAGATTCTTCCCCGGAACATACTGGCAATGACAACAAAGATTCAGCTTTGCATTCTCCTTAGGATTCAGTACTTGTATGTTCTTAGGGGACCAACTGTTGATACTTGATGTTTATACCTTTAAATTTACATACCGTGATTGTTATTATAGATAGATGACTGGTTTGGGATGATGGTTACGGCTCATTGAGGTAAATGTGATGGTCTTAAGAAGGGAGGCACAGGAGGATGAAACTAACTCATAAAGAAGCTTAGGTTTTTTTAATCTCTCTGTTTTCTTTACCATTGCTATTTATTGAAAAACAAACAATTTGCTTTTTCTCTAATGTGCTTTGTTTCAATAACAATGGAAGAAGGTATACACTATAGAGTTTAAATGAAAATTATTCTCTTAATTTTGTTATTCAGTTATGTATATGTGCTTCTTTCTAATACCCCTCTTAAAACTTGTCTTGTCACACAAAAAAAATTACGAGATCAGTGGTCCCATCTGCAAGTTGTTATCTCTGTTTAACACAGTTTAGCCTTTTTCGTAATTTGTCAAATGCTCATAGGATGTCATGTGTTCATTACTGCGGTTAGATAAAAAAGGTAGGCACTTAAAGGGAAGTTGGTACATAAATTTCTTTCTTCATATTTTACAACTTGTTGGTGATGTTAATTAATGACCAAGTTCCAATATCACTTACTGAGTTTGCGTGACCTCATAACCTCTCTATATTATTAATGGGGCTTGTAGGAATCTTCCCTCTTTGTAATGATGTTCTTTGCTAGTACTTTATACCTTGGTTTGTATATGTTGTAACTTGTAAGTAATTATTTTGGTTGCCTTTTCTTTCAATCACAATATTCTTAGATTTTTAAAAATGATAAATATCTAATATTGAAATTAAATGCCAGTCAGAGCAAGGTAGTTGATTTCAAGTCCAATGTCCAATCCCATTTGAGATTCTTTTATAAAATAAATGATTCGAATTTGTTCATCTAAGTTTTAATAACAAATCTATATTGGTAAACTAAAATATTACATTTCGAAACAAATACAAAAGGAAAATCAGATTAAAAAAAATAAAAATTTTGAATGAAATTTCTTCTTGCCTGCAGTTTGAGTGACGTTTTAGGTTAGCTGATGACTCAGAATTTCTGAGTGGTCAAAAAAGTAATTGAGAAAAGAAAAAACAAAGCTTGAAATGGAAACTGATTAATGAGCTGGTTTTTCGAAATGTAAGGGAAAAAATTGACCAAAGAAAAAAGCAGAGTGTGTGGAAAAATAGTACGTTTTGGCGGTATGAGAGTCCTCCTGAATTAGTATGCTTCTTTGGCTTTGCCATCACGCTTTCTTCATGCTCTTTTCTCTCTGCCCATCTCTCTCTGTTCCATTTTCTGAAACCACTAAATTTTCTCTCAAAAGTCAAGAACTTCATCATCTTCCTCTCAAACGTTTGATCTCAGACCCCAGTGAAAGATTCAATTTTTCTTGTCTAAGGTTCTTTATCTCTCTCTCTCTCTCCTCTGTTTCTTTACAGACCCATTGTCTTCTTCTTACAGTCTTTCTTTTTAAGATCTTTGTGTTTGCTCTAATGGAGTGGATTGGGAAGAGAGTGAAGTCCCGGAGCTGGCAGCGTCTTCAGGTGGTTAACAAGCGGAAGAAGATGGAGACTGTAGCTCCTGTGACATCTCCTCCAAAGAAACGACGGCAGAAGAAACGAAAAGACCCTGATTCTGATATTGAGGACATAACACCAACTTACAACGACCGTGTTCCTCCTCCTCAAGTCAGTAACAGGTACTCTGTACCTAACAACTCTGTAAAAGAGAGTTTTTCTAGGATAATCAGAGATCTGAATGTGGAGAAGAAATCAGGTCCAAGCTCCTCTAGGTTAAGAGATGGGTCTGAACAGAACCCATGTGTGAAAGAGAGTTCTTTTAGGGTTAGTGATCTGGGTGTGGAGAAGAAATGTTCCCCTGAGATTATACCAGTTCCGAGCTTTTCTAAGTTAAAGGATGGGTCTGAACAGAAGAACACATGTCTGAATGAGAAGACTTCTCCTGAGATTACTGATTTGGATGTTGTAATATCCGTTCCCAGCTCTTATGTCTTAAAAGATATGTCTGAAGAAAACAGATTTTTGAAGGAGAAGTGTTCTCCTGAGATTAGAGGTTTGGTTGTTGAAAAATCAGTCCTTCGTGAAATAGAGATTCTTTCAGATTCTGAGTCTGAAATTGAAGCTAGAAGAAGAGCTTCAGCCAAGAAGAAGCTATTTGAGGACAGCAGCAGAATTGTAGAGTCTATCAGTGATGGCGAAGATAGCACAAGTGAAACCGATGAAGAGGAAGAAGAAAATCAAGATAGTGAAGATAATAACACCAAAGATAATATAACGGTGGAGTCTTTGTCTTCTGAGGATCCATCTTCATCATCATCATCATCATCATCATCATCATCTTCCTCTTCTTCCTCGAGTGACGATGAAATATATTTAAAGGAGGTAGTTGGAGATAATACAGATGATGATGACTTGAGAAAGGCCAGTTCACCAATCAAGAAAGTCTCTTTAGCGGAAAGGAAGCCTTTGGTAAGGTATAAGAGGTCTGGTTCTAGCTTAACCAAGCCTATAACAAAGGACAAGAAGATTCAGAAACTAAACCACCGAGAAGAAGAAGAAAAAGAACGACAAGGAGAAGTTGTAAGAGTAGTAACAAAGCAGCCGAGCAATGTTGTGTTCACTTGTGCTCACTGTGGCAAAGAGAACACAGGAATCCCTGAATCTCACAGCTCTTTCATCAGACCGCATTCATTAAGAGATGAAATTGAGGATGTGGACAACTTTGCTTCTACTAATGTATCAAAGTATGAAGATTCTGTTTCCATCAACTCTGGGAAGACAACTGGAAATCCATCCAGACCTGAAGTGGAGAATGCAGAGACAGGAAAAGAAGTAAAAAAATTTGAGAAGCCATCCATATCCAGACCTGAAACTTTCACTACAGAGAAAGCAAAAGAGGTACAAGTACCTGAAAAGCCATCAACACCTGAAATTTTCGGTTCAGAGAAAGCAAAAGAGGTACAAGCACCTGAAATGCCATCAAGACCTGAGATTTTCAGTTCAGAGAAAACAAAAGAGCCACAAGCACCTGAAATGCCTTCAAGACCTGAGATTTTCAGTTCAGAGAAAGCAAAAGAGCCACAAGCACCTGAAATGCCATCAAGACCTGAAATCCAGAATTCAGAGAAAGCAAAAGAGGTCCAAGCCAATAACAGCTTTGGTTTGATGACACCTACAGTTGCAGTTGCGGAGGGGTTAAATAAGTCTGTTGTGACTAATGAACATGTTGATGATGACTCTGACTCTTCTATTAGCTCTGCAGATGGATATGAATCTGATCCTACTCTAAAAGACAAAGAGGTCAAGGTTAATAACAACTCGGATTGGAGAATGATGAATGGAAACCATAAAGAAGTTGATCTATTCAGGCTTCTTGTAAACTCTGTTTGGGAGAAAGGTCAATTAGGTGAGGGAGAGGAAGAAGCAGACGAACTAATTTCTTTACCTGAAGACCAATCTCAAGAACAAGCAAAGGAAGATCAAAGAAAATATGATGATGATGGACTTCTAATCATTAGGCCACCACCATTGATAGAGAGATTTGGTGTGGAGGAGCCTGAATCACCACCTGTGGTTTCTGAGTTAGATTCAGAGGAAGAGACGTTGTGGGAAGAACTAGCATTTTTCAGTAAATCTAATGAAATCGGCGGCAACGAGCTTCCTTCAAATGTAATTTCTTGTTTTCTCCAAAACAGTACATTTATCTCCTTTTGTTAAGAACAAGGTAAATCTAACTTGAAATGTTTGCAGGTAGAGAAAGATATATTAACTAAAGAAACTCCAGCAGCACAATGTAAAAAAGGGAATCACGAGCTGTGTCTTGATCTTGAGGTTGGTTTGAAGTGTATGCACTGTGGCTTCGTGGAGAGAGAGATCCGAAGCATGGATGTATCTGAGTGGGTAAGGAATTTGTAGTATTCAGTGAAATGATTAAACCGTTAAACTAAAAGGTTCGATGGTAACTCTAGTGTATGTTTCTTCATGTAGGGAGAGAAGATTACACGGGAAAGGAGAAAAATTGATAGATTTGAAGAGGAAGAAGGCAGCAGCTTCATTGGGAAACTTGGTTTTGAACCTCCTAACAACAGCTTAAATGAGGGATGTATTTCTTCTGAAGGAACTGTTTGGGATAAGATCCCAGGGGTCAAATCTCAAATGTATCCTCACCAGCAAGAGGGTTTTGAGTTTATCTGGAAGAACTTAGCCGGTACAATCTTGTTGAACGAGCTCAAGGACTTTGAGAACAGCGATGAGACGGGAGGATGCATCATGTCACACGCTCCCGGGACAGGAAAAACTCGCCTGACCATCATTTTCCTGCAAGCCTATCTTCAATGCTTCCCAGATTGCAAACCAGTGATCATTGCTCCTGCAAGCTTGCTTCTCACATGGGCAGAGGAGTTCAAGAAATGGAACATAAGCATTCCCTTTCATAATCTCAGCAGTTTGGACTTTACTGGGAAAGAGAGCTCCGCGGCACTGGGGCTTTTGATGCAGAAGAATGCCACTGCAAGAAGCAATAATGAGATAAGGATGGTGAAAATATACTCTTGGATAAAATCGAAGAGCATACTCGGGATCAGCTACAACCTCTATGAGAAGCTTGCAGGAGTTAAAGACGAGGACAAAAAGACAAAGACAGTGAGAGAAGTGAAACCAGACAAAGAATTAGATGATATCAGAGAGATACTTATGGGAAGGCCTGGACTTCTTGTTCTTGACGAGGCACACACGCCTCGGAACCAGAGAAGTTGTATATGGAAAACACTATCCAAAGTGGAAACACAGAAACGTATCTTGCTTTCTGGAACTCCTTTCCAGAACAACTTCCAGGAGCTGTGCAATGTTTTGGGACTCGCAAGACCTAAATATCTGGAAAGGCTCACATCCACACTCAAGAAGAGTGGGATGACTGTAACAAAGAGAGGAAAAAAAGCTTTGGGGAATGAAATCAACAACCGTGGGATCGAAGAGCTGAAGGCTGTTATGCTTCCATTTGTGCATGTCCATAAAGGAAGCATTCTTCAAAGTAGTCTCCCTGGTTTGAGAGAATGTGTTGTGGTGTTAAACCCACCTGAGCTGCAGAGGAGAGTCCTAGAATCCATTGAAGTCACTCACAACCGGAAAACAAAAAACGTGTTTGAAACAGAACACAAGCTGTCTCTGGTCTCAGTCCATCCTTCTCTAGTCTCTCGCTGCAAACTTTCTGAGAAGGAACGTTTGTCCATCGATGAGGCTTTGCTTGCACAGCTTAAGAAGGTAAGACTTGATCCAAACCAAAGTGTGAAAACGAGATTCCTCATGGAGTTCGTCGAGTTATGCGAGGTGATAAAGGAGAAAGTGTTGGTCTTCAGCCAATACATCGACCCATTGAAACTGATCATGAAACATCTGGTCTCTCGTTTCAAGTGGAATCCAGGGCAGGAAGTGTTGTACATGCATGGCAAACTCGAGCAAAAACAAAGACAAACCTTGATCAACGAATTCAATGATCCAAAATCCAAGGCCAAAGTGTTCTTAGCTTCAACAAAAGCCTGCTCTGAAGGGATCAGTCTGGTAGGAGCATCAAGGGTGATTCTTTTGGATGTTGTGTGGAATCCGGCAGTGGAAAGACAAGCTATAAGCCGTGCTTACAGAATCGGACAGCAGCGGATTGTTTACACATATCACTTGGTTGCAAAAGGAACTCCTGAGGGACCAAAATACTGTAAGCAAGCACAAAAGGATAGGATCTCAGAGCTTGTGTTTGCATGCTCTTCAAGACATGACAAAGGAAAGGAAAAGATTGCTGAAGTTGTGACAGAGGATAAAGTGTTGGACACTATGGTGCAGCATTCGAAGCTTGGGGATATGTTTGACAATCTCATCGTCCAACCAAAGGAAGCAGATTTAGTTGAAGGTTTCAGCATTCTTATGCCATGAGTCATCACAAAACTCTTGGCTTCATTCATCTCTTCCCTATAATATCTTATGCCATTTCATGTTTCCAAGACTTGTGTTTTGCATTTGTATGATCCTTTTGGGCAACTTCTTTCTCGGAAAAACCAAGGCTTTTGTCTGGATTTCATTATGTCTGCTATGAACTCTAACTTATATAGCAAAATGTTTCATGTTAAAACCACATCTGCAACTATATTAATGCAGAAAACGAAGTCTCAATCATGCTTTATTTCTGTTAACTCCAACTTCAAAACTTTGACACTCACCAGAGATGTAAGAGCCACCAAAGGTTAGATGTCTCTGTTGTCAAACTAACTGGACAAGATACATATATCGAACGAATGCTGTCAATAACTTAACCTTTGTAATAACATCTGTGAATGGAATTGGTAGGAGCCAAGCATGTAGATTTAAGTGAGAATTCGAAGTGTCCACAGCTTGAGAAAAAGAGACTTTGTAAGTTTCAGAGGCTATTTAAACTCGAACCGGGCCAATCGATCGAACCGGATCCGTTGAATGAACCGGCTTGTAGAAGAACATTGATTTGATATTAGCGACCAACGAACTTCGTATCATCATCAATATTCAACAATTAACATCAACATCGATGCTTGCAATACGATGATCCTTTTCAACAGAGTTGCATGTAATTAGGAGAATTTTTAACTTCTTAAAACATCAATCTAGGTCATTTTAGCTAAACCAATATTTGCATATGAAGAGATTTCTAGGTTTCGTAAGAATCACGAAAATTTAAGGCAAAATACGACAGTCCATAGATTAATTGATTATAATTTCTATTTTTCACACAAAACAAAATATTATTCGATATAACGTATTTTATAGGTTTCTCCAATATATTTACATTCGTAATTCGTTTATTCGAAAAATCTTAAGAAATATCAAAGATTTTTTTTTTTTTTTTTTTTTTTTGATAATCCAGATATCCAGGCCGAAACCCGACTAGCACCAAGGCTTGAGGCCAGTTTCCTTTCGGGCCGTCCGAGTCCAACGCTTAGTGTGTTTCCTGGAGGCCCGAGGGGGCCAGGTGAAACACTCGGTGGCCAATGAGAATCGAACTGCGGGCACCATATTGAGATTACCCCCTCAAGTACCACTAGCCCAACCCACGTTGGTTAAAACAGGTTTTCTTAAAAAAAAACAGGTTTTCTTTTTCTGGGAATTTAACCTTTATAATCATGAGGTTAGAACGAGATATAGTTAGCAAAAATTATCTAATATAATTTATACATCCATCTTTGAAATATTAACTTTTTTTTATTTTATTCCTTTTTCCTGAAAATGCTATGAGAGATATGACCCGACTCTAAATACAAACGGGCATTACATAGCCTACGAGCTAACATAAAGAAAGAGTGGGCCTCTCCACAATAAAAGCAAAAGAGAAAAAAAAAAAAACAGATGCATACGATTTAATTCCTCTAAGTCTATATTATATATGATGCAGATGTAATCTAAATTTATATATAAAATAAAATTCTCATAAAATTAAGGTGAATCTTTGCTCTGACTGCCTCGTAACTCTTGCAATTTGAGAGATGATATTTTGTACTAAAAAGTAAAAGTAAAAGCAAAATCTTCCTCGTGTTTGTTTTTAGTGAATTAAACCTTTGGTGATTAGATGTAATAACCATTTGAAACCACGCAATGTACTTTTGTCCCTTGGTCTTGTTAACCCTTGAGTATGACTCAAAAGCCTCTTACTACAGTTTTAACGTATATGTCGTTTCATGATTATCATAAAACTAAGGATTCATATTGGGATAATGGCTTTGACATCGAGTTTATACGTACTATCAAACTATAGGTTAAAGTAAAGAGAGTTGCTATGGGAAAACTAAAGTGATTACGAAACATCACACATGATATTTACTATACATGCATGATGCATGTAGAATTAATTTGCACATGTACATTATCTCTCTAGGATAAATTCTATAAAGTATATCAGGTTTCTCCACTTATAATTACATCTACGATTCTTCGGATTATAATAGTATGATGGTGCATGAAAATAATTAAAATCGTCCATATCTAGCTAGTTTCCGTCAAAACGTTACAGTGAAGTGTGTTTATTTCAAAAACATAATTCATGATAGATGCCCTGATGAAAATAGTTTTAGTATATACTTACCTAAGAAAGACAACCCTTTCAATGATATAATCTTTTACTTTGTTTGGATTAGTATCATTTTTATCGAGTAAAACGAAACTTAAAAGTTTCAAAGATTGAGCTCAACAGTGTAAGAAAACATTTTCCAAATTAAGGAATATCCTTTTCTATTGAAGATGACAAATATAGACTAACATTATAAATGCGCATCCATTTGACACCACTTGGCCATGTCTCTTGTGCCCATTAAACAATTTGACACACAGAAAATACAAAAATAAAAGTTTTCGCTAATGATTCTATAATTCTATTGATTTGTAATTTATTGGTAACACAAAGATTGCGATACTTTGAATAGTTTGATGTTTGAATCCTGAATTTCAGGATATTGAAACTAATAGGTCGACTTTTTTTTTCCCTAGTAGGTCGACTTTATTAATGTGTTGCATGCCCTCAATCGTTTCTTCTTTCGATTTGTAGTTTTTTCTTTGGCTAACATTGTTATGCCTTTTTCCCCTTATTTATTTCTACGTACCATATTTGAGAAATGCATTAAATCTTATTAAAAAGGAAAAAATGTGTTGCTTAGTGTTCGCCTAATGTGAAAGTTTACATCATCTACGAGTTCGTGGAGACAAGTTAACGAAACTATTCCTGCTGATTAGATACCAATAAAATGAAAGTCCACTCATATACACAAAAATAAAGCTAAATTCTATCGTAAAATTATAAATATGTGAGTCTGACGACACAAATAAAAGTATATATATCGTTTCTTCCTCTGTTTACCAGTCGCTTCTTGATCACCACCAGTCTTGACGCAAATAATTATGTTTGTCAAATAATGTCAATATATATCGCATGTGTTGGTAATTAAAACATCAATAAACACTAATTGAATAACATGGGCCATTTAATGTTTGTTTTTAATTAAAACGTGTTTAAGAATACTCAAACAATGACTACAAATGGTTGAAATCATATCGTTGAGTGTAAATAATCAATCGTCGAAAACGTATGTATAAAATATATCTTCGTTATTGCGTTTCCCATTGTGTGTAAACAAATGAGGACGTATCTTGATGGGGCAAAAGCAATTAGCAAAACGAATTAATGGTGTAGATATGCTAATCATGATTAGCATTCATGAGTGTTAAATGTATGGTGGAGCTAATCTCTGTGTTTTTAAGTATTTTGGATCATTTTAGTTGATTAGTTTCTGTATATATTTAATTTTAGAAATTAATTTAAATTTACAATGTCGATAATCTATTGGTAGTTTTAATCATATGGGACATTAAGCTGCCCCAGCATGGCATTCTCCGCCGTCAGGCCATTATCAATTTCTTAATTATTTTCCGTATTTCTAATAGTTAAGTTAGGTATATAATTTTATATACATATAACAAGGTTTCTGGGATTTCAACAATCAACAATGGAGTTCATTTGATAGCACAGTGTGAAACTGTGTATGTTCAAACTGGAGACTTTTTTTTTTTGGTTTAAAATGTGTCTACGAATCGACCGAAAGCTTAATTGCGAGATCTTAGATATTCTAAGAATTTCATCTATATTGCTTTATACTTAACCCTAATATATAGTGACCTATTAGTATATACAAAAAGTTGTTGCAAAAAATTTTTTTTTTTTTTTTTTTTTTTTGTGCAAAGCAAAAATATTTCTATATACGGAGTTGTTCATTAGACATTCAAGTAAAATGAAACTTAAAAGATGCGAAATTGGGAGTCTCAAGAAAAATACAGAAAAAGGAGCACAAACTCCTGATATCAATGGCGAGTGGACTTTAGAACAGTACCTTGTGTCCAACATTTGTGCTACAAGGAAAGAATAACTCTAAAATTAAAATAATCATCTATATTTTAGGAAATTCAGAAACTCAATATTTAAACAAAGATAAAATTTCGGAACAAATAAAAGTAATTTGGCGAAAAAATAAACAAATTGAAAAGGAAAGATGATATGGCAAACTATATGACATAGCACTCTTTATCTCTTTCTCTTTTTCCTCTATACCTCTCTCTCTTTTTAACTTTTTATAGTATTATTCTTTTGCTTTATTTTACTTTGTTTGATAGACCAAAATCTCGGAGAGAAAATGTAATACAAAAAAGACTAGATAACAATCCGCACTATGTGCGGGATGAAGTGATTCAAGTAAAAGTATTATCCGGGATCCAAGATCCGTTTGTGTAAAACGAAACATGTTACAATTTTTTTTTTTTTTAATTCAAATTTGGGACTATTTCATATAAGAATATGTTTTACCCGTGAAATATTTGAACTTTGAATAAAGTTTCAACGTGATAAAAAAGTATTGACGAAATGTTACCATTTATGGCAATAAGTCTTTCCGTATGTTTTAAAGATTTCGAGATTTTGTAGTATAAAAAGAATTTTTTTTTTTTATAATAATTATAAGCAATCAAAAATTTAGCAAATATGAGATTTGATAGTTTTCAAGCTAAGATTTTGTAGTGTTCCAAATCTAAGATTCTTAGATTATGAATAGATTATTTACGAAATGGTTATAATGTGGCCAAATTTTGGTTTATATACAAATGTGGTTATAATATTTTTCTTCGAAAAGTTAGAACTCTTCCAAAAAATAGGATTTTAAGTATTCGTAACATAAATAGAAAGGAGATTATCTTATTTATTTAAGTACAAAATTTATGAAAGATGTAAAGATTTGTAGTTTTGAATTCGAGATTCTTGAACCAAATGTATATATTTTATCATTTAAATATAAACATAAATATAAATATAAATAAAAAGATTGTTTACCAATCCGCTAAAGAAAATTTATATAAATATATATAAAAAAAGTATAAATATAAAAATATAGTAATATAAGATAAACAAAAAGTGTATGTTTTTAATTATTAATGGGATATATGGATGTATGAGACTAATGGCAAACTCTGTAAATACTCTAATAAATCTTGGGTAATTATCTAAATAGAAGCCAAATCATTATGAGAGCGACACATCAGCGTGGCAATCTTGTTAATAACACATGATGGTAAGTTTTTTTTTTAAATGTTTCTCTATTAATATATAGGGGATATTATCATCGTTTTGTAAGATAAAAGAGATCTACAAATGGATGAATGGACCTAATTAATATATCAGTTCAATTTCAGAAAGAAATAGAAATGGACACAGAATCAGTTAGTTACCCGAAAACTAGATGAACGAATCAAGCTAGTTCCGGCAAAAATGTTCTTGTAATTCACTGTTTTTTTGCGAAAAAAAAAAAAAGGAGTACAGATAGATGATAAACACAACTACCTAATTCAATTTTCAATACTCTCTTTTTAAGCTTAACCATTTTTAAAAACTTTACTAACCCACCAAAATTGTGTATTTCTCCTTACTAATTAAAATATCGTATGCAACTGTGGAAAATTGAAATATTAATTCTCTCTTGTTTCTATTACTTTTGGTTCATTCTGATCCACTTGTAAATATTAATTGCACCAACAATTATGTCTCAATTAATTTGTAAAGTTTCACATTTTATTATTCTAAATTAATGTAATCTTTAATCAATTAAAAAACTTATTTGACATTTGACACATCTTATTAGCTAAATGATGATGATATATAAAAAAAAAACTATCGGCTTTTACTTTTATTATTACAAGAAGTGATGATAAGTTCTTACTAGAGTTGATCAGTTGACAAAACCACCCGGCATGTTTAATATCAATCATAGATTGTCGCAGAATTCTATAATTTCACAAGATTAATCACAAATACATTAAATATTAGTACTATGTCTTTTTTTTTTTTGGTGCAAAACATTAAATATTATTTCATTATACAATTTTTTTTTTTGGTATGAAAAAGGATTTTTCATTATACAATTTTTGTCTGTATAAATAATACTACTAATTTTTTTTTTAACTGACTTCAGTATGTCACATACTTGTTTTTTGCATTTTTTAAGAGTAAGAGATCAAATGTGTTGAAAATGGCCAAAAAAAGGAGAGAATTAAAGATTTGAATTAGACAGACGTTGTCAATATTAAATTTTGGTATTGGAAATCTAATCAATGGTTCTGTCAAATCGTGGTATTAAATTAGATGAATAAAAAGTTTCCAAAAAAAAACATACTAAATTGCTAATTAAAAAAAAAAAAAAAAAAAAAAGAAGTATAGCATAGAAGAGAAGACTAAAAACACTCGCTAGTCTCTCAGCAACTTTAATTTGTTCAAAATACGCTGCTTTTACTTTGCCGTTTCATTGAATCTCTCTCTCTCTCTCTCTCTGTATAAGAATTTCACTTTTACTTTCTCACTCTAAAATCTGCCCTCATTGTCTCGCCTCTGTCTACTTCAAGAATTGATGTCTCTTCAACACTTTCTCTTATTTTAAGTACCCTCTCTCTCTTTCTCTCTCTTTGCTACATTTCCTTTTAAAAACCTTCTCTCAAAAACAAAAAGAAAGAAAGCCCTCACATTTTTGTTCATTGCTTTTTCCAAAGAGCCAATTCCAGTCAAATTTAGGAAATTTCCATCGTTTTTGGCAGTGTGATTCATACAGAACCTATACTTTTTTTTTAGTAACTAGGGATGGATTGAGTTTCTGTTAAAGGAGATAAAGAAAAGATCCAAAAACACTAGTAGTAGAGAAGCAGATAAGAAAGAAGCAACAATGAGAGAAGACAAATCCAAGACTAATAAGGTTTTTTTTTTAAAATTCTCTTAATATATGACCTTTATGTTTGCCCATCGTCAGGGAATTTGAAAGATGAATTCTTTTTTTATTATTTGAATTTCTGAAATGAAGCTGGCATGGTCCAAGAAGATGGTAAGGAAATGGTTCAATATCAAAAGCAAAACAGAGGAGTTTCAAGCAGATGATCCTACTTCTGCTAGTAATCTCTCTTTCTTTTTACTTGTTCTTGTTTTTTTCCTTATCTTTTGTCTCTTCTGAGATAATCTTGTTTCAATTTGTTTCTGATGTTGATTTGCTAAACTGATTAAAGGAGTTGAAGTAGAGCATAGAAGTAGCTTTTCAGCTGAGAAAGCACCTTCCACAATCAAGAATACCAAAACTGGTAAAATCATACATATATAGTCACTTGTTTTATCTAACTAGATGATTCTTTCTTTTATGTTACTGATGATTTCTTGGTTTCACAGAGAAACTCAGTAAGAACTGGGAGCAGCAAGCTCGGCAAAGGAGAATGAATTATGAGAATCCTAGGATCATTGATGTCCAAAACTACAGGTATGTCTGTCTATATATATACACACATATGTTTCATGTAAGCTTTGTGTTTTTTTTTTCTTTCTGAAATCTAGTGTTGATTACTTTGAGCAGCATCTTTGTAGCTACTTGGAACGTAGCTGGACGCTCTCCTCCTTCAGACTTAAACCTTGATGAGTGGCTTCATTCATCAGCTCCTGCAGATATATATGTACTCGGGTATCTTTCGAAAGACTTCATTCTTTTTTAATGAATTTCATTGAGTCTTCATTTCCTCAATCTTTGCTGTTTGGTCATATTCAGATTCCAAGAGATTGTTCCTCTTAATGCTGGAAATGTCCTTGGAGCTGAAGACAATGGACCTGCTCAGAAATGGCTCTCTCTTATCCGTAAAACGCTCAATAACCGACCAGGAACTAGTGGAACGAGCGGTTATCACACGCCTTCCCCTATCCCTGTGCCTATGGCAGAGCTTGATGCTGATTTCTCTGGATCCACAAGGCAAAAAAACTCTACTTTCTTCCACAGACGGTCTTTTCAGACCCCGAGTAGTACATGGAATGATCCTTCTATTCCTCAGCCAGGTCTTGACCGTCGTTTCAGCGTCTGTGACCGTGTCTTCTTCAGCCACAGGCCAAGTGATTTCGACCCAAGTTTCCGTGGTAGTAGCAGCAGTCACAGGCCTAGTGATTACTCTAGAAGACCCAGTGATTACTCTAGAAGGCCTAGTGACTATTCCAGAAGGCCTAGTGATTATTCCAGAAGACCCAGTGATTCAAGACCGAGTGACTACTCTAGACCAAGTGATTACTACTCTAGACCGAGTGATTATTCAAGGCCAAGTGACTTCTCAAGGTCTTCAGATGATGATAATGGTCTCGGGGATTCTCCAAGCACCGTCTTGTACTCACCAGGTTCTGCAGCAAACGACAACGGATATAGAATCCCGTGGAACTCTTCACAGTATTGTTTAGTTGCTAGCAAACAAATGGTGGGTGTCTTCCTAACTATTTGGGTGAAAAGCGAGCTAAGAGAACACGTTAAGAACATGAAAGTATCTTGTGTTGGCAGAGGACTAATGGGTTATCTTGGAAATAAGGTTAGACTTTGTTCTTCATTATATAATGCTCTGTCTCCTGTGAGTTAGCTAGCCGCTTTATTATAATGCCTCTGCCTCTATTGTTCTTTGTAGGGATCGATCTCAATAAGCATGTTGCTCCATCAAACAAGCTTTTGCTTCGTCTGTACCCACTTGACTTCGGGACAAAAAGAAGGCGATGAGCTAAAGAGAAACTCTGATGTCATGGAGATACTCAAGAAAACGAGATTTCCTCGCGTTAAGAGTTCAGAGGAAGAAAAGTCCCCTGAGAACATCCTTCAGCATGAGTAAGATTGATGAAACTTACTTCTCATACTTTGAAATTAGACTTCAAGAAACTGTTTGTTGGTTTTTTACCAGTCTATTGATCTAAATCATTATTTCTTTTTACCAGCCGGGTAATATGGCTTGGTGATCTAAACTACCGTATTGCACTGTCTTACCGATCTGCCAAAGCACTCGTTGAGATGCAGAACTGGAGAGCTTTACTAGAAAACGACCAGGTACGTTTGTAGATATACTTAGATCCTAATGGTGTGAAGAAATGGCGCAAGAAGTTCTTATCCGGAAAAGGTTTACTTGCAGTTAAGAATTGAGCAAAAAAGAGGCCATGTTTTTAAGGGATGGAATGAAGGAAAGATTTATTTCCCACCAACCTACAAGTACTCGAGGAACTCAGATAGATATTCTGGAGACGATCTGCATCCCAAGGAGAAACGTCGCACTCCTGCTTGGTATGTTTCCGTATTTAACAGCAAGAAAACAAGAACTTCTTCTGCTATATGAATCTTTCATCTGACATTTGGTTTTCTTAAAATAGGTGTGATAGGATATTGTGGTTTGGTGAAGGACTGCATCAGTTATCATACGTAAGAGGAGAGTCACGGTTCTCGGATCATAGACCGGTCTATGGAATTTTCTGTGCAGAGGTTGAGTCAGCTCATAATAGGTTAAAGCGAACAACGAGTTACTCCACTTCACGGGTCCAAGCTGAAGAACTCTTACCTTACTCCCGTGGATACACCGAGCTCAGCTTCTTCTAGAAAGACACAGATTTCCATTTTTTCTGCTCTTTACGGTAACTTTTCTTTCATTTCTCTTTTCTTTTACATCTTAGGTTTAAACTTGAGCCTGAAAGAGTCACCAAACCGACAAATTAGGACATAAATAGATAAAAATGTTGAGTCACTGTGTCAGTGACTTGAGCTGGTCCAAAACCAAAGAAGTCCATAAGTATCTGTGGTCCTCATGAGATTCAAATAGAGCAAGTCTATAGAGAGACCAATCTACAATTCTGCATTTATGTGCAAAGGTGTGATCTCAACCAAGAAATGAGGGAATTCCTTCTCTCAGATCATTTAAAGATCACCCAACTGATTTTGATTTCCTCAGAAAGAAAGGGACCCCATTGGTTTTGCATCCTGGTTAGGATAAGGAACTCAACATTGAATCTTGATAAGATTGTTCACTGCATATTATCAAATCTCTGTCGTTTTTTTTTTTGTCTTAACTGCTTTAAACTCTGCAATGCATCAGCAATAAATCATAATAATTCAAAAAATATCTAAACTTATTGGTTCTAAACTTTGTGCGTCTTGAGAAAATTATGAAATGTTTTCATTCATGGTAGAATTGGATTGGCTTTTGTCAGGTGAACACAAGTTTTTTGGTTCTTTGAGAGTGATGGAGACATTCCATTGCCACTTTAACTCAAAGGGAACAGGTTGGTCAAAAAACTTCTTTTTTTTTTTTTTTACATTTTCAGTTTGCGGTTCGGTTTTTTTAACTTATCGTACCGTTTACTTTCCGGTTTGCAGGTGTAGAATGTGTTTTGTTGTACTATAATTTTGGCCTCGGTTAACTAATTTTCACATACCGGCGGTTCTGAGGCCTTCCCGGTTCATAGCATGGTTTTTGCTAACTCTAGTAGATGTGAATTTTACAGCAACGTCATAAGGTAATAGTTTTAGCTGATTAGTGAATTTTATTGTTGCTTAGATTTTTTTTTTTTTTTACTAATTGTGTAATGTAATCATTTTTTTCTTACACTTTTTTTACTAATAGTGTAATGTAATCATTTTTTTCTTACACAACTTGTGTTTTGCGATGTGCAGGCAATCAACTAACCCAATCAGAAACTGCCAAGTGGACAGATGGAAGTTCTTTGATTTTTTTTTTTTGTTTGTTTATTTCTCATTCTTTTGATTTAGCAATTATCAATAGGGAAAATATCATTTTCTTGTCTTTCTTATTTAGTAGCATGCCCCCTAGATAATCATATTATTGTAATGCTTATTTATATATGGTTTACGTCAAGAATATCTGAAAATATACAAAAAAGAAATATTCTAATTCCACTTTATTTATGATAATTTCCATAAAGGAAAAGTGAACTGATACCGTCTTGTAATTATCGTTGGACTGAAAAAAGTTTGGGTTGCTTGACAACCTCAAAGGCAGCTCACTTCATCTCTTTTGTTCTTTTTGACTATTTAAATTCAATGTTTAATTTTGCTTTTAATTTTAAATAAACCTCTTGTATTTTACTTTTACTTAATTGTACATTTTGTTAACAAGAACTATATCAAAGATTCACTTAGGTGACATGTTGCTTTCAACAAATTCAAAGATTTTATTTTCCAACAAATTCAAAGATTCAAAGGGGGTACAAAATTTGGTTATGAACTTTTTCAAAAACCGAGAAATCGATTTGTGTATATAACTTTTATATAAAAATACTAATATCTGTAGAAGAGACAAAGACTGGACCAGTTAACGTAGAAGGGAATGATTAAAAACTAAAAAAAGAGAGCCTGAAAGTGAAGAGAGTGTTTTGTGTTTCCTCATGCTTTGTCTTTTATCTGTTTCCTCATGCTTTGTCTTCTTCTTTCAGCTTTTGTTGATCACATTCACAACAACGCTTGTTAATACTAGTACTTTATTAATTGTAATACAGTAAATAAATGAAGATTCTTGTAAAATTTGGAGCCATATGATTAATTACACAGACAATGATCAGTTTTGTTTTTTCCAAGATAATTCCTATTTTTAAAAACATTATCAATCGAATAAAGAAAGGAGAGGAAAGTGTTGTTCAGAAGGGTGTATACTAAACCAGCTCTTTATGTTAATTGCGGTTTAAAAACATATTCGTCCTAGTGATTTATCATATGAGTTAACTTGGAAATTATATATGAGACCAAAATCCATCATTTAAGCAATAAAGTTGATGATCTATTCTACAAGAAATTCTAATAGAACTAAAAAGAAAACGAGAAAACGAGATTCTTGTGCCCCAGTAATTACCTCTTAAACAATACTGTACATTACTAGGCTTAGGACCTGCGCCTCGCGTCGGATTATTTGTATCTCTAAATTATATCATATTCTGTTAATTTTAATAGTTCATTATTTTCTTCTATATATATATTATCTTTTCTTTTTATATCTGTAAAAAAATATTTCATTACTTTGGAAATTACATTTTGTTATTCCATATTGTAGTTTTCATGAAAATGCCATAAATTTGTTATACTTAAGTATTTTTAATATCCATGCAATTTAATTCACAAAACAAAATAAAATATTTTTGATATAAATCTTCACTACAGCTATTAATTGTATCTATACCTAAAATAGGTGTGTATAACTAAAATTTAGAAAATAATTTTGTTTCAAAAACTTTTTTTTTTGGTTGTCCTTACATTTTTAGTTTTATAAAATTTTTCTTAAAAACATTTGAATTATTGTTGTTAGTTTTTAAAATCTTTTATAAAACTAATGCAATGGCAAAGTTGTAAATAAATTTATTTTGTAAGGGTAGATTGCTAAGTTGTGCACTGAGCTCTCTAATGATGACACGTGGCGAAAATGTTTCTCTTTTAATATATATAAGGGATGAGACTTAAAAAAGAAACTATACATTAAGGAAACACAATAAACTGTTGAATATAATAAGTCAATATAAAGTAAAATTATGATTTTATCTTTATAAGGATATATAGTGTTTCTTTTGTAAAAGAATGTCAAAAAAATATCGTAATAAAATAAAAAAAACAAGGTTGCAACATGGATTTGATTGATATAGGCTTTTGAGAGTGGGAAAGGATAGGCTAGCAGACTAACCAAAACAGCATGCCTCATTTATTCAATTTTTACCAATTCCACACATTTTTCGTTGAACTATGTTATATTTATTTTGATTCATTGTGTTTCAGGGTATTATAATTTTTCTAAATTTGACAAGAACGAAAGCAGCTGGCTATGAAAAGACACTCAAGGAAGGCTAACATATTGTCACTTGGCTCAGAAGAGAAACAAAGACGAAATCTACAATTCTATTAAGATTCCTCTTGTTACCCATCTACTTAGCAATTTGTACCAATACAGATGTCCTCAGCCTAAGCTGTTCGACTTTTCCACGAGTCGACTTATTATTAAAAAAGCAAAAATGTAAAAGAGATAGCTAGTAAAAGTAAACAGCGAGAGTTACAGATAACTTATATCCATTTTTTTATATGAATAAATAATTAGCATATACGTAATATCTTGGTCTTCAAGGTAAGATTTTTATATGGTCTCGGATTCTCTCTTGGCAAATCAATTTCTTCCATCTAAGCAATGAGCAAATATCTTTTTCACCCTCCCTGAAGAGGCCAGCTGGGAAATCATGGAGGAATTAGTTTTTCCAAATCCAAGTATTAATTCCGTCAAGTGCTTCTTCATTAGATGAGTCTAGATCTCCTGACTGCCTAGCACCACACCTTCAAGACCATATAGAAAAACATTTAAGAAATGGAAGAGGCAACGAGGAATGACGGATTAAGCTTTCTTTCTTGCCATAGGAATATGATAAAACGTTGTAATGGACAACTAGTCAACTCTTTTAACAGATCTCTGAGGGATTTTGAAAGTTACCAGCAATTCTCAGGCCAGGATACAAAACTAAAATATAAATATGGTATTTCTAAATTACTAAGTTTTCCAACGGGTAGATGTAGATAGATGCATATGAAACAAATGAAATGAGCTGTGCTCGGAAAGATACCTTAGCAAACTAATCAATTGTCAAATCAAAAGCACAATATATTTCAGTAAAGGTCATGTGTCTATTTGTGGTGGAGAACTTATTCACATGTTACTTTCAAGATAAAATAGAATGCATCTTCTTTCTGCTCTCACTGAAAAGAACACTATTTCACCTCGCTTGTGGTCACGGTTTTACTTTGTTAAATTAACCGGAAAAAAAAAAAGACATGTAACAAAGCTTAATTGACCAACAATTCTTGATTGCTTCACGAATAAATCTTCAGATTCTGAATGAGGTTAAAGCAGGCCAGGAAGACGAAGACAAGCAAAATAACGAAAAATCGATCAAAGTTAACGAAAATGCAGAGTGCCTGATTTTCGTCTCGGCGGCGACGAGGAAGTTGAGAAAATGCAGAGTTTGTTTGTTTGGTCCGTTCCACCAATACATCCTTTTTTTATTATTTTTTATATGAGCAATTTTTACTTGCAAGTTTTGTTTAATTAACCGCATATAGATGATTACAAAGAGAAAAATATGCAGTTCAAAAACAAATCTACAAACCAAAAGATCTGTGATTCAAATCTGCCGCAGTTTTGCAAATTTATTTGAAATTCATCAGCACAATGACGAATTCACAAATATTGACATATAGCAAATATCTATAATTTTTGGCACATGGGATTAAAAGTAGCTAGTTTTTAAAAGTGTTTTCATAACAATTTTTTTAAAAAACTAAAATCTCTTGTTGAGTATACTAACCTGCGAAAACAATTCTAAAACATGTTGCCCCAATTGACAAGAGATCTAAGCCAGCATTAATATCCAACATTCAAACTTAACTGTGAATATTTTTGTACTGTGCCACTTTATCACCGGTCGATAAAAACATCCTTATTGATCATTTGAATTTTGAAACATACGTCTGATACAAGACTTGAATAAGTTAACCAAACCATTCACCATACGAAATGCCTTGGAGGAGAACAATGCCACGGACCATGTACTCTTCTTCTTCTTCTTCTTCAAGTCCTCAGTTTCTTCAACACCATGGACCATATACGCTACAATATTGTTTTAGTTTTCATAAGTAAAACCGAGAGTTGTAAAGATTAGAAATCTCAACGTTTTCAGATATTAAAACTTGCCTTTGGTTGCTTGTGGACCATGTCCGAATCATCCATGTCCGAATCATCCATGTCCATGGTGGCCCGAAGACTAGAACGACTATAACGGGGAGTCTCAATAGTGGAATCCAAGGGCAGTTTACTACACCCACAGGGTGGTAACCATTCCCATAGCTGCTTGAAAACCAAATGCGCATCCAGTGGAAAAAGATAACATGGGTCAATTACCGGCAAACAAAACAGCAAGGTTAGACAGTGACAAAACTTGGCTAGGATGCTTAATTACCTCACATGCATGTTCTCGAGAAGAGAGATGCCTGATCAAACTTTCAGCGCCTAGACCATCAAGGTCATTGCACACAATGCAAACCCATTGACCCGTGTTACTGCATTCAAGTGGTGGCCCTGAATCTGAGGACAAACACACACCTGCCCTTAGAAAGTTGCTCCAGAGGGAATTAATGGAGGAGGGTTCTTGAGGAAAATCATATGAAAAGGGGTAAATAACGTTGAACCCCCATTCATCTAGAAGAGAAAGCGTATCAGTGTAGCTTGGCGGAGTGGATATGACCATTACATTAGCTGGAAGTTCAACATGATTAGTCACACCATACAAAACCATGTTCATGTCTCTGTAACCTGTTTCAGAAACACCTAAAGAATTGAGACCCTCTGATTCGATGATGGAAGGAAGGAGTTAAGGATGAGGAAAAAAACTAACTGTAGGCGCCGTGATGAAGAAAAATTCCGGTAGAAGAGACCTTTCGAAGAACGTCTTCAGGGACGTCTGTTAGTATGCCAACGGCAGTGATGATGAGAGGACCAGAGTAGCCTAAATTCCTCAAGAACCGTACAATACACGGACCCACCTGACCAGCGTCAAAGCCACAGGGAACTGGACACCTGTCGATGTCCCAATAGACGACGGTTGGAGCCTCAGCCGCCTGCGACGAAGGGGGAGGCTTCATCTTCTTAAAAATTATCAATATTGGGAAAGCAAATTGCTGTGAGAACGGAAATCAAACATCAGATAAGCATTCTTCGAAGAGATTGATTGACACCGAGAGAGAGCGAAAGCGAAACACGGCCGTAATCGTTTCGATCGCAAACACAACTTTTCAGATACTTGTGGGCACGTAGGGTTCTATGCAATAAGTCGATGAATTTTCATAGGAACATGAGTTAAGGATCGAGAATTTTACCTGAGAGATGAGCAGAGTCGGTTTCGAAATCCCTTATTGAAAGTGATAAATTACCAACGCCGCAAATATATAGGCTTCCCTTAATGGGCCTACATTTTGTATGAATCGGCCTTGTGCACCAATCCTAGTATCTATACTAATATTTTTTGCAACACTTTGGTGACGGATGGGTAAAAATGCTTCCGGATATATCGGATACCCGACCTATTTTTAAAATTCCTTCACAAAAAATTTGTTGGGTCGGGTTATATTTAACCCAACTCATACATCGGATATTTCATATTTAATAATTTAGATATTTAGAAGATTTGATTAAGATTTATAATTATGATTCTCCTATCATCTTTTTTTTATTTGTTTTTAACTGTTTTGAATCATCATATAATACATAAAGTAAAAAAAAATCATTTTTTTTTCTGCATATACTGTGATTCGAAATTTTAAAAACGGACATATATTATCCAATTGACGAAAATGTGTGTTCAACGTTCTACATCGATTAAAATATTTAGACAATGATTCAGAATCATATCATAAATAAGAACATTAATAAAATAAATGAGTTTTTTGGCCGGACGGGTTTGGCGGGACGGGTATTTAAAAAATTAAAATATCATTAATCCGCCGCTTCAATGCGGATTAAATCCTTTTTTTTAATACCACAAATATTAGAAATATTAAATCAGTCTCATTTAGAAAAGATTGTATAAAACCAAAAATTATCATCTGGTATAATATTACTTAATAACAATATTTATAAAATTTTAAAATATCATTAACATGCCACTTTAATACATATTAAATCTTTAGTTTATTAAAATATAAAGGTCTTAGAGAAATTATGGAACGGGTATATTTCGAAAAGGATTTATATGGCGGACGAATTTGAATCAATATTTATATACCGCTTTAATACGGGTTAAATCCTCAGTTTATTAATAATTGTCTCGTGGACTCGTGGTATATTGTTACTTAATAACAATTGTAAACTATGATATAAATAAATATATTATAAGGAGATACAATTTACAAAATATTTTTATACTAACTTTAAAATTAAATCATCCCGCAGTGTACCGCTGGTTAAAATCTAGTTTATATTATTAAAATTGAATGGAAGTTCCTAATCCTAACCATGTGTTTCCGACTTGCATGTTCACATCTGCTATTTCTACAGTCTACACAAGATCTTTGTGAGGACGTCCACGTTTACGAATTTTAGGATTCTGGCTAACTTGCCCCTCTAGAGATGCCCACTAATTTCCATGAACACATACTGTGACTCTCAATACTCTGACTTGAGATCATTCGATTCTATCCCAAGGTTTTGTAACAGTCCATTTCTTGTATAGATACTAATGAGTACTTCAACCACACTAACCCTTTTTGTAACAACACCAGTTAACGTAGAAGGGAATGATTAAAAACTAAAAAAGAGAGCCTGAAAGTGAAGAGAGTGTTTTGTGTAAATCATGCTTTGTCTTTTATCTGTTTCCTCATGCTTTGTCTTCTTCTTTCAGCTTTTTGTTGATCACATTCACAACAACGCTTTGTTAATTGTAATAAACAATCGAAGATTCGGAGCCATATGATTAATTACACAGACAAATGATCAGTTGTGTTTTTTCCAAGATAATTCCTTCCTATTCTTTAAAAATATAAATATATATATATATATTTATCCACATAAAAAGACAAAAGTGATGTGGATTATTCAATTATAATCTCGTTTAACCAGCTTGTTTTTATAATCTCATTTAAAAACATATTCTTCTCAGTGATTTTTCATATAATACTAGTATGACTTAACTTGGAAAATATGAGAATAAAATCCATCAGTTAAGAAAGAAGTTGATGCGTTTCACTAATATATACTATCATCAATATATCAGTCACTTATGATTCATCCGAAAAATCACTTATTTCCCATTGGCTATACTTTTCGACCTGAGAATTTGTATTTTATTTCTAGCCTGAGCCAACAAAGGGTACTACATACAATTGGTATCATAACTAGTTTAACCAAATTTTTGTTTGTCATAACCAGTAAACCCAAATACATGTACAACTAATAAAATCATAGACAACAAAAAGACTAGTGATCTATGATGTATACGAGTCAATATAAAGCAAAATTATGATTTATCTTTATAAGGATATATAGTGTTTCTCTTGTATTAAAAAATGTCAAAACATATTATTGTACTAGAAAAATAAGGTCGGATAAAGAACATATAGATTTGATTGGTATAGGCTTTTTGAGAGTGGGAAAGGATAGGCTAATGCTATCAGGCTAACAAAAACAGCATGCCTCTTTTATTCAATTTTTACCAATCCCACACATTTTTTGTTGAATTATTTTACATTAATTTAATTCATTGTGTGTTTAGGTCTTTGAGTTTTTCTATATTTTACAAGAACAAAAGCCACGGGCTATGAAAAGACAATCAAGGAGGGCTAACATATTGTCACTTCAATCAGAAAATAAACACAAACGAAATCTACAATTCTATCAAGATTCCTCTTGTTACCCAACTAGTTAGCAATTAGTACCATTTTCTGTCTCTTTTTTATTTGTCTAGGCCTTGCCACCAAATTTAATTTGCTATACTTGTACTTTTAAAAAAAGTTCTTGATTCGGACATCTCTCGTAGACTCGTACCATATAAACCAAACAAGCTAAGGATACCACAATTAAATCACCTCAAAGTGATTGAATTGATTCTAATTAATGGCTGTTAGTGTAACAACATCTTATAAGGCCGTTAAACATAATAATAGTAATAAATACATATAGGAGGATATAAACACGTATTTGTAGCACCATCATGTAAACTTTAAAATCCATAAAATATATCACCATCAATGAACCTTCCTTCATTAAGACGCTGTGTTTTCAATTATACCTAAACGCTAAATCCAATCATCTAAATCAGTAGATTTTATAATGTTATGATTATATATCACAATAATTATTTTTCTAGAATTTCGATGTGAATTAACATGTATCATGTACTATGATCTTATTTATTTAATTAAATATGCATGAGTCCAATAATGACGGCTCCAAAGGTCAATTCTTAGAACATAAGCGATAAATTAATCACCGTTGTGTAAAAAAGATGAAGTAACTATCACGAACAAAAATTGAGTGATTAATAATCGATTGGGCTTAGCGACCGAAACCCTTTAGCTTTAAAATAGCTCATAGGCCCATAATATATACAAAACCCAAAGGCCCAATATTTCGATCCACGTGCTTTACTTGGGCGAATTAATTCCAATTTCAGCCAGCAATTTCTAAATGTCTACGACTCTTCAGTCTTCTTCACTCACTCTTTGAAGCCTGCGTTAGTCTGGCTCCATTTTGGTGTGATCGAAGCAAAGAGTATCATCCATTTTGCTACAGATATAGTCCGTATGATCAATCCTCTCAATTTCGTTTAATCTCATGCTCAATTTCTTTGTTTTTTTGTGTTAGGGTTTTATTATGCTCTGAGTTCTAGTTCTCGCTACTCAAATTCCTGTACCTTAGATTCATAAGAACTTAGTGTCGTGTTGTGATCATTACATGCGTATGGTAGAAAAATGTGTGTTCTTATAATCAGATATGTGTGTTTTATGTTTCAGCAATGAGTGTGAGTGGATACAAATCGGATGACGAATACTCTGTAATCGCAGACAAGGGAGAGATTGGATTTATTGACTATCAGAATGATGGATCTGCTGGTTGCTACAATCCATTTGATGAAGGTCCAGTTGTTGTTTCGGTTCCTTTCCCTTTTAAGAACGAGAAGCCTCAATCGGTTACTGTTGGAGAGACTTCTTTTGATTCCTTCACTGTCAAGAACACTACGGATGAGCCTGTTGATCTCTGGACTAAAATCTATGCATCTAACCCCGAGGATTCGTTTACTCTCTCGATCTTGAAACCGCCGTCGAAACATTCTGATATTAAAGAGATACAGTGTTTTTATGAAACTTTTACTCTGGAAGACAGGATGCTTGAACCTGGTGACACTTTAACTATTTGGGTTTCTTGTAAGCCCAAGGACATCGGTTTACATACCACTGTTGTTACTGTTGACTGGGGAAGTGATAGAGTTGAGCGGGTTGTTTTCCTTTTGGCTGAGGATAAGATATCGAGTTCTCTGACTTCTAATAGGCCTTACTCAAGAAGTAAGAGGGCTCCGAAGAAAGATTTTGCTGTGGATGATTATGTCATGGGATCACGACCTTCAAAGGTGGTAGAACAACGTAGGTTTAAAAATAGGCTTCCTCGGTATGAAATTCCAAAGGAGATTAGAGAGATGATCGAGAATAAACAAGTCCCCGATGATTTGAACGAAGGTCTTACAGCAAGGAACTATGCAAACTACTATAAAACTTTATTGATTATGGAAGAAATACAACTCGAGGTATCCTAATTGTTTCAGATTTTTGTTTATAACAGGAACTTACTACTACCTCAATAAACCTCTTGTGTTTTTCCCATGAATGATGTTTCTTGTAATCTTTTCGTTGTTTAGGAAGACATGCGAGCTTATGATATGGAAAATGTTTCTATGAGGAGAAGGGGTATCTATTTGTCTCTCGAAGTTCCTGGCCTTGCTGAGAGAAGACCTTCCCTTGTCCATGGAGACTTCATCTTTGTAAGACATGCCTATGATGATGGAACTGACCATGCTTATCAGGTTTTGTTCTTGATTTACTTTTTCCTAATTTCAGATAACTTCACAACTGCATATATGTTTTACCATTTATCTTCTAGAGGATAGAATATTGAAATCAATTTCTCACAGGGCTTTGTACACCGCGTAGAGGCGGATGAAGTACATTTGAAGTTTGCCCCTGAGTTCCACCAACGCCACACAGCTGGGAGTGTCTATAATGTGAGGTTCACATACAATCGAATCAACACTAGAAGGTTGTATCAGGCTGTTGATGCGGCAGAAATGTTGGATCCAAACTTCCTTTTCCCATCCTTGCACTCTGGGAAAAGGATGATAAAGACAAAACCCTTCGTGCCCATTTCACCAGCTCTTAATGCAGAGCAGATTTGTTCCATTGAAATGGTTCTTGGCTGCAAAGGAGCACCACCATATGTAATCCATGGACCTCCTGGTACTGGGAAAACCATGACTTTGGTGGAGGCTATAGTTCAACTTTATACGACACAGAGAAATGCTCGGGTTCTTGTCTGTGCTCCCTCCAATAGTGCAGCTGATCATATTTTAGAGAAGCTCCTTTGTCTAGAAGGAGTTCGCATCAAGGACAATGAGATTTTCAGGCTGAATGCAGCTACTCGCGCATATGAAGAAATCAAGCCTGAGATTATCCGCTTTTGCTTCTTTGATGAGTTAATTTTCAAGTGCCCGCCTCTCAAAGCTTTGACTCGTTACAAACTCGTTGTGTCAACTTATATGAGTGCATCCCTTCTTAACGCAGAAGGTGTAAATCGTGGTCACTTCACTCATATTTTCTTAGATGAGGCTGGTCAAGCTTCAGAGCCTGAAAATATGATTGCTGTATCAAATCTCTGCCTTACAGAAACTGTGGTTGTGCTTGCTGGAGATCCAAGGCAGTTGGGTCCGGTTATATACTCAAGAGATGCTGAGTCACTAGGCTTGGGGAAATCATACTTGGAAAGATTGTTTGAGTGTGACTATTACTGCGAAGGGGATGAGAATTATGTAACGAAGCTAGTCAAGAACTACAGATGCCACCCAGAGATTCTTGATCTCCCGTCAAAGCTCTTCTATGATGGAGAACTGGTAGCTTCCAAAGAAGACACAGACTCTGTTCTTGCCTCGTTAAACTTTCTTCCGAACAAAGAATTTCCAATGGTTTTCTATGGGATCCAAGGATGCGATGAGAGGGAAGGTAACAATCCGTCCTGGTTCAACCGTATAGAGATCAGCAAAGTTATAGAGACAATCAAGAGATTAACAGCGAATGACTGTGTGCAAGAAGAGGATATCGGAGTTATAACTCCTTACAGGCAGCAAGTAATGAAGATCAAGGAGGTTCTGGACAGGTTAGATATGACTGAAGTCAAAGTTGGTAGTGTAGAGCAATTCCAAGGTCAAGAGAAACAGGTAATTATCATTTCAACTGTTAGATCTACTATCAAACACAATGAGTTCGATAGAGCCTATTGTCTGGGCTTCCTGAGTAATCCAAGGAGGTTTAATGTCGCCATAACCCGTGCAATCTCTCTGCTAGTGATCATCGGAAACCCACATATCATATGCAAGGTACCACTTACTTATTTATTGTGGACAAAGACATAATGCGTTGACATCATTCCAATTTCTCAACTAATAAAAACTATTATATGAAACAGGACATGAACTGGAACAAGCTTTTGTGGCGATGTGTGGATAACAATGCTTACCAAGGATGCGGTTTACCAGAGCGGGAGGAGTTTGTGGAGGAACCATTCAATCAAGAAGGAAGCAGCAATGGGCCTCAATACCCTCCAGAAGCTGAGTGGAACAACAGTGGAGAGCTCAACAATGGTGGTGCGAATGAGAAAGGACAATGGTCTGATGGGTGGAACAACAATACCGACACAAAGGAAAATAATGAATGGTCTGATGGATGGAACAACAATGGCGGTGGGACAAAGAAGAAGGATGAATGGTCTGATGGGTGGGACAACAGTGGCGGTACAAATGGGATCAATCAAGAAGGAAGCACCAACGCTCCTCAATACCCTCAAGAAGCCGAGTGGAACGATAGTGGCGAGGTCAAGAATGGTGGCACAAAGGAGAAAGGTGAATGTTCTGATGGGTGGAACAACAATGGCTCCACAATGGAGAAAGATGTCTGGTCTGATGGGGGAAACAACAATGGTGGAACACAGGGAAAAGAAGAATGTTCTGATGGTTGGAAAAACGGCGGCAGTGGTGAAGAGATCAAGAATGGTGGTAAATTTGAAACCGGAGGTGATTTTGTAGCCAAGGAAGAAGATGAGTGGTCTGATGGGTGGAAGTAAATTAAAAAAAAAAAAAACAGGGTAATAAGGGAAAAATGTTCGTGGATGGACCAAAGGTTGTTATTTTGAATTTGTTCATATATTCTTGTCTATCTCTGAACCTTTGGTTTTTTTTGCAGAGTCTCATTTTAAATGCATTATTGGTGTGTATAACATTATGGAAACTGTTTTATTAATATTTAATAGGGCTATCAAATACAGGTACATCAAATACAACAAAACTTTAAAACATTATTTTAACCAGAATCAGGTAAAATATGAAAGTGTAAAGATCGTACATCTTATATTCTATGGAATTGCTCTATAATTAATTAGATGAATTTGATAATCATTAAAACGAAAGCAAATAGAAGACGTGAAAGCTTGAGAGAGTGCGAAGAGGAAGACGAGGCTGAAGGAGGTGGTGGACCAAACCCCATTGTGTCTCCTCCGTTGCCCGATCCGCTGTAATCCTGGTCTATTGTCAATTATAAACTCGAAAATATTAGTAACAAATTATGTGAAAAATGCTTAGAACTAATATTCTTAAGTATCAAATTATTTGGTTTACCATTAGGATTTTGCGAAGTTGTCGGAGAAGTAGGTGGACCGAAAGAAGCAGACCCTGCGAGTTACGTGACGTCAACAAACTCGAAAATCTTTTAGAAACAAATTGTGAACAAAATGTTTAGGAGTTGGAACTAGAAGTTGCAGTAAAAAGTTTGCGAGTACCTTCAGGATCCGAAGTTTGTGAATCTGTAGGAGAAGTGGTCGGACCGAAAGACGCAGGACCTGTGAGTTATGAACTATATATATGAGCTTTTGTTGATTTAAATAAATAGTAACAAATTAAAGGTTGATTCTAAGGAGTCTATCAATAAAATTATCCAAAATATAAGTACCTGGGGCAGGAAGAGGTGCTGCAGAAGCTGCAAAGTTTCACAAATATTTTAATGAGATACGAAAGAAACAAAATTCAATTGAAAAACTAAAAAAAATGTCGATTAATTCGATACAATATAGATATCAAACATCAAAAAGAAACAAAGTAGGACCTAGAATTCTATTATATAAAAAAAAAGAATAACAATATAGAAGTTAGATACCTTTGCATTGAACGGGGACACCGGGCATGCCACATGCACGAGGAAGAGATATGGCTAGAGTTCGGTTTATAGGAATATTGATTGGAACACTTGCGGTTACTATCAGACACAAACAGTCCATACCGGTTCCGGTTAAGGATTTAAGAGCCCCACAACAATCAGAGGTCGGAGAACTACCACCTCCCGTTAGAAAACTCATGCACCCTGTAACGCTAGAGAGCATGGTTGGTGAACATGGAGTATTGATTTGAGCAAGAATCGATATTGGAGAATTTGATAGTAGGGAGAAGATTAAGGCTGCTGAGATTAAGAAAATATTGGAGTTCATTTTTGTGTTTAGACTTTAGGGGTTTAAGAGAATTTTGGTAAATTGATCAAATATTGTATTCTTTTGGGTTTTGTATAAATTAAATGGTTATGTTGTTTATGTCCGGTTGTGATGTGTACATGATATATAGTGGAGAGAAACGGGTATTAAGGTAATTTCTTGAAGTTGGTTTTGAATTTGACTTTTGATACTCAACTACCTTAACTAACTTTTACCAAAGAAAGCTAGTTTTTGAATTTGATTCTTTTTTGGATTTAATTTAATTGAGTTTGGCTAAGCAAAAACACTCGAAAATATAATATTATGGAACAAGATGTAGTTATGAAATTAATAGCATCTATCATTGTCAAGAAAATGGTGTCATATCTATGTGGAGAGTAATTTTGCCCAAAAAAAAAAACAAAATCTATGTAGCAAAAGAAAGAAATTAATAATGAAAAGTAGTATCTATTTTAGGAAGTACTTAAATTTTTGTATCAGATAAATTGTGGCGTGACGAAAAGAAAACGATTAAATCAAAACTTGATTAAAGTTAACGAGATAACGTGTTACCAGAATCTAGTTTCGTAATCCTTCGCCAAAGAAAGTAATATCGGAAGAACTCTAGTAATACTAATTCGGTGAACTTTTTTTTTTTTTTTTTTTTTTTTTTTTTTTTTTTGATCAAACTAATTCGGTGAACTAAACACAAATACTTGTAATGGGATCTAGATGACGCCACGTTCAAGTATTTATCTTGGTCGGTGTTTCCAACGAAACTTTAATTATTATTCAATACAATTCAATACAACGATTCATAAAGTTAGGCTACTTACTTAGGATGAGACCCCCAAAAAAAACCTAGGATGAAGCGAAGAGAAAAATCACTTGCGATTTGTTTTTATCAGGCAAACAAAATTCTATGTCAATTCAAAGTATAAATATTCTATACGTACAACGGTACAAGGTTAATTCAGCCGGTCATAGTATCCCAAAATTTAATAAAATCGAATTAGGATACATATGTAATAAATACCGTGGGACATTTTCCAATATAAATTTCGGAAAAACTATGCAGACTATCTAAATTACATTGCTTTGAGAGATTACCTTAACCAGAAATTTCATATAAATTACATTATTATTCACATAAAACTATTGTACTATTATCATCTGGAGTTGGAGTTTGTTAACATTCATTAGGTTGGCTTTTAACGAATGATTATTTCTTGTTATGGTATTAACTATTATTAAGTAGTAGCTAGCTAGATGCCTAGATCCATGGACATAAATTGATAATATTAGTCATTGTTACAAATATAGAAGGAACTTGTGATGTGTTTTTGAACAAGTCGCAAGGAATCATTAATAACGCGTTTGACGTTTCCTTAAAACAAATGTCGTTAGAGAAAACAATTTTATTGATTTGGATTACATTAAATGTGATGTGCGGGGTGGAGTTGTGAATGTATATGTATGTTTTTTTTTTTTTTTTTTTGAACAAAGATGAATGTTAACATGTAAAATTGGGTTAAATCACATACTCCCTCTGTTTTTTAAAAGTTGTCATTTTAACTGTATTTGGACAAATTAAGAAAAGGTATACAATGACTATATTAACTTCATAAAAATGACAAGTAATTATTTACAAATAATTTGTGTTCAATAAAATGAGGGTAATTTGGGTAGTTATTGGCATAAATTACATTATTACCTTAAAACGACAACTAATTTAAAACAAAAAAAAAGCTCTAAAACGACAACTATTCGAAAACGGAGGGAGTAAAATAAAAGTGAAACGCACCCAATTCGAAACAAAAAGGAAATAACTGGACCCAAACTGAAACGAGAAAGATATTAGGGACCTATAATGTAAATATATTATACTTAGGCTATTATGTTAATTTCCCTAAGTATGTTTAGGGTTTCATGTGTAAGATGTATATATACTCTCTTCTTAATGTCAATAGAAACAACTTTCTCTTTATTCTCTTATCCCTTTGGCATGGTAGCAGAGCTAGGGTTTTAAGAAGAAGATCAAACAAAGGGAGAAAGAGAAGAGATTATGGCTGACGGTGAGAACAGTGATGGGAAAGAGCTCGGGCCGGCGAAGACTGCGGAAGGCGGCGGCGGCAGTGGGCTCACGGTGGCGGAGAAAGCTAGGACTTCGCCACTGTATCTCCATCCTTCGGATGGACCGGGTAATGTGATCACTACTGTTCAATTGAAGGGAGAAAACTATGAAGATTGGGCTAAGCATGTGCGGAACGCCTTGCGAACGAAACGGAAATTGGGGTTTATTGATGGGACCTTGGAGAAACCTACCAAGGATGATGAGATTGAACAGTGGGAAGTGGTTAATTCTATGTTAATCGCTTGGATTATGAACACGATTGAGCCGACTCTCAGGACATCGATTTCTATGGTGGATGAAGCTCAAGCGTTGTGGGAAGATTTGAAGCTTCAATTTTCTGCGGGAAACGGGCCAAGAATCAGTGAGCTTCGGGCTGATATAGCAAACTGTAGACAAAACGGGGACACGGTAATGGTATACTATGGGAGACTTAAGAAGATGTGGGATGAATTGGCAATTTACAAGCCTATTCGATCATGTAGTTGTGGAGAACTGGCTGCTCAGTTGGAAGAAGATCGTAATGAAGAGAGAACCAATACTTTCTTGAATGGTTTAGATTCTGCGAAGTTTGGTACGGTGCGTTCTACTATCACAAGTATGGAACCACTACCCAAGCTCTCACAAGTCTATCAAAGGATCATTCGAGAAGAGAGACAACTCACGATTACTAAGAATCGTGATGCCACTCCGGAGGCTGTGGGGTTTGCGGTCCAGGCTACGCAACGGGGTCAAACTTCTAATTTTTATCGCGAGAAGGACGTGACGTGTACTCATTGTGGTAAGTATGGGCATGCAAAGGCTGATTGCTTTCAGATAATTGGCCTTCCTGAATGGTGGGGAGAACGAGGTCGTGACTACAATTCTCGCGGTAGAGGTGAACGTGGACGTGGAGGACGTGGTGGCCGGTTTGGACGTGGTCGTGGGTCCGGTGGTAGGGCTAACGCGGTCACGGGTGTTCAGGCAAATATTGTTGGGGGAATACAGGCTAATTCAACAAGGACACCGGCTGATTTGGATCGTCAATCTCTACCCCATATGAGTGATGATCAATGGAATGCTCTCCAAAGTCTCTTTGCTTCTCAAAAGCCCAATGCTAATGAGAAGTTGAATGGTAAGAAAGAATGTATTAATTTTATTCTTGATACAGGAGCATCACACCACATGACTGGTAATTTAGACTATTTGTCTAATGTGCTGAATACCAATCCATGTATGATCGGGCTACCGGATGGTGATCATGTGGTGTCCACACAACAGGGTGATATATGTCTCGGGGGTGATTTGTGGTTACAAGGAGTTTTGTATTCTAAGGATTTAACATGCTCTTTGATTTCGGTTGCAAAGTTGTTAAAAGTGGTTAAGGGCTCTATTACATTCACTGATGAGTTGTGTGTTATACAGGACCGTGCTATGAAGACGCTGATTGGGGTTGGTGAAGAGTGTGGGGACGTGTATGTGCTTCGAGGGGTGATTGGTGCGAAGATACACAAGACTGTGAGCTGTTCAGGATCATGGGATTTATGGCATCGGCGTCTTGGTCATCCATCTAGTCGTGTTGTTCCTTATTTATTGAGTCATTTAGATATTGAGAAACAAGTGAGTTCAACAACAGTTTGTGACATTTGTTTAAGAGCAAAACAAACCCGTGATTGCTTTCATGAGAGTTCTAATAAAGCTGCTGGAGTTTTTGATTTAATTCATTGTGATGTTTGGGGTGCTTATCGGGTTTTGTCTACTACGGGGGCTGCATATTTCTTGACAATAGTTGATGACTATTCAAGAGCTGTTTGGGTATATTTGTTGCGTGCGAAGAGTGAAGTTGTTGTGACTCTTAAGAATTTTTTCAAGATGGTAGAGCGTCAATTTGACAAAAAGGTGAAAGTTGTACGGAGTGACAATGGAGGTGAATTTATGGGTCTAAGATCATATTTTTTGGAGGAAGGAATTATACATCAGACTTCGTGTGTTTATACTCCTCAACAGAATGGTAGAGTAGAGAGGAAGCATAGACATATCTTAAATGTGGCTCGATCTTTGATGTTTCAAGCTACACTACCACGTAAGTTTTGGGGAGAATGTGTTCTTACTGCGTGTCACCTGATTAATCGTACTCCAACTGCAGTTCTTGATGGAAAGACACCTTATGAGATGTTGTATGGTGTGGCGCCTAATTTTACCACCTTGCGGGTCTTTGGTAGCTTATGTTTTGCTCGCAATGTCTTACGTGATAAGGATAAGTTTGGGGAACGGAGTCGACGTTGTATGTTTATGGGTTATCCATTTGGTCAGAAGGGATGGCGTCTATATGACTTAGAGAAGTCTGAATTCTTTGTATCTCGGGATGTGGTGTTTCAGGAAGACATATTCCCATTTCAGCAGGAGGAGCAGCGATCGATCGATCCACCTCAGGGATCGATCGATCCAGTCCATGACGACGACGAGCAGTTTTTCCCAGAGACAATCGGATCGATCGATCCGCCTCCTGGATCGATCGATCCCTCGCAAGACAGACGAGACGGTGACATTCCAGAGGCTCAGCGAACGATCGATCACTCACATGGATCGATCGATCCAGGGGAACGACCAAAGGGTCCAGAGAAGGACGGATCGATCGATCCGCCTCCGGGATCGATCGATCCCTTACCTGGTAAGTCGACTGGTGAACTTTTGGGGTCTGCGGATAATGAAAATACATTGCCTACTGCTTTAGACGAAAGGGGGAGTGCTGAGAAATCGGGTGAAGATAAGTTGAAAGGGACAGTAATTAAAGTTCGTCAAAGCGAAAGGGAAAAGAAACTTCCGAGTCATCTCAATGACTATGTTTTACACACTACACGGTGCTCATCCGATCAACCCACACTCTCACCCGCCTCCTCTCAATCAGTGTCCTCTGGTACAGGTACGGTTCTATATCCCATTGCAAATTATGTGAATTGTAACCGATTCTCTGATTCACAGAGAGCGTTTCTGGCTGCTATTACTGCTGTCTCGGTTCCTAAGTCATATTCAGAAGCAGTTAAGGATGAAAAATGGTGTAATGCAATGTCTGGAGAAGTGAATGCTTTAGAAGCAAATGATACTTGGGATATTACTGATCTACCACCAGGAAAGAAGGCTATTGGTAGTCATTGTATTTTTACAATCAAGTATAAGTCGAATGGTGAAATTGAGCGTTACAAAGCTAGATTGGTAGCTATGGGTAACAGACAAGTTGAAGGTTTGGATTTTGATGAGACATTTGCTCCGGTCGTGAAGATGACAACTATCAGAGAATTTCTTAAGATTGCAGCTGTCAAAGGATGGGCAGTACATCAGATGGATGTTCATAATGTGTTTCTTCATGGGGATCTTGAGGAAGAGGTTTATATGAGATTACCACCAGGATTCGTTTCTCAAGATAAATCGAAAGTTTGTAGGCTGAAGAAATCTCTTTATGGCTTGCGTCAAGCTCCACGATGTTGGTTCGCTAAGCTTGCAAACGCACTCAAAGGGTATGGATTTGAACAACAAGTAGCAGATTACTCTTTGTTTACCTTGGTGCGTGGACCTTTGCAGCTCTTTGTGTTGGTCTATGTTAATGATTTATTGATTGGGGGAAATGATCTTAAAAGTATTCAGGAGTTTAAGGGATATCTTAGTGAATGCTTTCATATGAAAGACTTGGGGGTTATGAAATATTTTCTGGGCATTGAAGTATCTCGGTCTTCTGATGGCTTTTACTTGTCACAAAGGAAGTATGCGTTGGACATTGTAACTGAATGTGGGTTGTTGGGATGTCAACCAGTGTCTACTCCACTTGAGCAAAATCATAAGTTGCCAGATGATGAAGGAGAGTTTTATGAGGATGTCGAGAAGTATAGAAGGCTTGTTGGGCGTTTGGTATATCTTACTTTTACTCGACCAGAATTGTCATATGTTGTGCATATGTTAGCTCAATTTATGCACCAACCTCGTGCCAAACATTGGGCTGCAGTCATACGGGTTGTGAGATATCTTAAAGGTTCTCCGGGTCAAGGTATTGTGTTGAGTGCTGATTCTGATTTACAATTGACAGCTTATTGTGATTCAGATTTTTCTACATGTTCCCTCTCTCGGAGATCGGTTACGGGCTTTATTGTTATGCTGGGTGATTCTCCGATTGCTTGGAAGACAAAGAAACAAGATGTGGTGTCATTTTCTTCCGCAGAGGCTGAATATCGTGCGATGAGTTTTACTGCTCGTGAGTTGAAATGGGATCGTGAGCTTTTGGGATGTTTTGGAGTGACTCATCCGCATGCGATGCGTTTGTTTTGTGACAATAAGGCAGCCTTACATATTGCTGCTAATCCAGTTTTTCATGAGCGGACAAAGCATATTGAGAGGGATTGTCACTTCATTCGGGATGAAATTCAGAATGGCTCACTGGTTACTGCACATCTTAACACTACAGAGCAACCAGCGGATATCTTTACTAAGGCTTTGGGTTCTCAACAATTTGTTTATCTACGGCGCAAGTTGGGCATGTATAATCTTCATGCTCCAACTTGAGGGGGAGTATTAGGGACCTATAATGTAAATATATTATACTTAGGCTATTATGTTAATTTCCCTAAGTATGTTTAGGGTTTCATGTGTAAGATGTATATATACTCTCTTCTTAATGTCAATAGAAACAACTTTCTCTTTATTCTCTTATCCCTTTGGCAAAAGACACGTGTTAATGAAGGGTATGTTAGTCATTTACAACATAAAACAAAACTGCCGAGATCAGAGGACCGTTGGGACTTGACATTTAAATTTCAAAACGAAAGGAAATAAAATTAAATATAAAAATAGAGATTGATGAAATCTATCTAGGGCCAAAAATCAGATGATAAACAAAGAAACCATGAAAGGAAAGATATTAGTTTCACCGTCGGAGAAATCGAGCACAACAACAACGACGACTACTACAACTACTGTATCTACGGAAGATTCGGAGAAAAGAGACAGTAATTGTTACTTCCCAGATTGTCGTAAAGATGCGAATTGCAGTTGCGAGATTTGTCTTGACAGTCTCAACGCAACGCTTGATCTCATGCCTCTCAGTGTACAAAAAAGCTCTCTCACTAAGCTTTCTTTTGCCTCCAATTTCAAATCCACCGTTGAATCTACTCCGACTTCGTTTGATCCGACGGTGGTCACCACACCCGCTTCTGTTTCTCGCCCAATCTTGAAGTTGATGATCTCTTCGCCGAAGAAGAAGCAAATTAAGAAATCAAAAGTTTCCGAGAATGAAGAACAGAGGAAAACGACGAAGAAAGAAAGAAGCCTACTGATTCTCGTTGTTCTGAAACTAGTTTTGGTGATTGGGTTGGTTCTGTGTTCGGAGTTAGGGTTTAGTTGGGTGTTTAAAGGGCTTTTGAAACCTGAATTTACAGAGGAGATAGTGAGGAACGTTGGTGAGAGAACTCAGGCTGATCTTTATCTGGGAGTGAAGCTGAGACTCTTGGAAGACGAATTAAAGGGTTTTGTTAACAATGACGAGTTTCCGAGTTGCGGAGGTTCTGATTCTAAATGGAAAATCATTCAGGTAGTTATTAGCTTGCATTTATGTTCTCAAAGTTTGTAATTTTCTTTGACTGATATGAAGATTACGTTTCTAGGATGGTCCAATGTTGAACTCAAAGTGTGTTCTGTATAAATCCGCCATTGAAGAGGTGAGTATATGGGGATGGCCTTTGCAGACATCTGGATTGTTCCATACCGGTTTCTCATCAAGTTCGATCACCGTGTTATCAGGCCGAGTAACTGAGGTAACCAATCTAATTTCACTGCCTTACCTGTTTGAATATAGTAGACTCAAATGTCAAGGATTTGCTTGTTTAGTATCTGTTGGTGTAAGTCTATAGCTTGACATAGGAATTGTATGGCAAAAGATTGGCTTCTCCAGATAACTTTGAGTACGAGTACATTTCATTGTCCTTGCTTTGGTTTTGACAAAGTTGTGTTTATATGATTCTTATGTTTGATTGTTCTCATTGTAGTGGACAGAGGGGAAATTCGGTTACACGATGCGCGAGACCAATACTTCATGGAGGAAAACCAAATGGAGCACATCGGTTTTGCAACTAGATCCAAACACATGGGTTCTTGAGTACAGCAAAAGCTCGGTGATAGATGATAGTTCGAGTTTGTTGTCACTAACAATGGATCTCATCAAACACATGGTGTTCCGAGCAGCAAAGAATGTAAATCGGGAGGTTTTCTGGATGTTTTCAGCCTCAGGGAGTTTGTATAGTGAAGCAGAATCAAAGGCTAGCACAATGACACCAACTTAGAAACTTATGAGGAAAAAAAAGTTTCCCCTTTTTGGTTCCTTTGTATTAAGCTTTAGGTATAGTCATGAACAAGTACTTGTTATTGTTACTGTCTAGTTGTACTCAATGACTCAGATGTAGTAGTTGTTTCCTTGTCCTTTTTCGGTTCACTGTGAGAAACCCAATCAGTAAAACGTAAAAACGCTTTCGTTTGGTTAAACCAACGACTTCTTGTAAACCAAAAGATAGGTGTTGTTCTATCGGTAAATATGGTTTACGTTTTTGGTTAACGATTTATTGTTGTTTTTTTTTTCTTACATACAAATTTTAGTTTGAATTTGGTTTAATTCGGTTAATATTTCTCCACTTTGGTTTTTGGCCCTCAGTTAATATGGAAAAAGTTCCGGTATAATTTAACCAAATTATTAAACCGGACATGATGAGATTCGAACCGGTTCTTCTTGATGAGAGATTAGAAGTAATCACACACTTACTTGTTCTTCGATTCGTTTCTGGGAACTAGCTCTGAAAGAACAACGATGGCTATGGCCGCTTTGAATCAGCTTTTCTACGTCCTCGCGACAAAACCCGAGCAGGTAGATTACTCTCTTATCTTTTCAATTAAACCCTAGACAAATCCCAAAAAAAAATCAACTCTTTTTCTCAATCAAGTTTTACCCAATCTATAAGCGACCGATACAGGTTTCAAATTTCAGCAAGATTGTTTCTTTGTTCGATTAGTTTTCCTCTGAATCGATTTTGTTCGAATAAGCTGAGAATGTGTGTAAATTGTATGAATTGAATTGCTTAAATTTGGGATTTTTTTGCTCTGTTGTAGGAGAAGATAACGCCTGAAGAGTCTAGTGCTATTATCTCTTGCCATTACAAAGTTTTGTGGACTGCTAGTTTTGCGTCTGGTGTAGGGGGAGGTTTAACTTGGCAAGGTTCGTAATTCCTCCATCGACTCTTCTTCATTCATTGGCTCATCAATTTTTTTTGTTGGAGTTTGAGATCTGAATCAGCTCTATGAGGAAAAATTTAGTTTGTTTTCCTCTGTGTAACCCAAATTTGTAATAGATAGCTAGCTTTCTTATGATTCCTCTTCTGTGGTGTATAGTTACAAAGAAGTTGAAAAAGCCGAAAGGACTTGAGAGGATTGCTCTTGCTACTGGTAACTATTGCAGATCTTTGTAAATGATCATGGTTTCTCACATTCCTGTTTCGATTTTCTTAAAAATGTTTTTTTAACTTGACGCAGGAGTGGCTGCTGCGACTTTTGTTGTTGCTTGGAAACGGGCAAGTTCCAAAAATGCAGTTTCATGCCTTGATCATATCCTTAGTCAAGATGCAACACGAATGCAGAAAGAGCTTGTCAATGTGTAAGCATCTGTGAGAGCGAGCTCACTCTTCTTGAGACTTACTGTGTTATTGATTTGCGCCTGATAGATGCTTGTATTATGCAATATATCTGTCTTAGCTCGATTTTTATTCTTCTTCATTCCAAACTACAGCTTAGTCAGGTCCAATAGAGGTGAAGATTGGAGGTGGCAACTTATGTCCAAGCATTTTTACCCCGAATCTGTTTACGGTGATGAAGGAGACAAACCTCAAATGCGTTGGCGTAGACGAACCACTTTCACCGAAATTGCCTCTTCTTATGATGATGTCATTGCAACCAAATCTCAGAGAAACCCCAGTGGCTTACCAAACCCTTCTCATCGAAGCATTTCCAATGGATCTGATGCTTCAAAGACTAAACCGATGCTCCAAAATAGCTCTGTGAGTACTATCTAGTCTTAGTTGTTAATTCTGACGCCTATGCAAATGCTTAGGCATCAGTTTGGACAAGAACCGTTTTCCAATATTTTATTTGAAATCTTGTTTTCAGGGAAACTCAGATGGCGAAATGCCGGAAGAAGATGTTCTTGACATTGTATTTGGTGGTTCAGAACCAACAGAGAGCATTCCTGCGCCAGTTATTTCAAAGGTTGCTAGCAAAACGCAAACTCGCAAACAGAAAAGAGCTCAACGGAGACAGAGGCTTAAAAACCGTGAAGCTTCCACAAATACTCCTCAGTATGAACTTGCATAGAGAAAACAAAACAATTATGCTTCTTCTGCTTTATGTTTATCACCATGTATTTGTCTCTTTATCGATGGTTCCAAGTTTTAATCCCAATTTGTCATTTTGAATCCCATTTTATGAAGGATGATTATGTAAGAATATTGTTATTGAAGATGATAAGATCTTTTCATTGTACCTTATATGCATTGTAACTCGTAAAATGAATATGAATAATGGGCAGGCAAAACTCAGATTTACGAGGAAGAATCAAAAACTTAGCAAACAAACGTCGTAACGAATGTTTTTATCAAAGCTTTTCCGGGTGTGGAAGATAGCGAACTACACGGAATCAAGTTTAAGTTTTTAGATTTTGGGTTCCATGAATTTCGCTATCTTCGACACATGGGCCGACCAACTGTTAAATCCCTAACTACAAGTCTAACTTTTTTTATCAAACCCATTTTAGGGTTGGGCCGGCCCACTGTGAAAACTCAATTTATTGTTTTTATCAAAGCTTTTTCAGGTGTTTTGAAGATATCGAAAATTAGGGGTGTCAAATAATCCAATCCGATCCGAACCAAATCCACATGAGTTCAAAATTTTGGTGGATGGGTTTGACTCGATCCATTTATTTATATGGCTTGAATTTACATACCCAAACCCAAAACCGTAAAATTAGTTGGCTCAGTGAATTATATAGGTACATATATATAAATAAAATAGAATAAATAAAAAATAAAAATCTAAATATAACATATAATTGTAATACCAACAGAAGTTTTCAAGTAATAAATTAAAAATATCTAGATTTCGGAGGAGATTACGAATCATTCTCACCACATATTTCACATCAAATCCTCGTCCAAGACTTGCATTCTCATAGTCCCACTTGGTCAGATTTCTCTTGAAGATTTGTTAGTGAATTATAGGGGTATTAAGTCTGGTGGACTTGAAAGGAACCAGTAAGAGTTTTGTTCTTCTGGTTCAGGAAGAAGCTTCTTCTCATGTGTAAGGCTTATGGCACTTCTTGTGCTGTTAGGATCAATCTGAATGTTAGAGAAGGAAGACATGGCATTGTCTTGTTCAACCTTTTTAAACTTCAACCTTTTTCATTTATCTTGGGGACCGTTAAATCTTGTTTTTGAGTCAGTGTACTTTGCAGTTTGCACAAACATCGAACTCATCTTTGAGTCATGAGATGGCCACTTTAGGTTAGTCCAAACATTGCCTCCTCGTGAGTTCTTGCTGTATATATTTGCAAGGACAATAATTTGCGTATTCTTTGGCAATCTTAGGTTCTATTATCTTGAGTGCTTAAAAGAAATGAAAAAAAATTACTTACTGAAAATAAAGGTTTGCTTTCACCGCAGATTTTTGCCATTACATTCAGAAAAAGTGAAAATATAAAGATAGACAGCTATTTGGATTCTCTTATATATTGAAGTAAACTCATTAATACTATATTATCATAAAATCGTATATATAGAGATCATGTGGAAATTGACCCCCCTTTACTTTTTAATTCTTAGCAAAAAGTAAACCTTAATATATATATTATTTTTTACTTTTTAGTTTTAGCAATGAATCCATGTGTATTGAACCATTTTGACACCCTTATGAAAAATCCTCTAAATTAAGTGACGAAGATCGTAACAAAATGAAGAATGTGAGTTTTTTTTCTTTTTAAAAGAATCATAATCACTATCTTCTTAAAAAATTCATAAATTTCTTTCAATTGGTTTTGTAGAATTTAAGATTGAGGAACAATTATCGACGAATTAGAGCGCTTTGAAACGATTATCGACGAATCAGAACATTTTTTGTACTACTTTCAAACTATAAAAAATACCTTTTAGATAATTTAAAACATAAACCATCCATCTCGACAATATCGTATAACTAACTAATCAAGAACCAAGAATTAAGAAAATAAAGTTAATTACGTTTTTTTAGATCTTTAACAATCAGACGAGGATCTGTGAGTGATTCAGCATAGGGGGCTTGATAGGTATTAGGATTGATTTTATTCTGAGCGAGAGAATCTGAAACAACCATTACAACCGATATCCTTCCGAAGTATCCGTGACTTCGGAGGAGATTACGAATCATTCTCACCACATATTTCACATCAAATCCTCGTCCAAGACTTGCATTCTCAAGAAAAAAACAGCAATGGGAATTTTTAGGTTTTCTTCAAATAAAAATAAAATTGAACTTAGATATCAAGAATAGTAAACTTACCCTTCTTCTTACTCTTGTTTTCTTCATCTGGCGGATTATGCGGGGATTAGGTTTTGGTTTGTTTTTTTTTTTGAACACCGGTTTTATTAGATATCTTATTTTTGAACACCGCGATGTTTTTATCAACTGGTGATAATGTGGCACAGTCAAAGATATTAAACACTAAAATTTGAATGTTAGGTTGTAAATCTTCTTCTGCGTTTTATCATTATGTTTTGTATCTCTTTTTAAGGTCATTTAGCTAATTGATGGCTCCTCCAAGGTTTTAATCCCAAATTGTCATTTTGAATCCCGTTTTATGAAGGATGATTACGTATAAATATTATAAATTGGAAATAATAAGACCTTTTCATTGTACATTCTGTGCATTTGTTACTCGTAAATTGATTAATGAATAAATAAATGATCATCCAAAACTCAGATTTACGAGGAAGAATCAAAAACTTAGCAAACAAACGTCATAACGAATGTACAATTATGATTATAGATGTGCTTAGTCCTCGATGCTTAGATGAAAGTACTCTTCAAGAACTCCTCTAGGTGTCCTACCAAATCCCTTGGCTACTTCTTCCATTTCTTTAAGCTTTGTGACTTCTTTTCTAATCTGATCCAATCTCTTCAACACATTCGTCATCAAGCTATTCACATCTGTACCTGATACTCGCCTCGACAGCTCTGACTTCTCCTTCTCGAGTTGCCTATACAGATCACTCAGACATTCTTTCTGAGCATGAAGTTTGCCTTCTGCAATTTGGTACTCAAATTCCTGAGCCTTTCTCAGCGCTCTTAGAACCTCGCCGATTTCTTCCTCGAGTTTGTGCATCTCAGCCTCATGGTTGAATGGTATGGGCCCAATTGGAGTCACGTCCTGTAAACTTTGCAATGTATCATTGTCTCTAGCTTCTCCACTGTCGGAGTAATCTACAACCAGAAAGAAGATAATATGTTATCGTGAACATTAAATCAACTTCAATACATATTCACACAGCAAAGGATCGTGATATATACCTGACCATATAGTTGGTGTATCATCATTCCAGAGATCTTCCAAGCTCGTGCCGCATTTAAGCTGAAAAGATTAGGCTTTAGTTTCAGGAACGTCCAGTAAATATTACAAAAGTATATTATACCTTGATGACTGTTGATTCGATACAATTTAATAGCTCCTTAGCATTGTCTCTTTGTGAGCCTTGCAGGATACAAATACCGAGATTCAGGATCTTCTCCACGTCGCCTTGATATTCTACAGTCTGACATATTTCTAGAAACTTGTTGACATGTGGAACCAAGTCTTTTTTGGCGTCACATCGCCTGCAGTAGTACTCAGCATCCAACCCGATGCTGCCTCCAATGGTTCCAGCCATGTAAGCTCGAAGAGCACAGTTCACATGAGCAACATGTCCACATATATGACCCTCGGAAACCACAGCTTCACATTTGATATAGCTATAACCTTCATGCTCCAAACTTATTAACTTGCAGCAAAGGATGCAACAGCAATCAGAGCAGAAATTAGGTTCACCGCAGCAAATGTCACAAGGCATAGTAGGTAAAGTCTCGGCTTCACACTGTGGCATCAGGCTCCCACATTTGTCATTACCAGCCTTACAAACCGCAGTATCAGATCCATTATCATGCATTGGATCCTCATCTGAGCTATACACTGGCAACAGAACCAGCTTCTGAGGCATCTCACCTATCAAACAAAGAACAAATCACCATGCCAAGAAATCAGCAACTTGTTGAGAATGATGAAACGTAATTCATATCGTTAAGAACTAACAGAAACATGCAATGAGGGAAGCAAAATGAAAAACATAGTAAGTCAAGTCAACTGGAATTGTATATACTTAAGAGTATAGCATATAAGATAGGTCTAGAGTTTATTGAACCTGACCATCTCTACAGGGTATGCTCCAGCTGAAAGAAGCAAAGAACTTTTGAACATCCGCTTCAGGGAAGGTAACACGAATGTATCGTTCGAGTGAGAGCCTGCTCCTAAATACTTTATTTTTCCGCCATATTTCAGTATCTAAACCCGGAAGATGCTTAGGAGGATATAAGTATCTATCCACAAAGTAGCCTTTACCGCTAACTCTCGGTCCAGCCTTCCAATGCCAAGTATCTCCGGGATTAGGCCAATTCTCAGGAGCATATGGTAAACCTTCACCAGATTCCATTGGCCTTACTGGTCTCAGCAGAAGGTGAGGCGATTCACCTCTGTTACTTTGATCAATATCCATAGAGTCCATGATTTAAGACCTGTACTTAATCACAAAACCAATGGAAGCTTGAATAAGAACAACATGAAACATTTAAGGAACATTAACCACATATGCTAGATACTGCCACGAATTAAACCATTGATATAGCTCAGTTCCCATACACACAAGAGAAAAGGCTCATCTACAGATTTTTGCTATTGAAGACAATGTTTTCATGTTTCAGAACAAAATTTGGTTTTTCAAGAACTGTCTACACTGTGATCCAAAACAAATTTTCAATTTCTTAACCAAAACAAAAACAAGATTTTCAAGAAAAGACCCAAATCCAAACGCATGCATAATATTTGTTTTAAAAGAAAACGGGTTTCGATTTCTCGGTGAATCAGAAACAGCAAATCAGCGAAAACGGAATCCGTTAAAACCGAAGAGGGAATGATGAAAAGGAAGAAGAGAACGTACAATCTCCAGAGACTTCGAGACTGATTAATTGCAGAAGATCTCAACGATGGTTCATTCTTTCTTGCCCATGAAACCTCGAGCTTTATACGACAATGGTTGAAGCTAAGGCCGAAGTAGCGGCCTTGGGAAGAACAAGAACTCGAACCTCCGAGAAACCAAAGTATTATTGTTAATTAATAGGGTTTGAGCGAAGAACAAGAACTAACAGATCAATGCATCAAAAAAATTCACTTTTCAATCCTTGGGCCTTATTGGGCCTAAATTTAAAAGGCTTGGGTCGGCCCGGTCCGGGTCGGATCAGAGTACAGTAACAAACAATTGGACCCTAACCAGCTTGGTTCACAGGGATTGGTGGTGGGTCCATGACAAAATTGTAACATTGCAATCAGGCAGTGTATTTTAGAGAGTTTGAAGACGATATTGAATGTGACAGTGTCTTATGACAAGATATCTACAATGGAGTTTTATGCGAGTCTGATGTTCACACTCGACAACTTTCACAAGTTCAAGAATCATGTGATTTTGTATCTTGATGTCAATGTTTCCCATTAATGGAGTTTTTGTCGACAAGTTTTGACATGTCCCTACAATAGCAACAACACTGTGTGACAGAGATTGAAATAGAGATAGATATACCCTAAGAAAACAATCACCCATTCGCATTTTTATAAGATTCCTCTTGTGATAAATCCAATAAAACTATATGATGAATTCAAAATAATACAAAAATAGAAATTGATCTCAATGTACCTTCCAAAGAAAATGACAACTTGTGGGGCTAAAAGTTGCTGTATAATCATATCTGACATTTTGATACCATTTTTTATTTATACACCAAACAATGATTAGGGCATAAAGGCCTTTCGTATTACAAGCATTTATGACTTACCATATTATTATCGATCTAGTATATATAGTAATATAGATCGATATGTGTACGTATAAATTGGGTGATGTTGGAGGACATGTCACTCAGTCACCACTTTTGGCCGGTTCTCGTCGACAGAGATTGATCAAATCTAAGTATTATTGTTGATGATATATAGAAAGTTGCCATTCATAGATTTCTCAAACGAATATTTATTAATATAGGATTCTCATTTTTTTTTTTCTTCGCTCTGAAGTTATAACCTAGTGGCTTGTAGTAGACTACTAGTACCAGTACCACCGCCGTGTTATAACTTTTTTTTTTATATAAAACATTGGTTAGATTTGTAAATCTAAAATACTTTTAATGCAAAAGATTATATTCGGACTACTCGATCATACATTTTGGTCTAGCTTAATCGGGACATTATCTTTCGGTTAATTTGTTGCTAAGAAAAACAACGGTCCAAAAGATAAAATGAAAAAGGGAAGAGAACAAATATTAGTTAAGATGAGAAATGAGAAGTAATTAAGTGAGTCAGTAGTGTACTTTTTTTTTTTTTTTTTTTTATAACCCAGTGTCCAGACCACACTGTGATCCGACTAGCCCACTGGGCCTAAGTCCGCGTGCTTGAGATTTTTAAGCTTCCACTTAAGGGCCCCCTGGAACTGGTGGTCTGGGACGCTGCGCCCCGCATGTAAATTGCGCAGTGGCCGGGACTCGAAGCCGGGTAGCGGGTGCCTCAGCCGAGGTTCCTTTACCACCAAGAGACAAGCACCCGGTCAGTAGTGTACTTTGCACAAACATCGATCTTTCGTCTTTGAGTCATGAGATTGCCAGTTTAGGTTAGTCCAAACATTGCCTCCTAGTGAGTTCTTGCTGTTTATATTTGCAAGGACAATAATTCGCCTTCTTTGACAATAATTTTGAAATAGGGTTTATATATTATGTCTTGAGATCTTAAATGAAATGAAGAAAACTAATTACTAAAAAAAATAAAGGTTTTGCTCTCACCGCAAGATTTTTGCACATTACATTAAGAAAAAAAAAAGTGAAACTATAAAGATACACAGTACACTATTTTGGATTCTATATTTGAAGTTTACTCATATAATTTATATGTAGATAATGGAGAAAACATATAAATATCTTCCTGTCCGTATATAAACTTATTTCCCTTCTATCAAATCTAAGCAAAAAAACAAATACTTTACGCGTAGGCGCTTTTTCATGTTTAAAGTTTTGACTTACTATCGAGATTCGCTTTTTGAGTTATTTCACTTATAGTATAGACAAAAAAAGCATAAAATACCTTTAAAAAAAAAAAATTGCTATTTCATATGTTAAGTTCTTATTTTATTTTATTAAGATTGAATATCAATAATAAAATAGAAATTTTTGTTGTCAACCATAACATTATATGAATTTTATAATCTATTATGTTAAAATTTTAGTTTTAAGCATGTTATCCATTTTCTCATAGGACACAAATCCATTAAAAAAAGGTTTATGAATTACTGAAAATTGGTAACTTAAAATTTAAAATCCCTCAAACGAACAAACAAAAAATGTGAAGTTAAGATTAATTACTGTTAATATATAATATTATACTTTCATAAATTTGTATCTTATCCAAGCAAAATAAGTTAAATAACTAAGAATAATAAAGAGTAAATAAAATTTGGTCTTAAATATTATGACTCACAGCAAAACACGATTCATGGTGTAAATATAATACATTATATAAATACATGGTGGTACATAGTATAAAGCATATGTACATATAAATACATGCATGATACAATAATAGTATCAAACAAAATAAGACACCTAGCTAATCCACATGCTCAATACATATTCTCACTCTCTTTCTCTCTAAAACAAAAACAATGCCAAGAGTCATGTGGAAAAACTTCCATCTTTGCTTCCCATCAAATCTCACCAAGCCCTCTTCATCTCCGTCCGATGCCACCTCCGACGATCCCAACCGTCCATCCATTCTTCTCATCAACAACTTCAACCTCCTCTACGACGACTCCTCTGCCGCCCACCGCCGCCGCCTATCCAAGCCTCTCATCGACGACGTTGAACCCTCTTCCACCTTCACCGCCTCCACCTTCACCGCAGCTAACTCTTCTTCCTCTTCTGCCTCCTACGATGACTCCGATAATTGCGGTTTTGCCCCTGACGACGACTCTTCCCCTCCTGACTTAACCGCCGTTTTAGCCTCCCGTCGCTTCTTCTTCTCTTCTCCTGGTCGCTCCAACTCAATCACTGACTCGCCGGATCTCCGCTGCCAGGATAATTACGATACTGCCACTACTACAACTAGGCTTCTCACCGGAGGAACAGCCGTGAAACAACACGTGCAATCTCCTGATCCTTACAACGACTTCCGACGATCAATGCAGGAGATGCTCGACGCCGTTACAAACGCCGGAGATCTTCGCCGTTACGAGTTCTTGCACGAGCTGTTACTCAGTTACCTCTCTTTAAATGCCGCCGATACACACAAGTTCATTATCAGAGCTTTCGCCGACATTCTCGTCTCTCTCTTATCGGACGGTCATCGGATCAGCTGACGTCGCATATATTTATGCTGTCGTATAAACTTCATGTTATGTAAAAAATAACTTATGTTATTTACTTTTGTCTTTTGTAACGAGTCAAGACAAAAAAATTTTTAAGTTAATGTAGTTATTGTGTAATGATACGAGAAAATCGAGAGAGGCGTGGGTTTTTGTCTCAATCGCATGCAGTTAGATTTAATTGCTTTTAATCTTTTTTTGTTTTTTACCCTTTTAATTAAATGTAAACCGGAGGAAGATAAATGTTGAAACTTAATTCTTTGATTGAGAAAATTATAGCTTAATTTTTTTTTTTGTAGAAAATAATTTTTCTTTTATACTTTCGGAAATTGAATCTCTTTACAATTAATTGATACGGAAACTCAATCGCATTATACAAAACTTCAAAGTGATTAAATTTATTTTGATTTAAATCATTAATTCATCTTGCGGAATGGAACAAAAATTACGAGTTGAATAATTTTGTAATGGGTAAAAGCGGAACTGTGATAACGTATTCCACTGTTCTACAATTTTGCTGATTTCATTTAATTGCCTAATTGGTATGATGTATGATTGTATTGAAAGTTTGTCTTTTGGAGAAACTACCAAGAAAGCAATGAAAGCTAAGTCGACTGACAACAATTGGTACTATTTCTTCTTCTTCTTTCGTAACGTGTCAAATTATGTTTGAGATATATATTGAAGATTGACTTTCTTCTGCTTTTCTTGCTGTTCTCACGTTACATCCAAATCAAACCAAATTATATAATCTAAAAATTGTATATATGCATGATAAAATTTACATCGATAATTATAGTTTGATTCTGATATTTTAGTCCGGATTTCATGATTTTTTTGGTACGTTCGGGTTTATGTTCTATGGCCAAGACTCATATACATATAGCGTATATATGTTCGCTTGAAGCGCATAAAATATTGCCAAGTTAGGGAAGGGTGCATGATAGACTAAATATATTAACAATAGGTATTCAAATTTAGCTAATATTGAGATCTGTTGTAGACTTGTAGGTGATTCTTTCCATGAGATTTTTCACATAACACAAGGTGAGACAAAAACAAAATAGGAGAATCCTAAGAGACGGATGTTGGCTGAAGCCTCAACCAATATTATAGCAAAGCTATTTTTCATTATGAGAATTCAATTGATCAAACCAAATTATTAGAGAAGTAAACAAGTCTATATATAGAATATTCAGAACGATACTCATGGAGCTCTCAATAATGTGTTCCAGGAAATGAAAGAGGCAAAATGCGGAGAGGCGGAAATCAGCAGTTCGAGAAGTCTTAAAGGGTTGCGAAGGAAACACAAAGGCATGATTTATGTCGATCACTCTTGCGAGAAATTAGACAAGGGCAGAGTTTGGATGCGGGAGTTCATAGAAGGCATTAGTGTAATTTAGGAACACTAAGACCATGAATGTTTGCAAATATTTAAAAAGTTTAGATTTTGGATTTTAGTATATGGTTTTCAGATTATGTATTAATTTATTTTAGAAAAAAAATTCAAGCCACGTTAAAAAGTGAAAAACCAATGAAACAAAGATTTTAGATTGTCTTTGAAATTTGACAAAAACTAATCTAGATTCCACATTTTTACGGTATTAGCTATAAAGTAAATTTTTGGAAAAACTAAAACCAAAAACAACTTCAAAATCTGCATTCATTCAAGGTCAATTTATTAGGCTTTGAATAGATGAATGTTTTGCATTTCTAATTGGGTTTTTAGCTCTTCAGTAGATAAAACACATACTACATACCATTAGTAACATAAATCGGTAGTTTGATTCATAAAAAACTGTAGGCCCATTAAAGCGAAGCCCATTCTCAACCCTATATATATATATATATATTGCGGCGTTTGTATTTAATATCTTTCGTTCAGTGATTTCGAAACCCTCTAGTCGATATCGAGATCGATCCTCGCAGGTAAACCCTTATGCTCTATCTCTCGGTGCTTTAACCGTGTCAATCTATTTTTCGGAATGCATATCTGAGGTTTGATTCCCGTTCTAGATTGAAGGTTTAAAGTCTTTGATTCTTGAATGATCTCTCTTAAGCAAACTTTCAAAAGTTAGTATCATCTCATCCTCCTCCTTGTAATTCCTTGCTAGAGTCTAAATGCCATGCTGAAACAGGCCCCACCAACATGATTGGTCTTTTCCTTGACTCCTTTCTTCGTAAGAGTCCACCTCCATCTAATATGATGGTCATATCCCGCCAACCAGCCTACATTCCTGCAGAATTCTCTCATTTTCTTAACAAGCTAAGAGAGAAGGGATACTACATTATTTTCCCGTTTCCTCTCGAAGAAATGGCCTCCACTCATGCCACCCCTCTTGCAAAGAGCCTTTGGAAATAATTCCTTGTGGAAGGTGTGTGTTTCTCCTCATCGCTCACAGTCTTTTGTTGAATGAATGCTGTTACTGAACCAGCAACGATTTCTTTTTTTTTTTTCCAAAGATCCAGTGGCACTTGAGGAGGATAAGTCCACTGAAACAGGTGAACCACCCTCTTGGTTTTGCAATGTGTGTCATCATTTTGTTGCCCCAGGTCTTGCTGCTGGCCGAGGGGTTGATAATTTCATCAGGCATCTCTCTACTCGAGATCATGCACGGCTGGTAATTAAGCATCCTAGCCAATTTTTGTCATTGTCCAACTATTTTTGACTCAAACAAGCTCTTAGCTCTCACCCCAACTAGTTGTTTCCCTTTCTCACTACTTGTAGTTTTGTTTGCCTAAATTTGACCCTATGTTATCCTTTTCCACTGGATATGCATTTGGTTTTCAAGCAGGTTCATCTCCGGATTACTCCCAAGTCTGTATGCGAGCAGGCGGTTGAAGTCAGAGTTGAGGCTCCCCTTGATTCTTATCCCGAGAATGCTACTACCATTGTGAGTGAAGAAGCAACCAGAGGCCTGTAACTTTGAGATTTCTAATCATAGGGTTTTCTTGTAACTCATTTATAGGCTCCACTAGAATATACCGATACGGTTATCCTTTGTAATAGTAAATGATTCACTGTCTCAATCTCCACAAGAATTTTCTTACTTTCTAATGATTTTGCGAACAGATAACAGATCTAAACTCAAATAAACAATGTTCTATGTATGGTCTGTCTATAGAACAAGCATTTTTAACAATGTTTTAGTTTGTTTTGCTAAGAGTCGTGATTCGAGTTGGCTGCAAAAAAGTTTAGTGGAATAAGCATACGAGGAGAAGGAACCTCTTATATATCTCTCATAGTTGTTCCTACATCACGATCTTGATTCTTGAGGAAGCTAGTTGAGACAGAAGAGTGTCCTCATGTGAGTGCTTGGTCAGTGTTTTTGGCGCATGTCTCTTTGGGGTTCTGCTGAGTTAGTTGTGGAGATTGGTTACTTGTTTCATTATAACAGAGCTGATCCAAGGAAGAAGAGCAACGTACCTTTGCTTGCGATGAAGCCTAATAACTCAGGCGTTGAACATAGCTTTGGCGGGTTGTCTGGGACAAGACGAAAAGCTGAACAGCTTCTGGATATAGTACCGAAGATCGGTGTGAAAAGGTGATGCTAACTTGTTAGTAATAGAGCTCTGTATGTGTTATTGATGGCTAGGTTGCATTTACAAATTTTGAATCCAATACAAGTTAAAAAAATCAATTTGAAAATCTGATTAATTGGATAATGTAGTTATTTATATTCATCAAGTTAGTAGCTCCATTGTTGTTGGTTATTTATTTTTTCATTTAGTTGGTGAGAAAGGAAAAAGACTTACTGCAATGTATTCGTCTAAAGAAAGTGACCCATAATTTGATTTAAGTGATGTCAACCACACTATATTCAATTTGTTTTACGCAGATAACACAACAAGTAGCTGGAATAGCTCAGCTGGTTAGAGCGTGTGGCTGTTAACCACAAGGTCGGAGGTTCGAACCCTCCTTCTAGCGATTTTTTAGATTTTTTTAATTATCAAATTGAAGGGCAAATTCGTCATTTAGGCAAACAACTAGAACCATCATCCTCTTTCTGAGGTTCTTGTTGTTATCAGACAGGAAGATTCATGGGTTTCCTTGTAGCTGCCATGAACTTTTCTCCTACCTTGATGCATCACCATATGAAATCGAAGCATCATTGTCAAAGTATCTCACTCTTCTTCTTCTTTATCTCTTTTCTTTTTTGAAATCTCTGTTTGTATCATCGAATGTTGAAAGCAAACATGTCTCGTGAGTGATTCAGTTTTTTTTTTTTTATAAGAGATGGATTCATTTGACGATTTCTAAATAACTGCTTTAATATTTGCAAATTAAAACAGATGAAAAGCTTCTTCAGGGCCAAACATCATCTTTGTTTGATCGTCGTGGTTTCTTGAAATGTGTTGTTGGTGCTTCTTCGTTTATGGCCGCATTTGAGTTTTCTGGATTACAAGCTCAGGCGGCAGAGGAAAAGTTAGAAGAAGGAGAAGGAGTTGTTGGTGCTTTCAAGACTTTGTTTGATCCTAATGAGAGAACAAAGTCTGGCAAAGAGTTACCAAAAGCTTACCTGAAATCTGCAAGAGAGGTTGTCAAAACCATGAGAGAGTCATTGAAAGAGAACCCTAAAGACAATGCTAAGTTTAGAAGAAGTGCTGATGCTGCTAAAGAATCCATTCGTGATTATCTGAGCAATTGGAGAGGACAAAAGACTGTTGCTGGAGAAGTATCTTGTCTTTCTTTTTGTCCCATCTTTTTGATTGACACTTGATGAATTGGAATTGATTGATCCGTTGGTATGTTTCAGGAATCATACGTGGAGCTGGAGAATGTAATCCGAGCTTTGGCGAAATTTTACTCAAAGGCTGGTCCTTCTGCACCACTTCCTGATGAGGTTAAGACTCAGATTTTGGATGATCTTAACAAGGCTGAAGAGTTCTTGTGACATTTTTGCTGTAACATGTTTCACTCATGTTATATATAATATATATGAAAGTATTGGAATTTGAAAGCTATTGAAGAATGCTTGACCAAGAAAAAGAAAAAGAAAAGCAACACAAGATCTGTGAGACAATAATAGAGCTCTGATATGCAAAACTAGAATGGCTCCAAATATATTACTGGAACTTCATAGAATACAATGTTGTAAAACCCTGAATCTGGGTGAATAATAAATACAAGTAAAGATAACAACAACAGGACTCTTTCCACACTAATCGAGCTGAATATGAGATCACTCAGGCTTGAAAGATATTGTAATTCCACAGTATATTATCACAAGCTTTTCCACTCTACAGTATCATTAGCAGCTCAAAGGGGGGGTGTAATACAGCATAAAGCATATACCTTCATCACAAATCTCTTATGGGATATATGAAACTGAATCTCGACTGCTGGATAATGCAGCTTGAAAGTTATGACAATCCAAATGTCAAAACAAATCCAGGGAGATGTTATAGTTATACCTCCTCTAGGAGAACAGGTCTGAAACTTCAATGAAGAGCTCAGATTTTCATCCCGAGAACAAGGGTTTTTCCCCTCACAAAAGAAAACCATCCGCGAATGCATCATCTTTCGACTTATCCAACTTAGCACCAGGACCGAGTATGTTATAGTCTTTACATGAAGGAAACCCGTCTAATTTCGAAGATGTATGTTCACTCTTGGCTTCTTGGGAGATAGAGCTCAAATCTGATGATCCTCTACCAGAAATAGATAAAGAGAGGTTGTTTTCAACCTGAAAATTAGCTGATGCTTGTTGGATTTCCTGAGAGAGTAAGCTAGCATCAGCTTCGACATTCACATCCGTAAGGCCATCTTCACATGATGATCCTGTATCATCACATATATGGCCTAATACGTGCTTAGTGCCAGACTTTAATGTGATCTGACAAGAAGAAGAGCTAATGCCACATTCTTCAGCGCGAAAATGTCTACTCAACTCATCCTCCGACTTGGAAATCGTGCCCATGGCTGTTTCAACTGGTACCAGAATATTGTCTTCATCAGAAGCAAGAATATCCTTGTAGCAGTTTGCAGCACCATCGACACATTCAGTACCCTCAACGGAGTATGGACCAATTTCAACAGAAGAGGCAACTTCTGATTTCTTTTCTGTCTCTATCTCTGAAATCATGGCATCACCTGCAGCTGCAGGAGCTATAATGTTTTCTTTATGGAGCAGCGGTTTCTGTAACATGTCTATTCCAGGGAATACCAATGTGTTCAGGGACCTCATCTCTTTTCTAACTGAGTCATCAAGAGGAGTGAATCCAAAGTTACCAGTCCATGCATGCAAGAAGTCTGGAATGGCAGGGATAACCAATTTCTCAACCTTGAGAGAACGCATAGCCTTTAAAAAACAAGGCAAACCAAAAGTTAAAAAGTTTCAGCATCTGGTCCCCACAAATAATGATTATATAGTTCACACAACTTACCGATTCAATCGCATCAAAAAGGCGACGACACATTCCTTGACGCCTGTATATGTGCCTGGTTCCAATAAATGGCATCTCCGCCAATTGCGTACCATGGAACCTAACAAGGAAATAAAACACTTAAACTCTAGAAGGTCCTCGAAATTGAACATCGATGGAACAACTACTACTTTAAATGAATGAACATGTGCAATCACTTGCATCCACAAGTATAAGCAACTGAATAACCTACAGCTGATAAATAGCGTTACTTAATCACAGCTGGTTAAATGGTCATCGTCCTATCAGCAACCAATTTGAATAGACAGAAGATAGACTAATAGAGAACCAGAGAACTCAAAGTTGTAGCGAAGAGGGTGACAAAAGAATCGGTACAAATACACTTTTAGTTGTTTAAGGACCTAGAGGGGGGGTATCCAAATGTTCACTAGACAACTGATTTCCAATTATTTTCAGTTCAGATGAGATAAGTTTTATCGGATACTACTCAGGGATGATTCTATGATGCCATTGCCTTTTATTAAAAAAGTGTGGACTAAGATGATGGAAAAATACCTGAGAGATGCCGCAGATATAATTTCATCTCCTCTCTCTAGGATAGCAGTGTAGAAGCCAGTATAATTTATCCGGTTGAAATTGGATCTGCATAGAAAAGGCAGTCATCATTTGAATAACCATAGACAGTAAAGAGCAACCCAATTAAATAAGTGGTCAAAGTTCCATGCAACTGCATCTAAGAAAAAAAGTAAGAAACATACATACAATGAAGATCAAACTAATATCAAAATTGAAGAGACACTAACACCAGCCATTGCTTCAGTATATCTACAATGTCGCAGTGACAAGTTTACATTTATTACAGCTGACATGTTAATCTCTCAGCTCCAACTAGATACCATGTTCAATTCACTTTCAGGTAAATCAGTTATCCACTTCAATGCTTATACATAAACTCCATATCAAGAGGTATTGGAGACATCATACTTTTTCGTAAAAATATAAAAGACAGACTAAAACACAAACTTACCCACAATTATAAAGGACATTGCGAATCAGATTTACCCCACTCCTTCTGTCAACTATGGGCAAAAAGCATTCATCCATGATAGCCAGCCCTACAGCTAGCTTTGAATTATTTTCGATCCTTTGTGCCGACAATTGAGAATTTATATCTGAATCAGTGTCCACCCTATGTATAAGAGACCACGAGTAGCCACCTTCTATTTCATTTTTGACACCAAGATACTTCTGTAACTTTTCGAAGAGCTGTAAAAGATAATGAATGTACAATTAAAGGATATGGCTATACGAGAAGAATGCCAAATACATGCACTGACATGAAAATTTCTGAACAAATTGATAAAAAAAGCTCTAAGCATTTCCCCATTGTATAAATACAGAAGTTGCAAGTTCTCTCCCAGGAAATTGATGATATAAAATAAACACCAAGAGAATGAGCCTTCAATGAGGCTAATACACATATGAGAATCTTGTACAATGCACAAAATGTACAACGTAACAAAAAGATGATGTTTTAAAAAATATAATATGACACTTTTATTGGACATGAAGCTAATAAGTCGTGATCTTGTCCTACCATCCTCTATAGTCACTAAGAAGAAAATAGACTCCATAATAACGAAACAACAAATTCCTGAGTAGAGTAGACAAGTCAATACCTCTAAGCACTTAGGCCCACAAAATGAAGAAGCTGAACCAAAAGATTGAACCTTCTGAGCTTCATCACTCAGGCATAATTGGTGATCTACAAAAGAGGTGGTAAAATTTAAGTGAGATCACCATTGGCATAAAAATTCATTTAAAGGGGAATCAACCTCAATAAGGGAAACATCTCACATCTTCTCTCACACATGCTGCAGGAAAGTAATGATAAAAAATTTCCGTCCTTGCCACCAGAAGCCACAGCTGCATCACAAAACTTGCATGTGCAATTTGGACAATGCCAATCACCCGAAGGAAGCACCTACAATCATAGCATGATACAAGTATGTAAATACACACAAGAAACCAGAACAGATAGAAAGTTGAACTCGAAACCAAAAAAATGGAAAGAAACATTAAATGGTCAAAACAAGTAAGACTTCACAGTAGTTACATACCTGCATACCTAGGCAGGTTTGATGATATGTTGATGGACAACCATCACAGCAAATCAAATCTCCACCATCTCCGCAGATACCACAAGCATCATCATTTGGATCATCCCCGTCAGTGTCCACTTGATGGAGACCAACATTCGTAGCATCTTTCTGCATATTCCACGCTCTGACTTGGCATTGAAGAAGAGAAGCGCCAGATTCCAGATAAATATTTTGGAAAGGCTGACATGCCTTGCTCCCAGCATGAATCTCAAACCTGGAGACTGTGAGAATTTTACTGCAGCAATCACAATGAATCCCCTCTCTTGTTATCCATCCCTCCAGCATCACCTTTGCACCTCGACGCTTCATGTATTGCACCTTTTGTCTGAGTTGAACAACTCCAGATTCAATCAACCAAGAGAGCAATGTCCGTTTTCCAGAGTATGGATTGAACCCGTCAATCGCTGGATTCTTTTTATCCTTAGAACTACGCACCAACAAAGTACATCTTCCAATTTTTTTGCTTTTTCGTCCATGTAGATAATGTGAATCGGATCCAGAGGATGGCCTTGCACTTTTATAATATAATGATCTTTTACTCTTTGTGTGTAACTCATCCCAATCAATTCCATTTCTTCCCTTTTTGGTCGATTTCCCACCCAGCTTTATGGATGAACGTATCCTCTCTTCAGAGGTATCAGTGTAGGCTCCTCCATCACTTTTGTTTTCACTATCACTACCACTGGAATTTTTTTTCCATTTCTTCGTCATCTCAGTACGGGTCTTCTTTGCCTTCCTTGCTAACTTGTTCACAATATCCTCCGATACTGAAGCAACTGCAGCAGTATCTTTCCTAGGCCTGGCATCAACTCCCTCGTCTTTTAACTGCTTTAAAAGTGCATCATATGCTTTAATTATTGACCAATATGCTGTTCCTGAGGGGTTTACATATACAGCATCCAAATAACTTTGGTTCCTCCTAGGTTTATAGTCTATCGTCCATCCTGCATCAGTAAGCATTCCCTTAATTCGCTCACGTAATCTTTGCTTCTCTGTTCCACCACCACGCCTTCCTCTTCTTTCCTCTCTCACGTCAGGTTTCACCGATTCAGGAAAGTTTGATTTTGATTTGGTATTGATCTCCTTTTTGGGTTTACTATACTCTGATTTCCTCGGCACGTCGCTCCCTTCTGACTCTGAATTACTCTCCACATTATTTGATTTCCTAAAGGTTGGTTTAACTACAACATTCTCACGCCTTTGAGCCTTCCTAGAGGAGAGCGGTCTCTCATATATTTCTGCGTCCTGGTGGTGGATTGAAGCAGCAAGAGTGCTTGTCTTATTGTTGACCTTCACCTTCAGAACACCGTTTCTCCCTTGCACCCTCGTTTGTTCATCAGACTTCACCTTCAGAACACCGTTTCTCCCTTGCACCCTCATTTGTTCATCAGAATCAGATTCACTACTCGAATCCTCCTGTGAGCTCGTACTACCTGTGCCATTTACAAATGTGTGTCTCCTCCTCCTATCAAATAGACGGTCCCTGCCTGATCCAGACCTTCCCACACTACTATCAACCCTTCTGGATGCAAAAGAGCTTCTTCCGCTAACACCAACACTGCCATTATCAAAACGTTTTCTCATCAAATTGGCGCTATCAAACCCATCGTATTCATCAAACTCAAAAACATCTAACTTGTCCCTCCTCATAAAACTTCCTGACGCCTCGTTGTTCCTCCTCACATACCCATTTCGATCCCTCTTCCCAACAAACTTTTCTTTTGCCCCAAGGGTTTTGCGATCAAGGCCACTTGTACGTGGAGGTGGTTTCATAAACTCATCACTTGATTCGGAATCACTAACAATCATTCTGGATCTCTTCTGTCTAGTTCCAGTAGAAGACACAGTCCTAGCAACCCCATCGCTCTTCTCCTTCAAAATCAGAGAAGTATTCGCAGCACCGGAACCACCACCCCGTTCCATAAACGATCACTAGACAAAAAAAAATCAAAGTAAGGACCTTTAATCCTAATCCCGTCAAATCCCAGACCAAATCAATAATGAAATACCTAAATCGATAACTCCGTTACTCGAAAAGCATCAAAACGCGCCTTAAATCACCGGATCCGGGGTGTGAGAAACGAGATGAGTCACGATCCTATCGCAAAACAGAAGATATGAAAATGAAAGTTATCGGCGATGAATCCTTTAAAGAATCGACGTGACGAGCTTAGAGATACCACTGTCGCCGGTTTCCTCGGTGGCCGACAATGTAACTCCGCCGCTAGAGAGAGGAAGGGAAGGAGAGAGAGAGAGGCGCAACGGAGCGGTACAACAAAATGATGAGGAAACCAAAACGGAACTTATTTTTATTTTCCATCCCGAATTTATTTATAGTAATCCACTCTTATTAAAAATGCACCCCGGTAGTTTTTGATTTGATCAATTAGCCCCCTCTATTGGGAGAAATCAATCTCAATATTTCGCCTAATTGGCGATGTTAACAGAGGCAAATAATTCCTGAAAATTTAATTGGTTGATGGGCCAAAAAAGTATGGCATCGAAGCCCAAAACTTTATTTTTATAGAAAAAAAATAAGCTATGGGCTTATACTTTTTTTCTTTTTTTCGTCAACCGGGCTTAGCCTTATATTTTTTTTCTTTTTGACGGCAGCCTCATATCTAACGATGATTTCAGTACTATTTCAGTAATTTGTCATTATTAAAAAAGCACCGTCAGGCGTCAGATTCTTTTTTGCTATATATTCTATATCAAAATTTTATACTATAGTCTCTAAACTTATTTAGAACTTCACGTCTCCTAAACACCTCTAAGAACAATTGAATTTGAAAATAAAGCAAGTGATGTTAAAAAAAAAAAAAAAACCAAGTAAACACATAAGATATAGAGTTTTAAGTTTTGTAAATGGTTTTATGGTTTATTAAGAGACTAAATAAATTTAATAGTTAAATGACTCATCATCGAGTTGGAACTTGGAAGACCATGGTTGGAGTTTTTTTTTATGTGATTTCAAACATAGTTAACCAATGTTGATACTCAAATAAAATGATAAGCATTTTTTTGGCGCTACAATAATTTCAGATATTAGTATTTTGACTTTGGCTCGAAATCTCAAGTTATCAAAATAGTATGTATACTAGAGTCTTTGATGGAAGCAAATGTGCATAATCAACCAAAGAGATATAAAAATGTGAAATGATGGAAAATTCGAATGGTAATCAAACGTCACTAACTTAATGAAATTATCATTGTTTCTTGTCATTGGCCCGATTTCAAAATTTGAAATTAGATATGAGAACAAGAAAAAGTGAAAGATGAAATCGAATTTTCAGGAGGTTTGGTACAATGTGATAGAAATGTTTTAGCAAAGAATAAGAAGAAGAGAGACTTGGAATGGGGGGTCACGTGAGTGAGTTGTTGTTGACATGGTGCGTCAGAAAATTATAGTATTTCCAAAAGTCGCTAAGTCAATTATTACTGTAATAATAATGTCACCACTGTTTCTTATACCTTATGCTATCTATTGTCAATTTCTTATCAGAAAATCAGAAATCAGGAATATATGTCGGACTCCATTACCAAAACAAAGTATTTTTATAAGCCGATAATTAGCAACGTTAAATTCTGAATTATGTTTACTTGTTTTTTCTTTCGCACACTAGAGGTCAACATGTTAGGTGTTAGAGGACAACATGGTGTTAGGTTCATCGTAGTGTTATTGGATTAACATTCAAAATATTAACGTTAATCCACATTTGAATTATTGGATTAAAATTCAAAACAAATTTTCAAAAATATGTTGTTTGTGTGAGGATTAACCAACATCTAAATAAATCATCTAGTATATTGTTTGTAATTGTAAGTACTGATGAAATCGAGATCTAAATAAATAAATAGAGTTGACGATCAAAAAGACTTGTCAGCTATGCATGCAAATTTATTTGAATTAAAGGACGTTGCTAGCTTACAATCGTCATTTAAAGACATAATCAATCTTACATTTTATTTAAATACAATGATGAGTGTGTTATAAATGAACAAAGAAACATAATCATAGTGACTTTTCATGCGATTAATAATGAAAAGTTTGAACTAAACTCAAAGTCGTCTCATTGTATATTAGTAATCAATCCTAGTAAATGAACTATTTCCGTCTCATTTATCTTTAATTATTTTATCTTCAAAATATATTATTCACAAGCATCAAATCTATACTAAATTTAAGCAATACTCCCTCCGTTCTTATATAAATGATGTTTTAAGTTTTTGTTTTTGTTTTTGTTCTTAAACAGATGATGTTTTCAGTTTTCAATGCAATATTAATTATTTTTATTGGTTTTGATAATTTATATTATATAGATTGTTTTTCTATTGGCTGATTAGATAATAAATAATGTTTTAGTTTAGAAATAAATAAAAACTAAATGATTTTTTAATTTATGTACATATCGTAGCTTTTGTTTTCATTAAAAAGACAGCCTGATATATGTGCATACTAATTATTCCACTCAACTATTTCTTCACGGGCTTTTTCTTCTTTTCCTCCAGCTTTTTATCTCAGCATGCCTTTGTTTTCTTATTAGTTTTTCAAAATGATATTAGCATATGTGACCAAATCATTCAATATACGGATGCGGATGTGACCAAATTGACATTTGACTACTTGAGCATGATGCGAGTTTGTTGCATATGTATTGGATAATCTCAAATTATACTGGCTTTTCTCAAGAATAAAAATTTTATACTATTATGTTTACTCCTCCACTATACACATTAAGGGCTTGATTGGTTATCCCGCTAGCACCCTCTTAGCGGTTTCTAGCGGTCGGTTGCGGTTGTTAGCGGTTGGTACCAATCATAGAAACCGCTCCATCCCGCTTCGAACCGCTCGAAATCGCTGAATTTCAAAAGTTCCTTCCCGCAAGCGTTTGCGGTTGCGGGCGGTAGCGGTTGGATTAAAAAAAAAAAATTAAACATTTACTTATAATTATTATAATATATATTAATTCTATATATATCTTTCATCTTTGTATCACTTTGTATCACGTTCTCATCAGAAACCCTAATAATATTCTGAAACTCTATTCTCTCAATGTTTTCCATCCAAACTGATGAAAATTAATAACCAAATGTAAGTATCATATATCCTTTTATTCATTCATCACCTCATGTGTAACTTTTTGAATATTTTTCATGGCATCGTTTTTTTTATTTTCATTACGTATTGCTTACCTTTTTGATTGAATATATGTTTCGATTTGTTTTCTCGAATAGAAACTCACTTGCTTTTTGATTGAATTCAACGTTATTTACAGTTTTTCTCATTACTTGATGCAATTTTTGATGTTAAACCAGATGCATAAAGTACTATCTTGTTACAAAATTTCTTTATTTTTGAATAATTATTTAGTACTTTATTTATGGTTTTAATTATTAAGTATGTTCAATTTTTCTAATATTATCATCTTAATATATTGGTGTTTTTTTTTTTTTTGAAATATTTTTTATTTATTTTGGTCATTTTTTTATTTAACTGATATCGCACCCGCTGGTTTACCAATCATAAAACTCCCGCAAACGCACTAATTTTCAAACGCTAAACCAGTCGTTCAAAACGCTTGATAACGTTTAAAGCCGCAACCGCCCGCTTCCGCAAACTCCCGCAACTACAACCGCAACCGCTGTGTTTAAACCAGTCAGACCCTAAGAAACGCTTTTAATTTTTGAATTTGCAGCGAAAACCAACTTTTCAGTCAATGACTGAAAAGTTGGTTATATATATATATATATAGTTGGTTAGATCGTGTGAAATGGTATGGGCAGAGAAAATGAAATCAATAAAAAAAATATAGTATGTAAGTTCTCATGGCCGATATGGAAAAAAATAATCGCCAGTAGAAAGAATTACTGATACTGGAGAAAAAACACACACACAAAAGGCCAATATATTCTACTTGAAGGTACACTTTTAGTTGATACGAATATTTGATTTGTTACTACTGTTGGCTGTCAAAGACTGAGTCTTTTTTGATATGTCGTTTCCACACTTCCTATTTAATGAACTCCTTTATATCTTATCAAATACTATATCACTGAACTTTATAATTTATAACTCGGACCGTTGTGAGTTATACGGTATATTCTAATTATTAATTCTCTGAAGATTCGTACATGGTACACATGCCATCCTATTTCACAAATTCAGAAAATAATTCACACTGGTCTAATGATCGTTAACCCCATTCATAAAGACAACAACCAAATTTCAAACTTAGACTTGGTGGAGAAACATTATAGATAAAATTAATCAATTGTCTACCTGTTCTACCTAACAAATTCACTGTCAAACTCAAATATATATAACTTTATCAAAACAAAGTTAGAATGTGATCATGTAAACTTGAACGTTTATTAGAGCTATAATAGTTGATAAATTTAAGGTATCTTCATAAGTACTAGAGCTTCTGAAATTGAATGATAATTACGTAAGAACTTGGTTTCTATGGTAGTGTTAAAATTTTGAACCCAATATAAAGAAAAGGTTAATCTATATTTATATACTTATAATAGTCGTCATTGATATAATCCATGTTTTTAGATTGTCGCATCACACTGAAATAAGAAAGAAAGAAAAAGTGGAGTACATAACGCGAGTTGGATTTTCCCTCTGATGAGAAGAAACACGATTGCGAACTGCCCGATCTTATGTGGCAGCATATTAGCATAACAATAGGTGATTAGCTAGCTAGAAAATAAAATCCCAAGCTTAAAATGCTTTAAGACCATCTCCAATGCATACCTCTATATTTTCTTCTATTTTAGAGGAGATTTTGCTTTAATGTATCTCTGTAATCTAATGTTTCTCTCCTCTATCTTAGAAGAAACTCTATTTTATAGGAATACATTGGAGCAAAATCTTCTCTAAAATAGAGTTTATATAAAATAGATAAAAATATAGAGATGGGCATCGGAGATGCTCTAAGTAATGATAAATTAAATTATGACACTCTCCATATATTCTATTGAGTCCCGGTTGATATGCTCGCCCTCCTATATCACACTAAAAATCACTTTCGATTCACATAATTAAGATGCATTCATTTGTTCAAAAAAAATATTTCGTTAAAGAAAATTTGTTCAGATCTTTTATCTTGTATTAGGCACCAAACTTGCCTTGATTAACTTCTTAGTTTTTAGCTCATCCAATTTATTAGTTAGAAAGAAAAAATTTAAGTTTTATTTTAAAATATGTTAATACAAAATAATATTTGACTGATTTTTTTTAACGTATGAAAATATTATACCACCCTGTTAATTACCGATGCTTTGCACCTTACATTAAAGGTATTAATTAACTTTAATGGGTCCGATGTTTGCTTTTTGTTTTTTTGTCGTTGTTTGTTGTGTTCTCTCAAAAGTGTTAAAGCTATTGGCATTTAATATCTTGAAGACTACTTAATTCTACTAAAAATTTAAAGTCAATGTTAAATCTGCGTATTTACTGCACCAGGGACAAAATGGCTGTCAATTAAACCCGATTCGAAGCACGAGAGATATCTACCCAATCAACCAATTTATTGACCCTTTCATGTTTCCTCTTTTAAAGTATGTCATGTAAAATACACACACGTATTATGTAAGATATCAAAGGGAAATCTATTTTGTTGATTTATTCCCGTTTTGACAATCTATACTATTGTAACGTAAAATGATATTCTTCCATAGGAAATAATGTGCATCTGAAACAAAATTAAATGTAAGATACAATGTTATCATCTATCCCACAAGATGCAAATTCGACTAGTTCTGATTTTACATATTTTGTTTAAAATCCAAACAAAAATATGTTTGTTGAAGAGTTGAAGTAGATGTTTAGAATAATACGTTTGTTGTACAAGCAAAATAAGATTCAGATTTTTTTTTTTTTTTTTTTTTTTTTTTTTTTAAAGAAGGGAGAGATGATCAAAATTAGTGCTTTTAAAAACTATTGAAAGTTCAACGAGTTTTGAGTAAAGTAGAAATCCTTGAAATTATACCTGTTCCAACGGGCATACCCTGCAGCTATGCTAATAACACTTGTGCCTTTTGACCCCTTTTTTTTTTTCATTTTTAAAAAAGTGAATATGATTTTTTTCCTATCCCCGCAAATAAAATTTTATAAAATATACATTTTCAAGGTTGTAATGTAAAATTTCATTCGGTTTAAGATATGATATATTGAGTGGATGATATTTTATTTCTTTTCTAATTTTAAATTCTAATGTTACAAAAATTAAATACAAATAGCTAGTTTAATTTAATATATCAATAAAATATTAAACAAATGACCTGGACATATGTGCTTTGCGTAGTGTTAACGGCGTCAGCTGCCGTTATCTCCTTCCCAAAATATATACAAGGGAATCTCTTTCTCTCTCTCACCATTCAATCACTTCCATTTTTTCAAAATCTATTTTTCCCTCACTTCTCTCTCTCTCCTTCTCTCGCTTGAATAACAAGGTTGGTATATTTGTTATAACGGGCTAATTAATCAATCTCTTTTAATTCACAAATAAAAAGAAGAAAGAGAGGAGACATTTTTGGGGTCGATATCTTGAAAATGGGAAAGAAAGAGCAGAAGGATCATCATTCAACAGTAGAGAGCGACGACAAGGTCGAAGCTGTTCTTCATCTCCTTCGTAAACATTCTCCTCTAACTCTTAAACAGGTTGGTTTACATATTCATTAGCTCACTAACTAATTATATTTCCATTACTTTAACAACATTTTTCTTTATAGAAAAATGATTTTTGTTGTTTGTTGTTGGTTTAATAAATATTGCAGGAGAAGTTCTGTAACAGAGCTTGTGTCGGTAGATTCTTGAGAATAAAAGGAGACAATGTGAAGAAAGCAGCTAAACAGTTAAGGTCTTGCCTTTCATGGAGATCTTCTCTTGGCATTGGTACTTTCTCTCTCTTGATCATTACATATACTCAAGCACTATATATATCTTCATACAAAAATTTGATAAACGTATATTTGCTTATACTAAAATACACGTACATGAACACGCGTACGTTACATCTTTAGAGGTCCGAAGCTTTATACTATATAAAACGGTCTAAAATTTTAAAATAATGAAAACGAGAGGTTATAAAACATAAGGCTTAAAATAAAGTAAGCATGTAGTGTGTATAGATGATAGATTTGGTTAGCTAGTGTTTCTCGTATTTGTATTTTTTTTTTGTGTGTAATTAGAAAAATAGACGTTTCGTTGCTTTTTTTCTCGGGTTTTGATGTGTCCCATGTTTGAACATCGAGCGTTAAAGTGAATATCTACTCATTATGACACCCACTTATTTTTAACCTCTTCTATTTATTTTTTCAAGATTCTGTTTTCCCTTTTTCTTTTCTTTTTTATATTTATTTATTTAACACAAACTTGTTGAACAAATTCGAATTTGTTTATATATATATATATATATATATATATATATTATTTATCTTATTAATATGATATACGTTTTAACAATTACAGAGAGCTTGATCGCCGACGAGTTCACGGCGGAGCTTGCTGAAGGTCTTGCCTACGTCGCTGGTCTTGACGACGAGTGTAGACCCGTTTTGGTAACTTAATTAATCTCACTTTTGTTCATTTTATATATTGATTCATAATCAAACCTAGTGTAACACTTCTTTTTCCTCTTAGGTTTTCCGCATTAAACAAGATTATCAGAAGCTACATACGCAGAAACAGTAAGTATAAATTATCCTTACATATTAAAACATGAAAAACATATTCACAAACTTAATGTATATATTCGTAGGTTGACTCGTTTGGTGGTATTTACATTAGAGGTTGCAATCTCAACCATGTCCAGAAACGTCGAACAATTTGTCATCCTTTTCGATGCTAGTAAGTTCCCTCTCATTTTCCATTTATCATTTTATATATTACTAGGAAAAAAGGTTTTCAAAATAAAGGGGAAGAAATTCAAAATGTGGTAACTATTTTTATTTTGTCTTCTTATCTTTTCAATGGAAATATTGTCACGGTTAACGAATAAACATAAATGTGTTTTTTACAAAAAGAGAAGTTGGTAAAAAATAGGGGACCGGAACATGTCGGAACTCCGGCAGGAAAGTGGGAGAGATAACGATCCGATAATGTCCGTAGTGTCCCTGTATAGTCACGGTCACAAACGAATTATAGTCTCAATTATTGAGGGTATTTTTGGCATTTACTTATGTTGATCTTCTACACCAGTTGCAGCAGCAGTACTTCTCGTAACTCTGATAGTACTCTTTAGCTTTTCATTAAATGTTCCTCTTTTGATCCACTGCACACCTTCCTTTTCTTATTATTATTTTTTTTTTATAAAGCAAAACACAAATTTTCAACATTTATTTTCACATGTATTTCCTAAAAACATTGTCAACTGTGTCAAATTTTTATAACAAATTTTGATTAGACTAATGATTATTGCATATTTTGAAATCGCAGGCTTCTTCAAATCAGCATCAGCTTTCATGAACATACTTGTGACTACACTTAAAATAGTCGCAGAGTATTATCCTTGTCGTCTTTTCAAAACCTTCGTCATCGATCCTCCTTCTCTTTTCTCTTACCTTTGGAAGGTACGTTACCATTTAATTTGATTAAATTTTCAAGTATGTACAATTTTGTCTTTTAATTATGCTTAAGTCAAAGTGTTAGTTCACCTATCTAAATGTGACTTTGAAAGCGGGATGATATATATTTTTAAGTTGAAGTCAAAGATACTGATTCTCTACGCTCACGTGTAGGGTATTCGCACATTCGTGGATCTATCAACGGCCACGATGATCGTATCAATGCAAGATTTTCAAGACTCGTTTGACTACGACGACTTCTCTTCGTCTTACCCATCACGAGTCTCCTCCCTACGATTCGACACGTCATCACTCAAATCAACGGACAAGATCGGTTCTTGTGCATCCTCTAGGTTCGCTTTCACCGTATCTCGCGACGGTCTCGACACTATCAAACCATGGTGTCTTACGTTGACTGACACGTCATCATCCAAACTAGGACACAACACAGGCGCGTATATCTCACCGCTAAACGCGCGTTCTTTCTCTTTCGCGTCACCGGCGGCAAGAAGCGAGCCATTCGGTGGTCCAAGGAGGAGTTTCTTTGCTTCCACTCCGATGCCAGCTAGGACCACCGACCGTCACTCTATCGGAACCCTCCGTGACCCGCGGATACCTCGCCCGTCTTTCTTCCAATCTCCGGCGGTTTTCTTCAGGCGAGAGTCACACGTCAGCAAAAGTGAGAAGCCACGAGATTCGTTCGTTCAGTTTCTCAAGTTCTATCGTAGACCGTACGATGAGATGACTTATAGGTCAAAGATGCGGCCACCGCTCGGTGGTCTTGTCTCCATTGTTTCAACTCAGATTAGACGCCGCCACGTGTCTTTATCTCAACGGTTCTAACTGTGATCCAAATCCATCTATTAAAGTAGTATATAAACTTTTGCCGTGATTGTTCTTTTTTTTTTCTTTACTTATCATCTTTAGTTCGTCAAGTGTATTTTTCTAATAATTTTGATCAATTGTCTATGGTTTTGATTTCAATTATTTATCTAAATTGTTAGAAGTGAAAGTCGTACCGTTTGAATTTTGAATGCTTTGTATCAAGGTTATTATTTGAACTTTAACATTTTAGTAGCTTTTTAATAGATGATGATTTGTATTAATAATTACGATGGGCACATTTTCGGGATAAGCATGCAAAGTGCAAACAAATAAAAATAAAGTCTTCGCTTTGGGGTAAATTTGAAAAGTAAGGAGAAAAAAAGAAGAAGACAACGTGGTCGTGACGGAGAAAGACTCATTGGGAAAATTCAAATGAGAACATGCGATGTTGCTGTTGTTTCTTTATTTGTTAGAGGATTACAAGTACCTACATGTGACCCCATTATTTCCTAATCATAAAAATAAAAAAGCAAGCCGTTGACAAAACACTCGTTGACGCAATATAGAAAGATGGGGAAATTTTAAATTTCTTATAGTAGTAAAAAAATGAAAAGACAGTGTAAACAGTTAAGAGTTTTCTCATTTATTTTAGCTAAAAGACAAAGAGATATTTTGGTTTGAACAAAAAAAGAAAGACAAAGAGACATTTTTTTAAATGCATTCACTCGCCTACTTCGTTATAGACTCAAAATTTATTCTTAAATTGGATATATAAACTTACATAACCACCCTTGTGAAAACAGTTTTTAGTTATGCATATTAGTTTTGGATATTCCATTTGAGTTTATCACTAGGAAAAATAAGACGACATACATAAGGGTTATAGAGTTGACATTACTTTATTCAGCTAGTTTCAGTATATGTTAGGAATATGTGTCAATTCTATAAAATTGATTGAAAAGGTCAGGGTTGACTCTTTTCTGTTTTGTAGTGGTTGTGCCTATATGCAGTTTGTTGCATTATAATATAACACCTTTGTTGCTGTAAGCAAATTTTATACTAGTATTAATCTTAGTAGGAAATATTTTATGTATTTGCATAGAAATGAGTAATATGTCTTGGAGCAATTGTCGCTATTGCATCAAGGTTTATACAAAAATTACATTTCTGAAGTGAGATGACGTAACTTGTGTTAGGCATTTTCTATTTGGAAGTTTGTCTATAAATTTTATCCAAGTATACTTATAAGTTAGTACTAAATTGGCTTTTCTTGCATAATGTTCGGGGTCTTTTTTTATCTTTTATTTATTTTGTTTAACTTTTGAGATTTGTGTCTTCTTGCATGGGAAAAATACTTTAAAGACAGACGAACAGTTTATTTAAGACTCTCGACTTTTATTCTTTGTCAGTTTCTGCGGTAATGAGTTCTCATTTGTCCCTTTCGCTTTGTTACTTTTTGCGGTAAGCTTCGAAGTTGATTTCGTCTTTTAAGACCATACTCTATACTTTTGAAGTAAATTTCTTAGCCATTTATACAGGATTTGGCTTTGAGATAAACCCCTCTTTTTTTTTTTTGTTGGTCATACATAATACTCCCTCTGTTTCACAAAGAGTGTCATTTTAGAGTTTTGCACACAGATTAAGAAAACATTAAATTTTTTGTTTTTTCTAAACAAAAACATCATTAACTATATACCTAAACATAATCCGCCCAATAGTAAAACAATATGCAGAATACTAATAGTCATAAAACATAAAAAAATCATTAAATTTTGCATTGAAAACCTAAAACGACACTCTTTGTGAAACAAAAATAAAATCTTAAAACGACACTCTTTATGAAACGGATGGAGTATATATCATAGGTCAAACATTGATTTCTTTTCAATAACCGTGTCTACAAGATAGAAATGTTAGGTTTTGGATCTTAAATCAAGTAGAAACTTGGATTTCAAGTAAATTTAAGAACATTAAATGATAAATTTTATCGAGACCCTAAGTTCCTTCTCGATTTTTAACATGCTCAAATTTTATAATTTGCATTCGTACTACAAAGTCAGAGGAATCTCAAAACAAAATCTTATAGTAGTAATTAAACATATATAAAAGTAACAAACCTCAGACATTGAAGATAATGTATAAGAAATTTTTCCAAAATTGAGTAGAGAAAAAGAATCAATTTATGTCAGCTATATAACATTATAGACACAAAAAAGAGTTAACCGTTCCAAATCTATTGGCACGTTTGATTTATTTGTCTTATCAACGACCCGTCGGTGGTGACCCGATCACATGACTTAACTTAGTAAGGAGACCATTTTTTTATGTTGAGGGAGGTGAATGAAACAAATCATATTTATAACTTTAGTTAGAAATTCCTTTTTAACTTTCAATTTTTTTCTCTGTTTTTTTCTTTTCTTTCTGGACACATTTGTTATGTTCTCAGATAAGAAGAACCACAATCATATTGTTTCTATGAAAGGAAAAAAAAAAACCCCACAAAGTTAGAAAAGAGAAATAAATTTCTGGACTACTTAGATCTCTTTGAGCTCAGCGACGACTTGTTGGTTAAGGCATCTAGTTCTTCTTCTTGTTGCTTCTTTAGGTATCTCTGTGCAGTTGAAGTCACAATCTGGCCGAAGAAATTTAAAAGCATCAGCCACACGACTCCATTCCACACTGATGCAAAAGAAAGATCCCATTTCTTGACCTGAACCAAGAAAACAATCATCCAAATACCTCAATATGCAGAACAATGCAAAACGGTAATGGCCTAAGTAAAAAGAAACAAAAAATACGTTACGTTGATATCAGAAGATACTGGAGGCGAAGCAACCAAGTACTTCTCTTTCATTAAGCGGAGTTTTGCTGTGAGCTCAGGCAATGCAGAAGCAAAACCGGGAACAAAGCTCAATATATATATCAGCTCATTCTCTACCCAGTCAAGAAGCTGATTATTACAGACACATATGATGAAAACCGTCTGCAAAAGACAAAAATGTTGACTTTGAGATGAGAACGAAAGTGACTCAAAAAAATAGTACAGTATTATGGAAACGCTCACAAAACCTGTATATGTGTCTTGATGATTGCCTTTCCAATCAAGGTTGCAAGGAAAAACTCCCAAAACGGTTTCTCGAATTGTCCACACATGATTCCAGCAAGGTCGAATAATGGGTTAGGAACCTGAATGTAAGGCAGAACGTAATTGTAATAAGCGCATCATAAGTTTTCTGGAACCTTAAACAGATGCACAAAAAGTTTCTGCAAGAAGCATTGGATTGTTCAGAAGACTCATTAAAACATACCGAAGCAAGAATCAGAATTGTGAAGAAGTTGAGGTATTGTGAATGTGACAATAACCAGCCTTTGATCTGATTTACGCGTTTAGCAATGAATCCGTTATCGTCACCAGAACATGTCTCCAATTCTTCCATTTTGCCACCGGAAAGACTAGCTGTATAGGGTCAGAGCATTAATAAACAATCTTGCTGCATAAACTGTTTGCATCTCATGTAACAGAATTTAACTCGACAACTCTAAAAAAATTTAATTCAATCCCACTTAGATATAGCTCAAACATCAAGAAGCTTCTGAAAATGGGCCTCAAAGCAGATATGTTAACAGTAAACCACAAACACTGAGTTGTCAATAAAAAGGTGGGCAGAGTGAATTTTCACCTGCTCTGGAGATAAAGTAAGGAGGAAGTTCTCCCAACGCTGTTCCTAGACCCCAGAGGATGGCTTCTATCTGAACCTGAGGCAGTATGCTGCTCAGAGGAACTCCAGAAGAAAAGACTGGGGAGCCAAACTCGTGGCAAGGTTTATCAAGCCATGAAGGACTTCTCTTCAACTGAATTGTATCATATATAGCACTTTTTAAATCGACTCGCCCGCACTGCATTGCTTTTATGGTAAACAAAGCAATATGGGGACCCAAATAAAGAACAAATGTATGCAAACCAGATCCTGGAATCATAAATAAAAGAGAAATGAGAAGTATGTTAGTAGTATTCATCAAAACATTTCGGCAATAAGACAAGCCGGAAATAAGAAACTGATACAGAATGCCCTGGAAGGAGTAAAACATATTCTTACCAAGGCCAATTGATGATGCAACACCTAAAAATATCCACCATAGTCCAAACCTGGTGTACTCAGACAGTTCTTCAAGGTGCTGCACGAGGAGAAAATTAGGAGATATTGATCATCACTCATGACTTTTGATATGCTCTTATCCCCAATTATAATAGCAATAGAAAAGCCGCAGTTCTAGGATTTCTCCTCCCGAACATTTTGGAGATTCGTAAAAAGACTCGCTTATGCAAAGTAAAGAAACATCCTAGCTAAAGCTACAGACAGAAACAGTCAGAATCTGTTTACCTTGACGTGAGGGCCATCTAGGGTCACAAGAAGAGCTGCAAAGGCAACAAAAATGCTGCCAAAAAGCATAAGCCAACCAACATTTGCAAGAAGGTAGGAGGACCATCTTCTAACATATAGCAAAACAGCAACAACGAAGAATCTCAAGGTTTTGAATGGCTGTGAGGTCAATGTTAGTTTTTCTAGATCCTGTTGATGCTTTTCACGCAAACCTGCAAAAACCCATAGACCTATTAGTCGCCAAGTAAAAAAAAAGCTCTAATTTTTAGATTCTAAGAAATTTACAAAGAAATTACGAGTCAGCTCATGAATCAACCAAAGACCGAAAATTTCTAGTCTAATCATATAAATCGGATAATCATCCAAGAGAGGCGCACACAGATGCATGTATGTAAACAATGTATGCACCGATTAAAGAGATTGCAATGTCGCAATTACAAACCCTAAAGTTTCAAATTTTAGGAACGAGAACAAAAAAAAAGAAAGAAGGGCACCTGAGATCGGAGGAGTTTTAGAAGAAGCTCGATTTCCAGAACCCATCTCTCTTTGGCGTACTAGGAATCAATAAACCCGTAATCTGAAGATGAATTTCAGGTGCAACTTCTCGTCGAGTGTCTACTGAAGAAACTGGTTTCTGATTCTAAGAGAAAATTAGATGAAGAAGATTGGTGAGGAGATGAGCATTGGGTCTGAAGATTTTGGATGGATTGAGAAAGGATCCATCAATCTCGATCTCAAAAGCTTCTTCTCCTATGTTTAAGGTATGCGACCAAAATCAGGTTCCCGTTTTGTTGGATGTGTGTGATATGGCGCATGCTATTGGTTCTTCGTTTCGGTTTTTACCGGTTCTTTTGTAAACCGGTTTCAACATGTCATTTGTTTTTTTAATTGAGTTCGTTTTTTTTTCTTCTTCTATAATTCAAAAATTATTTTGTGTATCCTAAAAAATATAGTTTGTTTTAATGAAATTCTATAGCTTTTCAAACAATTTTGTATCTCCTTCCTTGAATCCTTTCTGCTTCAATTCTTCTCGTATTCTTGATTTACTGAAAAATTTTGTTGTGAATTTGAAGTTACCTTTCATCTGTTGCTTCAATTCTTCTCGAATTCTCGTTTGTTCTTTTATCTTTTGTAGTGTTCTTGTTTGTTCAATCGAAATCGGAAAAAGCTAAGATCTTTCGATGAATATGTGATCGCTCCTAAGCCAGCTGTTGAGGCTGTGAAATCGAGAAGGAATATGTAGAGAGATTGAGAATTTTGGGTTTGTTATAGTCACGGGAAAATTCCTAAAAAAAACCCCAACTATTTAATATTTGCCAGAAAAAACATGAACTTTTCTCGATGCCGGAAAAAAACCCCAACTAATTTACCGCAGACAAAAAAACACGAACTATTTTGTTTTTCCAATTTCCTCTCGTCTCCGTTACGGGCGTTAACGCCGTTACTATTTTTTGTGAAAATTCTTGAAAAAAAACCAAATTATTTAAGTTTGCCAGAAAACTACATGAATTATTTGTTCGTTGCCAGAAAAATACATAGATCAACATTTTTCTTTTCTTTTCTTTTTGTCTTCCATCAACAATGTAAGATGGTAAGAGCTCATAACTTTTATGTGTTATCTTGAACCTCATAAAAGTTTTCATTTTCACTATTACTTAGGGCAATTAAATTTAAGAACAAAAATATACAAATAGATTAGTCGATTTTTAAATTTTTAAATTAGATTTGTTTTTGGATCTATTCAGACTTTACAAATTTTGGGACATCATCAACAATGGAACACTAAATTTCATAAGAGCCCCAAAAATCTTGGTAGATCTTCAAAACTTTTCTACATAAATCGCAAAAAAAAAAACTCCAATCAAGCAAAATCCACCAAAATTGAAGGTAAAACTATCTTAATCAAACCAACTCAACGCTAAAAAAAACGACTAATCTAATTGTGTTTTTTTTTGTTCTAGTTAAAAAATTAGGGAATCAACTAATGTAATTGAGAGATTTGTTCTAATTAGAAAATTGAAAAATCGATTAATATAATTGTAGTGAGAATTTGTATGAGGTTCAAGAGAACACATAAAATTATGAGGTCTAACCACCTTACATTGTTAATGAAATAAAAGAAAAAGAGAAAAATCTTGATCTGTGTATTTTTCTGGCAACAAAAAAATAATTCAGGTATTTTGCTGGCAAAATTAAATAACTTAGGTTTTTTTAAGGAATTTTTCTAAAAATAGTAACGGCGTCAACGACGGCGTTAACGGCCGTAACGGAGACGAGAGGAAATTGGAAGAAAAAAATAGTTCGTGTTTTTTTTGTCAGGGGTAAATTAGTTGGGTTTTTTTCTGGCAAATATTAAATAGTTGGGGTTTTTTTTAGGAATTTTCCCTATAGTTAACCCAACAACTTATTCCTTCTCAATTTCATATCCTGAGCCAGCTGTTGAGAAGATCTTTCAAGGTGGTCGGTGGTGTTTTCTAAAGATGGACCTCTTAATTGTTGTAATGAATCGACAAAGAATCTTTGTCTATTTCTTCTTAATCTCACCTGCACGTCATCAGCGTTTGCTGGAGAGGATGAACGGAGAGCATACTTGAATGATTGAACTGTCTTGTGTTGCCTTTTAAATCATCCTAGTCCTCGATCAGTGAGAATGGTACTTATTAATTTTGATTACCATTTGGCTTATATATCTCTCTCTTCTAAACCTCTGTTTCTGATTGAAATGGCATTTCCTTGGCACAATGTGTTTGACATGTGGAGAAGCTTCTAGATGAGAGCATGTCTAAGATGAATGGAAGATGAAGCTTCAAAGATCAGTGGATTGACTAAGAGATAGTTTCTGGTTTTAAGAATATGTTTTGGTTGACGATGAAGCTTGAGAATAAGTTTTTTAGAACAAGTTTCTGGTTTTAAGAATATGTTTTGGTTTTGATTTGGAATCATACGTTCACAACACCATGTCACCATCCTTTCAATTTCTCTTTAGTACTTTGGTTTGAGATTATGTTCTAGTTTGAGTTCAATTTTAAGTTTGTTTTCCAATAATTCAGTATTAGTTTTATGTTTCAGTTTCACGTTATTTTATAGACATCTTGTTTTCTGTTTAAATTGAAGAGTTGATCAAACCCGAAATCTTCTTCAGATTTACTAAGAAAAGCTTGAAACAGAGGCACACATTTACAGCTTGTGGTTTAGGTGCTCATTGGACAGTTGGACTCGTGACACATTTTCTTATCAAACGTTATTGCCAAACGAGTTGCACTCAAGATCGTTCACACTTTATTACATGTGTGTTTCTTCTTTGCTTCAAAATGTTAGTTTAGTTACAGAGAAAGAGGAATCACGGCATAAGAAACAAAATCATTCTCGGTGGCAAGGTAATCATTCTCTTAATATTCAAAATTGTAAAGAAAAAAAATTCAAATACGATTATTTCCTAAGAAAAACAAAGAAGAGCTTGTCATCTAGTGTAGTACTTTGATGTAAAATGTCTACCCAGTCGCTCTGCATCGTTTTTTTCTTGAGCTGAGCACAATGGAGACATTGTTGTTGCGAGTAAGCATTGGAACCATCTGACGCAACTCTACAAAACATCTTCCTTTGATATAACCTTTCACCCTTGCTACAATCAACTCTAATGTCTTTGTGGTTTTAAGCACAAGTTGCATAAACGAAGCCACTTGCTTTAACTCTACATCAAACTCCGAGCTCCAGGATTGATCCCAATTCAAGCCATGAGAATCCAAGTATATGTCAATATGCTTTTCCTGTAACACAAGGTAAAAGATGTTCATATTTGCAAAACAACAATATCTAAGATTCTACAAAAGGCAAAGAGAAAGAAAATGATGATTCTTCGATGATTCAAAATTCGGCAATATATAGTTTGAGTGGTCAAGGGAAATAAAAGAGGCATAATTATGAAGAATAATACCGGTATGGGATATGTGCCCATTGGTTGTATGGTTAGCTTCTTCAAGTCAGGCGAGTTTTGTAGCACCCTTACTATACCGGCAATAACATATCGAGAGATCATTGTGTCAAGTGTCAAAGCTTTAAGCTTCAACTTTGGAAAAGAAACAACACGGAGCTCGGCAAGAGATAAAATCTATAACAAAAAGGCACAAGACAAATGAGTGTATACCAAAAACACAATAGTTTTCTTGAAAATCAGAGCCTAATTATGTAAACTAAATCAATAGGAAAAAAGTTGATTGGAGTGAAAACATATACCTTAAGAATGTTTGCCCCCAAAGTAAGCTTCTCCACATTCTGACACTTTTCTAGCATCTTTACCACCATGGTCTGATGAAAATCAACGTCCAGTTTATTATCAACTATTTTGAAAACGGCAATGTCTAGTTCAGCTTGGGATAAAGAGGAGACATCAACTAAAGCACATGGTTTCTCAGAGTTCCTCAATCTGAGACAACGGATATGTGGTGCAACGAGCTGTGTTGGCTCCGTAACACAATAACGCTTGATTTCTAATGTTAGTAGATGCGGTGATTTGCTGAGATCAAGAACCCTCAGTTTATTGCAGAAAAGCAAAGATAAGCTCTCGAGAACGGGACAACCAGATAGAATATTAGCAATAGATTCATCAGAGATGTTGCAATCATACAATGACAGGGTCTTAAGGGATATCCAAGACACAGAGCATTTGGGATTCATATCATTAGTGAAATACCTTAATTGAAGGTAGAGTTGTTTGAGAGAGGAATTGACGTAAAGGAAGTCAGGGATATCATATTCATCCTTATCGAGATACAGGGACAGATTCTCCACGTTTCGGGACACGGCGAAGTTGATCCAACTGTCGATGTCAGCAAGCTTGTCGGATCGGTTGGCACGGGAACGGAGGGAACGGGAACAGAGGGAACCGGAACAGATACGGAAACTCATCATCTTGGGAGCCCTGTAGCGATCTAGGATTCCGTTAATAGAAGCAGCATCTGGTCTATCCCCATAAAAGGTGAGGGACCATGTATCAGACCATAGATGCCTCCATCGCCTGGACAAGGCTGAAGTTCTGATGGCGAATCTGGTTGGAAGATAGGAGAGAATAAGTTGGAGAATATCATCATGCAAACTACTGATCAAGTCTCCAGCTTCTTTGGCGATGATGTCACTGTGGCGATTGCTAGGGCTTCCTGTAGCGGCCATGGCGGTGGCTCGTCCCTCATCCGCCATCTTTAACTGATGACGGCAAGCCCTCCTTATAAGAGGGTTCAGTCTTTGAGTTAGATTGGAACTCAAAGCCCTCCTTATTTATTGAGTACTCGCCGGCTACAACATCTCCAAGAACCCACCAAACCCTAATTTCCCAACCGTATACGTCAAGCATAAAGAGGAGGCTATAAACAAACAAAGAAGATGATGGTACAAAAATATATAATGGGCTATTTTAAGGCCCAGTGTGATCTACAATCTTTAAAACAGACCGAATAAATTTATGTTCCTTCCTTCTTATCTCGGTCAACATTTTCTAAAAGTCAAACACTTTTTTTTTTTTTTTTTGGTTCTTTCTTTTAGTGAAATTAATAACGTTTTTGGCTTTAAACCTTTTGTAAATTTCGTCTCTCCCAAATCAGATTCGATTGCGAGCTGAACAATGGAGGTCGAATTCAAAGCATTGCTCGATGATCTTGATGTCCTCGAGAAATCTCTCTCAGATCCGGCTCCGATTCACAAGGTGTGTTGGTTTTTTTATTGATAAATCTTGTGATTTATGGATTTCTGTTCCAATCCTGTCTTCTTTTTTCTTTATCTTTGTATTGATCTGGCTCTGAAATCTCCGAATTTTCGCATGTATCTCGATGATAATTTCGCTTATCAGCTTTTTCTTGTTGCATTGCTTATGTAATTCTCTCCTTGGGATTATTTGCAGCTCCGATCACATGTTGAGAATCTAGCCACTCTGTCTAAATGTAATCCTCACCGGCGTTCCAAAGTCAAGGTCTTGCATTATACTATACTCACAAATTCTTCTATTTTTTAATCTTCTGTGAAACGCTTCTGATTTCAAGGAGAACCTCTATATGCAGGAATTAAGCTCGGAAGTGGTAGATAATAATCCTTACAGTAGGCTTATGGCACTCCAGCGGATGGGTATTGTGGACAACTATGAGAGAATTAGAGAGTTTTCAGTCGCTATTGTTGTCAGTGTTTCTCTCCTTTTTTCCTCTGCTATATAACTAAGTTTGTGCATTCATTAATCTATATACATGGATTGTTTAAATGACAGGGAATTGGTGGTGTTGGAAGTGTTGCGGCTGAGATGCTGACCAGATGTGGTATTGGTCGTCTTTTGTTGTATGACTATGACACTGTGGAACTAGCTAACATGAATAGACTGTTTTTTCGACCTGATCAGGTATGTAACTCTCATTGAGTTTTGCAATATCTCTTCTCATCCAGTTTGTATTGTTTCTGATCTCCGGATAATTGTGACTTTAGGTTGGTATGACAAAGACTGATGCTGCTGTCCAGACCCTTGCAGAAATAAACCCTGACGTAGTACTTGAGGTATGTTTTCTACTTGATCATGAAGTTACACACATTTGGTACTAGTTTAAGTGGGAGATCTATGCTGTATGTATGTATGTATGTATGTATCCTTAGGCTCTTTCTGGGTAATTTATTATTTCTGCTGTTTACTGCGGAAAATTATTAACTTCACACCTACAGAATTCCTGAGTCATTAATTTAATGCTATTTCTATTTTTCTTCTTCTAGAGTTTCACAATGAACATAACAACAGTGCAAGGCTTTGAAACCTTCACGTCGAGCTTGACGAACAAGTCATTTTGTCCTAGCAAGGAGGGCGGCAGTGGTGTGGATCTTGTTTTGAGTTGTGTCGATAACTATGAAGCAAGGATGGCTGTCAACCAGGTAGCTGTTACTTCTTTCTCGGAAAAGGCCTTTTTGTTACAAATTCCACATAGTTCTTACTTCACCATCGAGCATTTTGATCTTACATTCTACATAATTCAATTAGTTATGAATGGAAAATATATAAAAATGTTGTAGATTGGCTCTGATTTTAGTTTCTTCTTATGAAATATAGGCATGCAATGAGTTACGTCAAACATGGATGGAGTCAGGTAAATAGTATGAAAAGCTAATAATTATATGTACTTCTTATTTTCATTTGTCTTTTGGCTAACAAAGAAGATGATATTTTGTGCAGGTGTATCCGAAGATGCTGTTTCAGGTCACATACAGCTCTTGGTTCCCGGAGAAACTGCTTGTTTTGCTTGTGCACCTCCCCTGGTATGTTTTTTTCCTTCTTATATCACTCTTACAGCTCTAACCTATCATACCCTGCCTTAATGCTTGAGGAATGTATCAGTGGAATATGGGTGAATTTAAGGATTTTGTTATCCAGGGTTTGTTAATACTACATTTGGATTTCCTCTAAACAATTTCTTTATTATTTCTGTGGTAGGTCGTGGCATCAGGAATTGATGAACGGACACTTAAGCGGGAAGGGGTCTGTGCTGCATCTCTGCCAACTACTATGGTAATTTTATACCACCTTACAATATGGTTGAACAAAATTTGGCTATGTTGACTATTTATCATATTTGCTGCTAATTCTTTTGTTTATTTAAGCTCTATCTATGTTCTAAGACTCTTGTTTGATTGTCAATTCAGGGTGTTGTTGCGGGTCTTTTGGTTCAAAACTCTCTCAAGTTCTTACTAAATTTTGGTGAAGTTTCTCCATACTTGGTAAAAGGCTTTGCTTCCTCTAGCTCTCCTCACATTCAACACTTCATGGTTTATCACAGAATCATTATCATTTGAATCAGTTAAAGCTTACTAGTTATATGCATGTTACTTGATCCCACAGGGTTACAATTCACTGAAGGATTTTTTCCCAACCATGAAAATGAGACCAAATCCACAATGCTCGAATGTAGCTTGTCTACAGCGGCAGGTAACTTGAGTAAATGCAACTACAAAACTATCTCACCTCGTCTTTGTTTTGCGACTTGGTTTCCATCCATTTTCTGGTGAAAAAAATAAAATCCCAAAATGCAGAAAGAATACATGCTTGCGAAACCAGAAAGGGACGCTGCTGCTAAAGCTAAGATGGAAGCTGATGCATCCACAGCTATTGATGAAGGTCCACTCCATGATGATAATGAGTGGAACATAAGGTAACAACTCAGTGAATTAGTTAAAAACCAAAGTTTGTGGTTTTTGGATCATATTTTTCTCCTTTCCACAGTCATATTAGCAACAAGAAATCTGATGTGTATCTCATGTCTTTTATCAGTGTTGTCGACGATGAAAATGAGAAGGATACTACAAAAGCTGCCTCAAGTTCAGGTAATTTCAACTTGGGACTCTTATGTGCTATCTATGTGAAAATGTAACAAACTTAAATCTAATTCTTCTAACGGTTATCTAAATTGATCTTGTGTTATGTTATAGATACATTGCCTGAAGGGCTTACTCGGGAGCTCCCAGTTGCAGATGAGTATGAGAAAGCAATAGCCATAGCCTCAGGGTCAGGAGAAACAGAGGAGGAAGATGACCTTGAAGATCTGAAGAAACAGCTCGAAGCTCTTAATGCTGCTTGAGACTTTTATGGAGGAGAGAATAGTTGTTTAGCAAATTTATACATGAAAGAGGCTACAAAGTGTATGCAAAAAAAAAAAAGTGTTGGGGTTGATAAATTGGATCTCATGGACATATAAACTTTTTGGATGATGACTTCTCCCGTTTTTTTTTTCTTTTTTACCAAAGACAAGAAAAAAAAAAAGATACAATTTTGAAGATGTTTCATGGTTTTGTTATTATGATCATCCGAACTAGAACTTAGAAATTCAAATGAGGAAAAGATTTGTCTAATGATGATGATCCAAGTTTGTTTTGTAATGTGTAAATCAGCTTTTTTTGAGGTACAGTATATTAATTGTGCGAAAAAATCAACTAAGATGACGTGTGAATCGGGAATTACAATTACGTTTATGTGTGGAGAACCAAATTATTATCTTTAACATTATATTATCACCAAAAGAACTGTCTTTTTTTTCCTTTTTATATCCCTAAAAGACTTTTTTACATTCGTTTATATCACAAAAACAGAGTTGTAAGATGATTCAGCTCCAATTGTTTTTTTTCCCAGTTATCGTTTGTCGAATTCATAGTTACTGTTAATTTAGTTAACTTCCGAAGACTTTGACCAACATTTAATCTTTTCTTAAATAATGTACAACTATTACATGATGATTCAACAAAGCAAAGAAAGAAAAGAAGCTTATGTCGTTTTTCTTAAAAATTCAACAAAACTTGGTCTGGACCGTTAGAACGCCACACGTGTCGACATAAATCCCGTACCACGCCTTTCGGCTGAAAATGTCCAAATTAATTTACAATTTTTTTAGTAAAAACTTTTGATCACTTTGATTGACTCATATAATTACTATATTATTTGTTTGGAATTTATTCTGGTGACGTAACCATTAATGTTCTATCCTCCACGCGGTTCTCATAAACCGACCTACTACCTTCTTTTATTTTTCCTTGATGTCTCTCTCTATATATTTACATACACACGCATTTGTACATAAATATTCAAAGATTAAAACATTCTTGATCGATTCAAAACATTGTTTTTCAGACAAATATTCATAAAATCTTTGCCTTAGATCGAAGTTCTTTACACTAATCGCTCCAAGATGAGTCAGTACGATCACAACCAATCTGCGGGTAAGAAAATTCCTCTGTTTTTTTTTTGTCTTTAATCATTTTCGTTAAATCTTAAGAATATTTTGTAAACTTTTTATGTAACGTACGTAGGAGCTAACCCACCGCCACCGACGTCTACCGGTCCATCACCACCACCGCCGATTGGTTACCCGACGAACCAACCGAGTCATGGTTCGGTAGCTCAGGGTAAAGTGGAAACCAAGTCTAAGGGCGACGGATTCTTTAAAGGCTGGTAAGTCATTATCATCATAATTATCCTTAATGGGCCGATATATTAAGCCCAAATAGCTTATTTCTTTTTTTCTGGAATTTTTGTTTGTAGTCTTGCGGCCATGTGTTGCTGTTGTGCCCTGGACATCTGCTTCTAAGCTATTTGGAATGGTTTATTTATGACGAGTGTATGTGAATGTGATGTGAATTATTTATTCTCTCCAGCCTTATTGTATAAATTCTATATTTTTTTGTTTATAAGTTTCTTGTAATACTTGGGATTCGAACATATTATGGTTTGTATTTGGACCTCTAGTATTTAAATTCATTTGTCTTGCTCTTGGATTTGTATAATTAATTAATAGCTTTGATTTTGTATGATTTATTCAATTATAACGATAGATAAATCTCATTATTACAACTTTATAAAGAAATCTCTTATAATCAAATAGCAATGGTTGCCTCTGCTTTACAAAATTATTAGGGTTAACATAAAACTAAAAGTCTTCGATTTTCTTCCAACTTTATAAAGAAATCTCTTATAATCAAATAGCAACAAACCTCTCCTGCTTTTTATTTTGGTTTTCAATCTAGCCGTCCGTCGTAGCAATTGGTTAATGGGATTCGGTTTGATCTGAACCGGCATGGTTAAGGTCGACCGGTTTTACCGTAACTTCGGCCATCAACTTGAAAACTCCTGTGAAGTCCTCGTCAAGCGGTCGTGTCACCTTATTAACGTACAAAATCAAGTCATTGACCAAGAACTGAGCCTCGTATGAATCTATTCCAGCATCCTCGACAAAGAATTCGTAGAGTTCTGCTTTCTCATAACAATCTTCGTCTTCCCAGATGAAATCATGGACCGAGGTTGATAAGAAGATCTCTAATGGAGAAGATCCTTTTCCGAGAACCTTGACCTCGACATGGACAAAAAAATCTTCAGCTTCTTCTGGTGGTTGGTATTTGATGTAATGGTCGAGTTTCGTTAGGTCATAGGGAGGAGTGTTATGATCAGCCATGGTTAGTTTTAGTTTCAGGAAGAGTTGTGATTTGTTTGTAAAACTGAGAGGTGTCTACTGTCTATATATAACCAAAACATTAGTCCTTTTTGGATTGAAATTGGTTTCTCTTTTTCCTTTTTTCGACTTCCTTATTTATCTAGTTATTTCCTTTTCTTTTAAGTTTCCTTTTTTCTTAAAACCCTAAATTAAGTACCTGCAAATCATATAATACAATATCTCGCTGAGATCTCAAAATAACAGAAAATCAGAAACAAAAGTAAATATTTCCATAAAACACGTGATAATATTCGCATTAATCTAACGGCTTTATCATTTTTCAATTTAATTTCGATGAACCATTTCCAATAATGTTAGAACTAATCAGATTCTTGTGCTGATACTGCAACATGTGGCTTGCTTGGCCAATAAGAAATAAAAGGATGGTAAAAGCAAAAAGTCCTAAAACCACGAAATAATCAAACAAAGAAATCTTTCGTGTATAAAACAATCAGAACCATAAAGAATTCAATAATTTTTCCCAAGAACGATACCTATAATGACAGACACAAGAGCCACTCCAAGTACGATCTTCAATGTCATGAGATGCGATGTTTCAGCTTTCTGAGTCGTAACATTTCCCGAAGAAGGCGAATGCGAAGGAGAAGCATCTAAGTTCTTCTTGCTCTTACGTTGCGTTGGAGTTGAGAAAGATAAGTCAATGCCTCGAGATTTCACTTCTACTTCCCCTTTTCCCGTAGACTCAGTTTCCTGCAAATTTGGTTTCTACATAAACAGAGCCTTTTTCCACATTTGTAACATGTAGTTTAACGAAAATGTGGTTATGTATACATGTCTGACCTTAGATTTAGCATCTGCAAGCTTCACTTTCTGTTCAAGCTCTTTCAACAGCGATTCGAGATGAAGAATTATAGATTTCTTAGCTTCAAGCTCTTCTTGTGATTTCTTTATTGTAGCTTCCAACTCCAAATGCTTCTGAGACACTGCTTCTTTCTGACTCCGCCACAAAATAAAAATCAGAACTCAACAATATAGCAAGCACAATTAGATTTCCCTTTTTAGCAACAGACTTGAGAGCTTAAAAATCCGAAACGGTTTTGCAAAGTTAGAAGAAGCTAAAGAAAGATTTGTTAACCTGTTCAGAAATAGCTGTGTGAGAAGCTTGAAGCTCTTTATGAAGCTGAATTGCTTGCTCGTCAAGCACATCTCGGTAACTCGCTTTATGTTCATGTTCCTGCAATTTTGAGGTCAATTCTGCAACTTTTTCAACCTGAGATAACAAAAACCAAGAAACATCATTAATCAGTGAGAGAGTATTCCAAATGTTAGCCAAATAGTATTACCTCTTCTTTCAACTGAGCTTCGACTTTTTTCAAATGTATTTCTACTTGTTCAAAGTTTGACTCCAACACCGACTTTTCAGCAGCCAGGACACTGAGCTTCTCGATTTCGCATACCATATCATCGGATTTAGTCGTGTCTTCTTGGAGTTGTTCTTGAAGCTTTACGAGCTCATTCTTTGTGCTCTGATATATCTCATTGACTTGGTTCTTCTCTTCTTCAAGAGAAGAGATCTACAACAGAACAAAGTGTCATTTTTTCATGATATCAGATGGTTTATTAATACCTAAAATAAAAGATTTTTCAGAATTTATGTCTACCTGTGATCGTAGTCTTTCTCTTTCAGAAGTAAGCTGTTTTGTTAGATCTTCTATGGTTGTCTGAAGCTCTTTAGCTTTTTGATCTTTTTCAGCCTCTAAAGCAGAGAGCTTTGCCTGAAAATCGTCGGTCTCTGACCCTTGATTTGCTAGTTTCTGGTTCAGCTTTATATTCACTTCAGCCAAATCTCCATTTTCTTTCTCAAGCTCTTCAATTGTAGATTCAAGAGTCTTAAGTTTCAGTAGAGCCTCTTCTAGCTCCACTTTTCTAGTATCAGCAACTCCAGATGCTTCAAGAACCTGCCTTTTGTGCGCCTCGATTAGGCTTTCATGGGATTTCAACTTTGTAATCAGGTCTTTAGCTTCTGTATCTTTCTGGTTTAACTTTTCGGTTGCGGCTTCTTTCTCAGAATCCAGATATCCTTCAAGTTCTTGAATCTTGATCTTGAGCTGGTTGTTTGTATCTGCTAGTAATTCATTCTCCGCAGACGACTGATCAAGTTCCTCTTGCAAAGAAAGTGATTGACTACATGCTTCAGTCAATTTCCCTTCATATACTCTGATTTTCTCCTCAAGATCCTCCATTGCCTTTTGAACTTTTAGCTCTGAGTGTTTATGCAAAGCTTCAAGCTCTATGCTTCTTGTGGTAGCTTCATTTATTTCTCTTGCTTGCTTCTCAAGTCTCTCTTCCGTGGATTTCAGCTTCTCCATCACAGCATTAAGATTTTCTGACAAGTCCCTCTCTTTCTCCATTGCAACGCTTAAAGCAGTTTCAAGACTCGAGTTTCTCACGTGGATTGCCTCCAAGTCTTTCAATTTTTCTTCTGCTTTCTCCAATTTTGACTGCGATGTTTTGAATAGACCTTCTAGTTCAACGCTGCGCTGAGTACTCACATTTCCAATATCTTCATGCTCTGCACCTTTCTGCAAAGCAATTCTCAAATCTTCTTCAAGCTCTAAGTTTCTCGCTGATGATTGGTTCAAAGACGACTCCAGCTTAGTTACCTTTTCTTGGTATTCCTGCATCTGACTAGTCGACTTTTTTTCTTCCTCTTCAGCTACTAACAAAGCAGATTTGAGTTCAGATACTTTCTCGGATAATTCCTCCAAAGATTTTAGTTTCTGCTCAAGAACAGAGTTTTGAGACAATGCTTGAGAAAGAAGAGAATCTGTTTTGGAGAATCCTTCATCTGAAATCTTCAGTTTCTCTTCAAGTTCGTCAGCATGTGATGCACTTTGCTTTTGCAGCTCTTCAAATCTCTCTGCCTCTAAAGCAGAACTTCTTAGCCTTTCCTCCAACTCTATCATCTTCTTTCTCGAGTTCTCAAGCTCTAGACCTAACGCATCAAAAGCTTCCTTAACTTCAGTTAGTTCCTTATGTTTAACATTATGTAACTGCAAAGCATCTTCCAAAGACTTCAACTGTGAGCTATGTCTTGCTTCCCCTTCAGAGATTTGTTCTTACAGCTTCTTTTTAACCAATTCAAGCTCTTCATGCTTCTTTTCGGTTTCTTCTAATCTCCCTTTCGTAGAAGAAAGGTCGTCCTTCAAAAGGGTATTCTCGGATTCATACCGTTTCAGTTCCACTGTTACTTTTCCCAATTCAAACTCCAATTCTTTTGCCTTTTCTTGCGATTCATGTAGTTCTCTTTGTGCACCGTTCGAGTTTCCTTCAATCAAGGCTTGCTTCTCTGCTTTGTCATCATCATCATACTTTGCGTTGATCCCTTCTTTCTCAACTTTTACGAATCCACCATCAAATGTTGTATCCTCCTCTTCTTTCTCCATGACAGTATCTTCCTTTGTCGCTTCTTCATTCACGACCTGTAATAAATCGTCACAATACTTTATCTTCTCCAAGAACGTAACTAGTAAATATACTTAATCTTCCTTTGCCATAGCTTCAATCCTACTTAAAAAGTCAATATAAGAAATTATTTCCTTGAGTTATACTTAATCTCGGAGTTATCGTTTTCCACGAATTATAGGAAACTTCGACAATTGATACAAATTATTTTGTATGACATCTATGTTCAATGAGCAAGGGAAAAATGTTTAAAACTTTAGCAAAATTTTCAGCTGTGTTACAAGGAAAGAAGATCATTACCTTAACTAGAGGGACCTCGGAACTCACTTTTGTTGCTTCTTCCATAACTATAATCAAGCAATTCTTCTTATTTTATGTTCTGCAACCGATGAAAAATTGAAGCTTTAAATTGGTGTAGAGAGTATACTTTGTATATATGAACGATATGTCACACGTTAAAAGTCTCAATAATCACCATATTTTTCGAATTTTGTTTCTTGCATCAACAAGTAATATGATCAAGTTCAGTTGAACAATCCAACCGCAACAATTTCATTTTTAAAGCGGAAAATAAAGTCCTAACTTGCAAGAAAACCAATTCCCCATAGATTATATATAATAACTAACACGATAATATCATCTCTTTGTGACGACAGAGTGCATATAAATTATTTTTATTTAATTTTATTGTAAATAGGATATTCAATGGTGGATTTGTTATTGCCAACAACATTCTTTCAAAGTATAATAAGAGAAAACAAAATTGTGAACGTTTGGAAGATCTCCAAATAAAGGTCAACGTTTCACAAGAGTTTAATCTGGTTTAATACCTTTATGATCATATAAATTACAATCTGATCAAACTTTATGGTGTCAATAAATAAAGACTACCCAACAAATAAAAAACATATTAAATGCCCACCAAACTAGTAGCTCTCTCTTAAGAAAATGTGGAATTCTAACCAAAAAAATTGATAGAAAAAATATTATCATAAATTCAAAAAAATAAAACATTATATTACTTGAAAGATCTAGCAGGCGAAAATAATTCAAAAATAAAAAAAAGAATTCGACTAAGATAAAAGACTCACAAAACCAGTTACAATAATAGATGATTAAAATAAGAAAAGAATCATGAGCAACGGCGACCAGATGCAGAGTGATGACACAAGTATATTATTTAAACAAGAAAAACATAGAAGAATTCATCCAAATTTGACATTTTGAAATGATTCAGTAGCTTATTATATCAAAACATATAATCCATGTATTAAATTTCAGCCAGAAATTTTCGGCCAGTTTTGGTTAAACACCAAAAGGTCCAAAACAAAGAAGATCGTTTACGAATTGCGTGGACGTCTAATCAAATTTCTATCCGTTATGTTAAACCAGGCTAAACCGGAATAGAGACAAGATAACCAAAGCATCTTTGATGGAATAAGAAATTGTAATTAAGCTTTCTTAGTCATTAACCTAGTTTTGTAGACGCTATCTATAGATAAAGACATCTCTTGAAAGTTGCACCTAAATCTTGAAAGAAATCATATCAAAGATTTACCACATATCAAGTTTTTAATAGTACAATCTAATAAGGAAAACTAATCAGCGATTAGTATAAAAAATGATTTGATCAAATAATTTGAGTTTCTCAAAGCTCTTCAAATATAACACAAAAGAGTAGAGAATTTGAGTTTGAACACTAATACTTGAAAATATGATCGATTGAAATCTGAAGTCGGAAATGTCACGATCTCCCGAGAATCAAAAACAGAGACGATTTAATTGGATCAAAGATCAAATATATAAATTTAAAAAAAAAAAAAAAAAACATAAGAGGTGGATATGCTTACTTGAAGCTGCTGAATCTAATGTGCTAATATGTATTTCTCTTTTCGGATTTTTTTCTAAAAATATGAAAATTGGAACAGATTTAGTCACAAAATGCAGAAAGAGAAGAAGATGAAGAGATGTAAATGGGAGAGAAAGAGTCTTCTCTTTTTTTATTTAAAGAGTTTATAAAGTGGAGAGGGAGTGGTGGGTCTCTTTGTATAATTATTGAAGGATAGTTATCTAAATTCCCATTATGCCCCTTCTTATATTCATATGGTTCGACATTGCTAACAAGTTTTTTCGGTGTTTATTCAGTAATTAATGATCCATATTCGGTGAATTATCATATGCGTTATTGACTAAGACAGTTAATAGACTAATAAATAGTCCATAATGGTAATACGTAATTACAAAATTTGGATCGGGTGTCAAAAAGAAACTCCATATATAACTGGTGAAATAACAAAACTTGCAAATATTGGGACCTTTTCTCTTCTTATATGGTGAACGTGTATGCGAGATAATATCTCAAACTGGATTTCTTTTCACGTGGGAATTTGATGAATCATGAACCTTCGTTTCTGTTTATCTTAGTTATTATAATTAGGCTGTGGACACTGGACGGTATATAGTCAAATAATCAATCAAACAAAGTTAAATGTGTACTCAACTTCCAAATAATGAGGCTTATTGAATTAGAGTAGTTGAACAGACTAATAAGAAAATCATTTCTAACTAAGTTTTTTGCTGTATTTCTTTTTGCAAAGTGAAACAATATAGCAACAAAACATTGGAGCTAACCGAGCTTTTGCTTGATAAATGGAATTAGTATAAAATTCTATAAAGTTGGTCATAGATGAATACTTTTTCTCTTTTTTTTTTTTTTTTTTTTTGTTATTTTCTGAATTTGGAGTGTATATCTAGAATAATAATCACTTTATTATAAACATGAAAGATGATATATAATTTATCACCTTTTTTTTTTTTTTTACATGTGAGATAAGTACGTAGTTTTAGTAACGACTATGGGATCTCAAAGTATTAGAATGATGAGTAAACTTTTTTGAATTTTTATAGTAAAGGCTATGAGCCTTTTTGTTAGGTCGATCGAGATAGTTTAATATTTGTAAGAAAGCAAACATTAGCAAAGGGTAATTTGCAAGGCATTCCAACAAATCCTTACACTTCATGCAATTTCATATTTTTTCCTTTTGTTCGTTTTAAATAACTGTCTCTTTTGCATCCTCCTATTCATTAAGTTCCTTTTATCCCTTCCCTCTCAAATCCCTGAAACAACCAACCCAAATTTCACAAATTATCTTCTATTTTCCAAATATCACTTATACCAAAAAATGAAATATAGAAGAATCTCATTATCTCTATCCATAGGCATTGCCATAATTGCCATTTTAGCATCCAAACCTCTCTTTAAAACACATCCTGAAGCTGTTATGCACAATCCTTTTGATATTTTACATGGTATCAAATCAATATCATATTCAGTCAAAAAATCCTTTTATGGTCACCATCATCATCATCATCATAATCATCATCATCACCATCATAGACCTTCGGATACCAAAAAAAAGGTATCAATATGTGACGATTTCCCTAAAAATATACCTCCATTGGACACCGACACAACGTCCTATCTCTGCGTGGATAAGAACGGTTGCTGCAATTTCACGACGGTGCAATCTGCCGTGGACGCAGTGGGGAATTTTAGTCAGAGAAGGAACGTGATTTGGATCAACTCCGGCATGTACTAGTATGTTGTTATCAAATGATTTAGTTACTACAAAAACAATTAAGAAATCTATGTACGTTAAGAAAATGATATACAATTATTGCATGGCAGTGAAAAAGTGGTGATTCCGAAGACTAAACCAAACATAACGTTGCAAGGACAAGGGTTCGAGACTACGGCCATAGCATGGAACGACACGGCCTACTCAGCTAATGGCACATTTTACTGTGCCTCGGTCCAAGTCTTCGGTTCTCAGTTCGTTGCGAAGAACATTAGTTTCATGGTAAATGAATTAGTTTATTAATTACCATTAACATATATACTTAAATAAAATCGTTAGAAGGGTGTTTTTTAAGATCAAACAGAGATGCACAGTCCGGTTCTGAGGTTCGGATTTGTTCGTTGTATTAAGTATCAATAGAAACCGGTACTCATTACTCAATTATTTCGAATTCATAGAAACTATAGCTTTAGTTTGAAGTATTTTTAAAAAGATGTTGGTTTAATCGGTTTGATATTTTATCTCTCAGCTTTTGCTCGGTTTGGTTACGATTTGGCCGAATAGGTAAAATGTGAAAACAAATCGGTTTACTTGAAACCAAATCGGTTTACTATCTTCTCTACTTGGTTTGGTTTACTATCTTTTCTACATGGTTTTCTAATAATTTTGTTGGTACGCTTTCGTTTAATTTAACCGGATTATGTATAACTAGTATCAACAAAACAAGCTACATTAAAGATAACTTTGGTGTTGTGTGTGATATATTTTGTGATAGAACGTGGCTCCGATACCAAAGCCAGGAGACGTAGGAGCTCAGGCGGTGGCGATAAGAATTGCCGGAGATGAATCAGCGTTTGTAGGATGCGGTTTCTTCGGAGCTCAAGACACTCTTCATGACGATAGAGGTCGTCATTACTTCAAAGATTGTTACATTCAAGGCTCCATTGATTTCATCTTCGGCAACGCTAAATCTCTCTATCAGGTAATGTATATATATTTAGGTTACTTTTTGTGTTTTGGTTTAATGGTCGCTAATTAGTGTTTGGATCCAATGTTAAATGTTTGATAAGTGTAGGACTGTCGAATAATATCAATGGCTAATCAAGTGAGCCCAGGGTCAAAAGCGGTCAACGGAGCCGTGACTGCAAACGGGCGTAGCTCCAAGGACGAGAACAGTGGCTTCTCCTTCGTCAACTGCACGATCGGTGGCACTGGTCACGTGTGGCTCGGTCGTGCATGGCGGCCTTACTCACGTGTGGTCTTCGTTTCCACTACCATGACCGATGTTATCGCACCTGAAGGCTGGAACAATTTCAACGATCCCTCTAGGGACGCGTAAGTACAAAACCCATTTTTTCGATAAAATTTGTTTTTGTTAAGGAATGTTGATTAGTAATCAACTGACATTGTTTGTTTAGGACTATATTTTATGGAGAATATAACTGTTCGGGTCCAGGAGCCGATATGTCAAAGAGGGCAGCATATGTGCAGAAGCTTAATGAGACTCAAGTTGCTCTATTAATTAACACGTCTTATATTGATGGAGATCAATGGTTACAGTTTTCTGACCTTTAAATAAAATATATCAATCAAAACTCGTTGGAATAAAAATAATAATTATCTTGAATCGGAACATATTATTGGACAAAAGTAACAATGATTTAAACTGAATCATTGCAGATTAAAGTTCAAAGTAGTTGAATTTCAGAAAAAAAAAATTTAAAAAGGAAATATTGTTTTCCTGCATAATTGGGTTCAAAATTCTTGCAACTTTTGTTTTGGTTTTCATTTTTGTAACATTTAATTTCTTACATTGTGGGACAAAACTATTTATAGATGTTACATAACCCAGCGATTACAAAGACTACGATCCAATTGATAATTATGTGGGAATTTATTAATATTGTATTAATGGGCCTTTATTAATAGATCTATTTAACTGTTGATGACAAACCAATTGTAGTACATAATGTTAGTAAACCGATAAAATTGTTCCGGATTCGCACCTTACCGGTTCGGTTTGGTTTGGTTCAGTTATATTAACACTGCATATATCCAGAGGAGTATTAAATTATTTCAAGAGCTTTAGAAGATTCAGTTATTTTGAACAAAACAAAACTATCGTCATTCGTCACAATCATACAAAGTTGTTGAAACTCAGTTTCAAAGTTTGACGAATTAATTATGAATGATTTGTCTCAGGAAAAACAAAATAGTCAAAGTGATTCTTTAAGTACTGGCCCATACATTAATCATCCGACGGCTTTAACCTTACATAGGGTGTGACACTCATATATGCTATTTGTCTCTTCTAGCTTGGGAGAGAAATAAAGTTTTATTCCTTATGTTTCATAATATAAGACGTTTTGAAGAAATTTTTTTGTTTCACAATATAAGTCGTTTTTAAGTTTCTATGCAAATTATATATTACTTTAATATTTTATGATTATTTTTATTATGCAGTCTCTTATATGATTGGCTAGATTTTTAAAAAGTAGATCTTCTTAATCAGCGTGCTTTTAGCTAAAACGTTTTATATTTTGAAAGGATGAAGTATCTTTTAATGAACCAATGGATATCAAAACTTGGATTTGAATACATGTAAACATAAGTCAATATTAAGTGACCAGACTTATCTTTACTAATGCCATAATCTGTTTTTTTGGTTGATAAATAAAACTTTGGGATGAATGATTCATTAGTTTTGTCATATTCCACAGTTACCAATCAGCAAATACATATTAAAGATTGGTCACTTCAGAAACTTGGAAGAGGGTCCTATATTGATTATTGTGATTAAACCCTCACACAACGACACTAAAGAGTTCAGATCGATGGTGGAGGAACTAGGAAGTCTTCGGTGATGTGAAGTGAAACCAACCAGGTTCGAAGAATCAAACCCATTTTGTTTTTTTTCTTCAAGAATCAAAGTCAGTCGGTGTGGACCATTTCACAACTCTTTTCAAAATTTGTGTATCAATAAAAGGTTTTGTTCTCTTCACTCTTCAGTGTTGTTTATAAATTAATGTTTTCATAAAAGTTTCAATAATATCGTTTGGTTGTACTTGTAGTAATATATTTGTATTGTAATTTAGTATATGTTTTAAGCGGAAAATTATCTTCATGTGCCGTTGACACAAGATTAAATTATCTTAGTATGTCTGTATTTTGAGGCACAAACTAATGATCAAATCATTAGAAAATGAAATATCCAATACTAAATTATGGGAAAGTTATAAATATACTTAGTGGATATAATTTTGTTTTTGTTGGTAGATAATGTCCCTCAAATCAAATCAGTGGTTCTTCTTTTCTTGTAAAAGGTTTTTTAGCATATTAGATGAGATCCACAGAAACAAATATCTACACATAATAAAAGCAATAATTCAATTCTGCTAAATAGTAAATCCACTGAAGAAGTTATAAATTCTAGAGATTTTGGGAAAACAAAACTCGTGATTTTTTTTGCTCTTCCAGTTGGACGAGATATTATCTCTTGTGATTTCTTTTGCTTTTTGTGATTTTAATTTCAAAATCCGATCCTATATGTTTGTGCATTGCGTCGCATATGCATGAGCAGTATACTGCACCCATGCCACAAGCAACTAGTACAACACATTCAATCTAATTAATATGTACGAAGTCCGAATGCAGTAAACATATGTAGTAATGTCACACGATTCTGAAAAAAAAAATCATGGCAAAGATGATATAAATGCCATTTTCATGATTTTGTCTTTGGTTTATTATGACTTACATCTTTTAAAAAAATCAATATATTAAAGGTAAGAGGAAAGAGATTTAGATAGGATTATTAAAATAACACGTAAGACATGGTAAAGTCCAAAATATGGAAAGGAATTGGGAAAATAGAGTCATAATATCGACATAATCAGAGGTTTAAGTCGGTTGACTTCACATGTGCTTAAGCAACGAGAGTAGTAGTCAACTTGCGTTTTAGATAGTTCCGTACTTTTATGTCGACATTCTCTCGACATAATTTTAAGGAGAAAAGGTTAAAGCTCTTTATTTTAATGGTTTATTAGATATAATCGTATTTAAAGTATTCACAAGAAAAACAGTTTCATAGTTACACGTAGCATGAATGAACGTAGTCTTTCTCACTTTTAATAATCTATTCCCTAAAGATTCGATTTTTCTTTTATTTCCACCCCTTAACGTAGCTCTCAACCGTTTGTAGTTTTGTACCATGTCTAAAAAAATTAAACAACATGTTCGATGACCGCATTCCCCCTTTTTTTCTTATCAATTTAAAATGATTTGTTGTTTAGATTCTTAGTGAATTTTGTTAAATGGGCCATTTGGTCATGGTAACCAAATGAATGCGAATAGTTGATTATTGTTTTATGTAATTTGAATGGATAAACAAAAATTCTGCTAAGTTTTTTTTTAGCTTTTCTTAACAACCTCGAGTAAGTTATTTTAAAATCATTTTTATTATTGAATCATATCAATTAAAAACTATTTATGAAATAGACAACTACATGTTCATCCGTCTTTTATTAAAATTTCGAAGGACAAATTTTTAGTTTCTAGGGACAAAAACAAATATGGACCTAATAATTATTCTTATCTCTTTTCTTCTTTGAATTATGGAGTCGATCTTGTTTGAGTTCCCACAGAATTGAAATACAAAAAAATAAATAAACCAAAAACACAAATATTTAAAAGTCAATTGATAAAAGTATATAATTTAAAAAACAATTAATACAAATAAGTCTTCCATTAGAATATCACCTGTTAAATCTTACATATCTATATAACTATAGCATACACTTTGAGATAAATACGAAGATCACGCCAATCTCCACATATATGATATATCGTCCTTTATTCTTCCATTTGTTCTTATTCTTCCACATCATCATCATCAGCATCATCACGAAGAAATTCAAATTAAAACTCAATCAATAAGATGAGAATCACACAAAACGGCAAGCTCTTTCTCTTTTTCTTCTTCATCTCCTTCCTCTTCATCGCCGTATCCGCCGGCGAGTCTAAATGCGAGTGTTCACACGAAGACGACGAAGCGAACAAAGCCGGAGCTAATAAATACAAGATCGCCGCAATACCTTCCGTTCTCACCGCCGGAGTTATAGGCGTTCTGTTTCCGTTACTAGGCAAGTTCTTCCCGTCGCTTAAACCGGAGACGACTTTCTTCTTCGTGACGAAAGCCTTCGCCGCCGGCGTAATCCTAGCAACGGGGTTTATGCATGTGTTGCCTGAAGGTTACGAGAAGCTGACGTCACCGTGTCTGAAAGGAGAAGCCTGGGAGTTTCCGTTCACTGGGTTTGTTGCAATGGTCGCTGCGATTTTGACTCTCTCCGTTGACTCGTTTGCCACGTCGTATTTCCATAGACTGCATTTCAAGACGTCTAAGAGGATTGGTGACGGTGAGGAACAAGGCGGTGGCGGTGGCGGTGGAGACGAGCTCGGTTTGCACGTGCATGCTCACGGTCACACGCACGGGATTGTTGGCGTGGAATCTGGTGAATCCGAAGTTCAGCTTCACCGGACTCGAGTTGTGGCACAGGTAATTAATTAATTACTTTAATTGACCTCTATTTTTCCCATATAAATTAACCTTTTTCTGGAAAAAAGTAAAATTAAGATATATGCCAAGTTGAGAATATGTCACTGAATTTTTATTAACCTATATATTTTGTCGTCAACTTCCATTTTTTTTTTTTTGTTAAAGAGTCGTCAACTTCCATTTAGCATGTGTACATGTAGTGAAAGAATAAAAAATTTATGCACCATATAAATTTTGTAAGAAATTTGAATATATATTTTAACTACTTTCATATCGTAATATTTTTCCAATAGTCCTTCTTTAACATAATTTTTTTATATTACTATGATACATACATTTATGATTAAGGTCCAGGCCGGTAAGAGATTCTTGGGAGAAATTTGACCACATATTAATTATAGGGTCCCCAAAAGATAAAGCCAGAAAAATCAACTCTTGCTCTAATATAGTAACTAATACGGTTTGTACCCTTTAATATAAGTTTAAAGTAAAAGTGAGTCAACTAAACGTCGGGAAACCTAAAATTAGATCAAGATGCAATCTTTTCGTGTGTATGAAATATGTATTAAAATATGAGATACAATAGTGATGGGTCCATATGAGGCTACATGAGTTTGCTTCTCTCTTTACGTAAATTTCGCATGGAGATTCCATAGAATCCTTTTATCTTTATGTAAAAAGTGAAGCTAATTACTTAATAATTTTATATAATACTATAATATAGGTGTTGGAAGTGGGAATAATAGTACACTCAGTGGTAATAGGAATATCACTGGGAGCATCACAAAGTCCAGACACTGCCAAAGCTCTCTTTGCTGCTTTAATGTTTCATCAATGCTTCGAAGGACTTGGTCTTGGTGGTTGCATCGCCCAGGTAAACTAGATATCCTCTTTGCTTTTCATAATCTTTTTTTGAATATACAAGAATCATATTTAAGATCAAAGATGTATAGTATTCATTGATATATATATATTTTTTTTTGTCGTGAGTATTCATTGATATTATATATTGAATTTTACATTAAATGTGTCGTCCATCTTTTCGGCTTTCTTTGACTTATCTCCCACTTGCAAATTTCAAACAGTGACTTCTTTTTTTTCCAACTCTTTGTTATACACATATTTGACCTTTTTTGTATTTCTTCATTAAATTACAAAAAAAAATCTTTAAATTGTACATTTTGACCAGACAGCTATTCAAATTAATTGGTAGAATGCATGCAAGAGTTGAATAATGGCTCTGAATACATATTTGGCAAAAGATGTACAGATAATCTATTGTTTTGTCAAACATTTGACATGATCCGATAAATATCATCTAATACACTCTAGATTATGGGAGTGAATGGAGACGTAAAAAAAAGCGGATTTCAGTTTGGTTTTTTGAAAACCACATAAAGTCACCAATCACATATCTTTTTCTATTATGTGCGGTTTTCAAAAAATATAGAAAAAAGTGTTTGCGTTTTTGCATATCAGGTATTAACCAGTGGACCGCACCTATTTTTTCAAACGATCAATTACCCAGCGGATTTACCAATTCCGCACAGGTTAAAACAGTTCTCTCTTTTTTTCTTTTTTATTTTTCTTTTTTCTTTCAACAGCTAACCTTTTTTTTTTTTTTTTTTTGGGCTGAAAGCTAACCTTCCTTTTTTCATTTAATTTATGATTAATAAAAAAAGCTAAAATTGCCTCCACACATTTTAACAAATAACAATATACTAAATATATATTTTTTAAAAAATTAACTTGTTAACAATTCTCATAAATATTTTACTTTGAAAATGTGTTCTTTTAGAAAAAAATTAACTTACTTCACTATTTCTTCATAAATTAGAAAATAACTAATTTTAGTAAAAAAAACAGATCTATAGAAGAAAAAAAGTTATAGTAAGATTTTATTAAACTATGGTTAAATTATTTCATATAAATTGTAGTAGTTATTAATAAATCAATATGAAATTCGCACCGCAAATAGTTTTTCACCAATCAAATTTTATTGTGTACCGCTTATTTTGTATAAACCGCATTTGTCCCGCAAACCGCATGTACCGCAGTTGATCCGTACCGCACTCTAAAACCGCTTTCCCCGCACAACCAAATACGCGGTCACCATTCGGACCCTATAAACATCAGACCTGGCTTACTTAGAGTAATAGTAATTATAAGCATATAAAAAGGTTTTATGTCTCTTAGCATAAGTTTCTTCTAAACCAAAATCTAAACTTATTATGGATGTAACGAATTCCTTTATAACTAAATAAGTGCATTCAAGGAAAATTTTATCTACTAAAATCATTTGGTTGATTAGATCACAAAGTTTATCTCAATTGCGTGTCTCTGATCATTCGAACTCTTATATATTGCAGGGAAATTTCAATTTTATGTCAATTACAATAATGTCGATCTTTTTCTCTGTAACGACGCCGGTCGGAATCGCGGTCGGAATGGCAATTTCAAGCTCTTATAACGAGTCGAGTCCAACGGCTCTGATCGTCCAAGGAGTCCTTAATGCTGCATCTGCAGGCATCCTCATCTATATGTCTCTAGTAGACTTTCTCGCAGCAGATTTTATGCACCCTAAGATGCAAAAAAACACTAGACTTCAAATCATGGCCCATATCTCTCTTCTTGTTGGAGCAGGGATTATGTCACTTTTAGCTAAATGGGCTTAAACGGCCTATGTACCATTATACATAGTTTGTCATGCAATCTTGGAATCTTGGATACGACTCTAATACAACACTAGTAGATTATACGAGTTGTAGTTTATAGTCTTGTTCATACAAGTTATATACCCTTCTCGTTTCATGACATATATTGGTTTTAAATTGTATTTTTGTTTCACAAAAAAATTATCGTTTTATTTCTTTTAATGTAGATTTGTAAACCAAATTCCAGCTTTAGTTTTCTAGTTGAAGAGAAAAACTTAAAGTGTATCAATAAAATGTATGTTCAAATATTTAAATTCCTTATTTGCTGGAGGTTACAAATTTACAAATCTCAAAACTTCATAATGACTGACGGCCGATTAGTTGAATTAAAAAAAAAAAAAACTAAAATCGTATGAAATATAACGAAAACGTTTACTGTTTGTTGACAAAATAAACGTTGACTATATATAGAAAATATCAAAATTAAAAAATATCATACGTATATAGATGAAAATTTGACAAATAGATGAAGATTGTATCTTAGTCATTTTTCCATTTTAAGACATAGGCTACAGTTCATAACATTACCAATTAGCTATAATTTCCTTAATTACGATGGATAAACTCAGGAAAAAAATCCTTATCCTTTAATGGCAATGGATAAAATAAGAAAAGAAAACAATTATTTGTTGCAAAAAATAGAATTTAATACGTTTTGTAATTGACTGATAAAATACGGTTAGAAAGCTTAACAGACACGAGACTTTGGATAAAACACAACTTAAGCCAAAACTGAAACGTTTTATCTGTTACAAACAAATAAAATAAAAATAATAATCGTATGGAAACGAATCAAAATTAAGCAAACAAAATCCTTTTGCATTAAATAAAATCGAAATTAAGCAAATTATATATATATGTGTATGTAAAATCAATGTCATAAATAATTAAAAAATTAACAGAGTAGTGTAATTATAATGTTTTTCTCTCTAATTCGTCAGTGTTATCGCTCATCTCCGGCAGATCGAAAGGAATCATCTTCTTCTTCAACCGCGATTGATACGCACGCGCGGACGACGACGACGACGATCTCTCGAAGTGTTAATCGCCACGCGCCGCGTTGTCCGGAGCAGAGAAGGATCGACGGAACACGGCGGTGGCGGCCGTCTCTTTCTGCCATTTCCGAAGACGCAGCATCCACCACCGTATTCGCCGGAGAGGCTGATCGCTCGTTTGGAAAAGTTGTAGCCAGAGAAACGACGTCGTTTTCCCGCAGAGATACGACACTGAAAAGAGCCTGGTAAAATTTATGATTTTTTTTCTATTTTTCAGCTTTTTAAAAATTCATTAATCAGGAGTTTTTTTTCACATATATGCAAAAATAATCCTCGATTTTATTATAGTTTAGTGTGTTTTCTTTGATGGCAATACCATTTCTTCTCAAATTGATATTCTTCATCAACCAAAAACAAATTGACATTTTTTTTTATTGAAATTAATTTTTATCAGCAAGTTTAGCGGTTAGTAAGATTTGGAATACTAATCAAACTCACACTAATCCGGATTAGAGTGGTTGACAAATTTAAAAATTTAAATTTAACTACTTTGTTTAGTCGATTTTAGTCCAACAGTTGTCTGATGTTGCATAGATCTGATGACAAAATCATAAAATATTTGTTTGATACTATATATGAGAAATATAATTGTGGTCTGAATGCAGGAGAAACACAATCACATACCGTATAGCATCGCCGGGTTACGCTCCTTCTCCGTTCATGTATTGAAATTAAAATGTGTATTCTACTTCACCTTCTGTAATGTCAAAGGTTTTTTATGTAGAACCCTCTTGTCACAGAATTATTTTATTGTACTGTAATTGTTTGGAAAGCCTTAATTGTATTATTAAAACGACATCCTTTTATATTTTAGCGGACCCATGTGTAATTTTTTTTTTTTTTTTTTTTTTTGGCACAATTCATGATTTCATATGGTTTTAAGTTTTAACGTTAGAGCTGTTTATGTGATGTTACAAGTTAGAGGCTATATTGCTGACTTTTTCTACAGATTTCGATGTTATCTAAGTTATATAGATCCAAGTTACTCTTGCTTAAAAAAGATAGTTCAAAGATGTTGGTGGACATTTCCTAACGATAGATGTCTTAATTTGTGCGTTTGGATTTTGGGGATTTCATGCGGATGATATGAAATTCTTCTCTCTGCATACAAATATCATCACAAAATGCCAAAGACATAATTTCTCTGAAAATTATCAAGCATTATCCGATTTAAAATGCTTGAAGCTCTAAATCCTTCAAGTATTGTTTTTGCTTGCCTGATGCGCTCCGTGTCAGTCTATTCTTAAGTTCCACATGTTTGTTACTGAAAAGTGTATTTATAGAAAAATACAAAAGCCAATAATTTAGCACTGTTAGGTAACATGTGTAATGATACATTACCATCATAGATATTATGATTTTATTACAAATGATGATTAATCTATCATATATATCTACATGCATCACATACGATTCTATAAATATGTGTATATATATATATATATATTAAAAAGACTACACTAATAATAATAAATTTGTTAACCAGAGTGAATTAAATTGTTTTGGATTGACTTTTTGTAATTCTATCTTCCATAACTGTTGTTAAGTATATATATATATTGGTAAAAAATATTATTGTTTTGTTACTTTAACTATATCTATTTATTTCTATTGGACAAGTGTCACGATTTGATTAGTATTAGATACATGTAAACATGTATAAGAATCTTATAACTTATAATTACCCCACATGTCATAATACTGTAGAACGATAATTAAAATAGTTAAGTTTAGAGAACATTTCTATTTAAAATGAAAAAAAAAAAAAACTTTCACACAAGATTCTCAATTTCACAAGGAATCCGATCGCTTCTTCTTGACTCACCTTTTTTCTTTTAACCTCTTGAAACAAGAAAACAAGAAGACAAACTTGTTTCATTATAGAAAATGGAAGAGGGGAACAAAACGGAGAAGAAAGGATGCTTAATCAGCGTCATCATTGTTTGCATTGTTTTGACTGTAGGCTTTGATATCGTCGCTGGTTTCGTCGGATTACAAGCCGAAGCCGCCCAACAAGATGTAAAATATATCTTCGTCAACAAATGATTATGATGATGATGATGACGTTTATGGTTGCATATTGTTTTTGGCAGGTGAAGCACAATAAGCTCGAGTGTCAAGCTCCAAGCAAAACAGCTTTCGTGTTAGGGATAATCGCAGTGTCATGTTTGGCAGCAGCTCATCTCAGTGCCAATGTGATCGGATGCTCTATCTCCAATCTATTCCAAGCACTCGGCGCCTTACCTAAGAATAAGATCACTACATACTTCAACATGACATGCCTTTGCATCAATTGGTAATAATTAATTTTTAATACTACTAATTGGCTAAAATGTCATGAGAAAAGATAAAACTAATAGATTTGCTGTAAACATATATATATCATGTTAACATAGAGAAACATCATGACATACACACAAAATCATTACGTTATCCGAAATTAAGCACATATATTTTAAAAGGTTAGAAATTAAAGCCTTCTTAAATTTTTTCATACAACTGATCTATAAAAGTAATTAGTAAGCTTAGGAAGATTTCACAAATTTTTAATCAGTATTTAAACATTCCACAATATGGTTTACAATTTGGCACAATGATTGTTGAGAACAGGATCGTAGGAATAGCGGGAGCATTGATCCTTGCGGTGGGGATATGGTCGAACAGAGAATCAAGATCAGAATGTGTATTCACAAACAAAGTCCATGTGTTTTCTATCGGGGGTAAAGTGTGTTTCCTTCATGCCATTGTCTCTGTCATATATTACGTATCGTCTATAGTAGCTAGGTGTGGTCATTTTAACCGAACCGAACCGAAACCGACCGAACCAACCGATCCAAACTGAACCAAAGTCTACACACAACCCATTAAACTTTTCTACAACCCGATTGGTTTGGTTGAACCGAACCAAACCAATAACCCAAACTGTTTTTTAATTTATAATTAATCTATTTAAATAAATAATGTCATAACTCTAAATACTAAATCCATGCTTAAATATTATTTTGTGAAATTTCATGTGGAAAACATTATAAACTGTGGAATTTTTTAATTTTGGTGAAATTTCTTCAATAATGTTTATGAATCTGTAAGGGAGATATAGGAGATGGATACAGATGAAAATCAAGGATAAAAATTTATAACAGTGAGATTCAAACTGTTTAAATGATATTTAGACTCGAAATGTTAAGAACTTTCTAACAAATCTTATTCTAAATTCCCTTTTATTTTTTTCTTATTCTAAATTCTAAACTTGAAAATTCGAAACTTTCGCCGATAGATTCGATTTTTTCGTCATATTTCTAACAAAGCTGTCTTTATATCGAAAAAGATTCCCACTATTTACCAATCTGCCACCCCAAAAACCCTATCAAGCAACAGAACAACCTATCTATATGCTTTAATTCATAATACCTTATCCATATTTACCACGTGTAAAAGTAACTCTTAGTATAAAAGAAAGACAAGCAAGAGAACTCAAATCTATAATGCCTTTCTTTCAAATCTAGAGATCTTAAATCTTACACTGTTCGTAATTTTTTTTTCTTTTTCAATTAAGTGCAAAAATGGGATCACCATTGTGCGATCATTTGGCTAGGCTTTGTCTTCAATGTGATTGGAAGTTACACTCTAAGAGTCCTGTAAACAATTACGATTATTCGCGGATTCCGTTGTGTAATAATTGCAATTCGCAGACCGCTGTTGTAGAATGCCTTGAACAAGGGTTGTGCCTATGCCAAACATGCTTTTCAAACCCTAATGTATTCTCACGTTTTATTCTTCTTCGAAACGGTTCTAGTGATAATTCAGCATATAATTGTCCACTGGATCTTGATTCCTCTTCTTCTTCTTCTTCATCTTCTTTTATTGATCGCAATTGGGCATTTTCCCTTGGTTCCTTACCTCTCAATAATGAGGATTCATCATCATCTTTTGAAATCCTTCAAATATTTGAAAATCATACAAAGAATTATAGTGATCAACATGTGCTGACGCTTCAGCCAGATTATTTGAACATTCCTAAGGTATCTATATATATTATAACTTCTTCGTTTTTTTGTTAAAGAGGGTTATTTATTTATTGTTATGATGATATATATGTTTGTTTAACTGGATTTATTGTTTCTTGTGTGTCACTTTACGCAGGATAGTTCATGCTCAAGCTTCAAAGGCTATGAAACTAAAGAAGATATAGAGAATGTTTTGCTCAACACTTTTGATGGTGCCGAGGCAGTATTAGACCTAAAAGAATATAACCTCGAGGAAGATTTGATCGTCACCAATCAACTAATCGATGAATTATCGAAACACAATTCAGAGATCACGCCTACCAATGTAAACGTCAGTTTAAATCTGTCTCATTTTAGTGTTTTGAATATCTTTAATTATGGTTGACTTATTAGTTTTTTGTTTTATTGTTATAGATTATACAATCTTCACCATCGGGTATGTCATCATCGCTTATACAAAAAGATTACAGCATTGAAGCTTTGGCTAACGCAAGTTCTCAAGATCATTATATAAATCAAATGATTGGCTCAAAAGCAAAGGAAGAGACCAATAATCTTGCCATATTCCCTAACCCTCTTGCTCAACTTGACTGTGGACAAACGCAGTTGATTTTTACCGATGAGATGTTACCATGGCAGAATCAAACATTTGTACCTGTCAAGAGATCTAGTCCACAAGATCGAGAAGAGGCGAAGAAGAGATATTTCGAAAAAAAGAAGAAACGCAAGTAGGTATTATACCTCCTGAATTATATTACGTACAGATAACTCAATGCAAGTGTATACGTACTTACAAGTTCAAATTGATTACAAATGCAGGTTTGGGAAGCAAATTAGATATGAATCTCGAAAATCTACAGCTGATACGAAGAGAAGAATGAAAGGAAGATTTACAAAAGCTGGTGCTGAGTACGATTATGACCCACGAGCTGATAATATTGACAAAGGAACTAATAAAATCACGAGCTAATGATAACCAAGCTCAATTTTGAGATACCAATAAGGAAATAAAGAGATGGTTGCAATCATATGATCATCATCATTATGGTTCCATGATTTTTTGGACTTTGTTTTGCCGAGGGTGTGTTGTAGTTCAGTGGTTTTGTCTGGTTGGTCGAGGTATCGATATCCACTGCATGCACACGCTTGAGGACTGCAAAAGGTTCACAGAGAGGTCAAAAACGATCTCTACTATAGTTTTGATTCCATTCAATAGATTTTTTGGGAGTTTCTATTATTATTATTTTTTTTTTGTTTTTTTTTTCCAAAAGGATTTTTATTTTTTAATTGCAGTTAATGTTAAGTTATCTTACCAAAAACTACAAATTAAGAAATTTTTTGGTTAGACTTTAACCGAAAGCGTTCGTGTTATGTTTGGTTTGGGTTTTGTTCGGTTAAGTTTTGAATCAGTTTTTGTTGGAGTTGGTTCTCAAAGACTCAAACCTGCAGCTTCGCAAGTTTTTGTCTTCCTCTCAAACGGTCAAACCATTGTATCTTCATGACTTCATCGTGTATCTATCTCTTGTACATCTATCTCTTAATCGATTGGTGGACGTATGGTATAATGTTAAGCAGAAAATAGTCCATTGGCTCCACGTGAGTCAGTAAATAAACCACCTTTTTGGCAAATTAAAGATAGCGTGTTCATGGCAATTTCATTTTTCCTAACGAGTTCTTTAATCATTTTTCACGAAACAACTTATGTCTTAGAAATATATTAATATCCCCTATGGCTCGGATCTTGTGACACTGCACATGTTGAGGGCAGCAAAATTTACGTTACTAAACGTTGCTTGTTTCGTCTCTTCTCAATATTTTAATGTGTGATAATATTATATGTGCTAATATTTAAGAAAATAAAATAAAATCACAGAACAATTATAAATCAAACCAAGCCTTAATTGGTCTAGTCCGATTTAAAATCATACAATTGATCCAAATAAAATTAGGAACGAGACATTAAATAAAATAGTTAATGTTTGGTACACATTTACCAAACATTAACTATTTATATATTTTTGTCAACTCACATCTAATAGACTATAGTTATATCATCATAAATCTAACAGAAATTTAATACTCATCCTTTTATACAAAACAAAAGCAGAAAAATCTCACTATTGTTATGGCAAAAATAAATTTTATATCTCTATCTCTATCGTTGTATGGAAATAAATTTATTGAGATCCATTACCAAAAATATAAGCATCTCCAATTAAGATGTACATTACTTTAAACTGAGAAAAATTGCAAAGTGGAGAAACAAGTAACGTATTAGTCCATAAAGACTCCCACACTCAAATTAGATTTTCTATAAACATAATTAAATAAGCTCCTTCTTTATTTACACCTTAGCATCCGTGCCTAATCACAAAGTCTAAAACCATTTTTTTAACATGACTCCATTCCTCTCCCTCTGATCAACCTTTCCTCCTCCACCGCCGCTACAAGCCTACAACCGCATATAGCCACCGTGACCACAACTTTAATATAGCCACCGTCTTACCATAATCCATTTAAGATCTTTCCGTTCATTTATATACATAAAAAGGTTATATATACCAAAATTTATCCTTCTTTAATTTATACCAAAAGTTGTCCTTCTTCATAGACATTTTTTTCTCTTTTGAACCGTAAGGAAATGTGTCTTCCATTTAGACCCGTCTCGAAAACCTATTCTTCCTCTTCTTCTTCTTCGACTATCGCGACGCGTATGATAAATTGCATACTGCTTTTTGTATTCATTTTCTTGGTCTACCTCCTCATCTCGGCCTCAAGGCTTCAATCTAAAGACTCTATTCATGCCTACTTCTCATCTTCTGATCAAGATCAATCTCAGATCCCAACAAAAATCGAGCACGTCGTATTTGGGATAGGCTCAAGCACGAACTCGTGGGGTGCACGTAGAGAATACGTTAAGCTTTGGTGGGATGCTCAGAAAATGAGAGGCTGCGTCTTTGTTGAGCGTCCCTTTCCGTCTTCGGAAAACCACACAGATTCAAATCTCCTTCCTCCGGTTTGTGTTTCCCAAGATACTTCCCGGTTCAGGTAAGGGAAGTTCAATTTGTTATTTTATCAGAAAAAAAGTTCAACTTTAATTTCATCATCAATTAAAAGTAGGTATAGTTTTGGTTTATTAGTTTAATAATCAGTGCTGTAACGTCTATTGCTTTACAAATATTTAATATATAATTTTTTTAAAATTTAAATATATTTTGACCTTTTTTTGTAACTTTATACCTAAAAATAAAATAATAAGTTGATATTTCTATTTTATTCCTTTATCAATTTAACTCGCAGAATAGATTATAATTAAATCGAATCGGCCTAATGAGACATGCGTCTACAGGTACACTTGGAGAGACGGTGACAGAAACGCGATCCGAATAGCCCGGTGCGTTCTAGAAACCGTCAGACTATTCAATACCTCCTCAAAAGAAGTAAGGTGGTACGTATTTGGAGACGACGACACGATTTTTATACCTGAAAATCTCGCTCGAACTCTCTCCAAATACGACCACACATCATGGTATTACATAGGATCAACCTCAGAGATTTATCACCAGAATTCAATGTTTGGACACAACATGGCGTTTGGCGGTGGAGGGTTCGCTTTAAGCAGCTCATTGGCTAATGTTTTAGCTAGAAATTTCGATTCTTGTATCGAACGGTATCCACATTTGTACGGAGGAGACTCTAGGGTTCATGTTTGTGTGCTTGAGCTTGGAGTTGGATTGTCTAAAGAACCTGGCTTCCATCAGGTTTTAAAGTTTCTATTTTTTTAATAATAGTTATTACTAGTTTTTTTGAAAAAAACTGATTAAATATATTTGTCTTCATTTTTAAGCAGTTTGATGTGAGAGGAAATGCATTAGGAATATTGACATCACATTCAATGAGACCGTTGGTGTCACTACACCACCTGGCTCACATTGACCCAATCTTTCCAAACTCAACCACTTTCTCCGCCGTCCGCCACCTCTTCTCAGCCGTAGAACTTGACCCTCTCCGTATATTTCAGCTCTCCATTTGCTACGACCGTTGGTACTCTTGGACCATCTCCGTCTCTTGGGGATATACTGTTCAGGTTAATATTTCTTTTTACTTTTTTTTTTTTTTAATTTCGACTTAAGTTTCTAATTCTAATATAAGATACGTAATTTTATGACTCCAATAACCTGATGTTATTAATTCAAAGTAAATTTTTGTTTCAAATGCTAGATTGATAGTAGGCATTTGTTTCTACCGGATGTTTTGCGGACACAAGAGACGTTTCGACCGTGGCAAGATTCCGGCGGATTGGCAAGTGTTTACATGTTCAACACAAGAGAGATTCATCCTGATCCTTGCCAACGACCTGTCACTTTCTACATGCAACATGTATCTTATAGTAGCCATAATGGAACCATTAAAAGTGTTTATAAGCAGGCTTATGAGAATTGTACATACGATCCCATTACATCGCCTCGCAAAATCAAAGAGATTAGAGTGTTTTCAAGAAGACTCGATCCCAACATCAAACAAGTAAATTATTCTATCTTTTCTATTTTTTTTTTATTTCTTGGGAAAAATATAATTAATAAAGCACTAGTTTTTGTTTAAGGTTAGATTTTTTTATTTTAACAAAATATAGGATAGATTAGGGCTGGGCATTCGGGTATGCGGGTCGGGTTCGGGTAAAACCCGATCGGGTACGGGTCTTTCGGGTAGAGGAGTTTAGGACCCAATAGGGTAAATCTAAAATATCGGTTCGGTTTCGGTTCGGATCTACTCGGGTTCGGGTCGGTTCGGGTTTAGATTTTTAGAACCGCTAAATACCCAAAAAAATCGGGTACCCATCGGGTTCGGGTATTTTATACCCAAATACCCAAAATTTTACCAAATACCCGAATTTTATCCGAAATTTTATCCTAATATCCGAATTTTATCCGCAATTTTACTCTAATATCCGAGTTTCACCCGAAAATTTATCCGAATAACCGGAATTTTTTCCAAATATTTAAAAAATTTACAAGCATCTCGCGTATAAATATATTTTATCTTAAATATTTAAATATAAGTGCATTTAATTTTTGGTAACTATTCTCGGATATTTAGATATAAATGTATTTAGCTCAAATATTACATATATAAAAAGTTTTATATGTATAAGTATATGTAATTTCGGGTAATCGGGTACCCGTTCGGGTATCGGGTTCGGATCGGGTTTTACCCTATACCCACGGGTACGACAATACAAGACCCAATAGGGTAAATAGCTAATACCCGTACCCGCCCCGAACCGGTTTTTTCGGGTCGGTTTCGGTTCGGGTACTCGGATACGGTTTTTTTTGCCCAGGCCTAGGATAGATAGTATAATTTTGGCCATAGTGAAATACATTTTCTAGATTAGTAATATTTGTTGAAATATCAATTACTATGGTTTCTTTACCTAGAGATACATAGAGAAAATATGTCTTAATTTTTTTTTTCTTTCAAAATAGCACCCTAAAAATATAGTATTTCGTATAGCTTTTTGCTTCTTCCTTACTTAGATTTAAGTTTGTTTTATCTTAACAAAACCAATATTTTGAATGCGGTAGTTGAAAGCTCCCAGAAGACAGTGTTGTGATATTTTACCAACTTCTTCCACTGGTGGCAACATAATGGAAATTGGACTGCGAGAGTGCAAAGAGGATGAGTTTATCTATATACATCCCTAATTTCACCATAATTATTTATATATTGCCATCCATTTTTGAACCTAATTATAGTTTTTTTTTTGTTATGTATATTTAATTAACATTAAGTTGTTAATTGGCTGGTTGCCTTTCAATTTTTGGTGCATTTTAGTCACAAATTTGTGATTACTTTGTGAAAGTTCTTTAAACATGACATGCAATCGATTAAAACTAGGGTGGCCCTAAACTGAAATGGATGAAAATGACATTATACTCAAAATTAGGCTACCTACCTAATTCGTACCCTAGCTAGATTTAATATATTTCCAATTGTATCCACTAATAAAATATAAAAATTAAGAATGATAATTTACTTCTATTACAAGCTAAGAATCCAAGATGATTTTTCAGTCTCTCACTTTTACAGTTTGTTTCCCTTTTAAAAGCTAGAATCTTCAAACAGAAGTGTAGATGTGCATACAGTGGTATCAAGTGATCACATTCACACACTTGTCAATTCATAGAATTTCATGAAATTTGAGAAAAATCTGAACATCAATGTTAACATTCATAGAATTTCATTTTTTCCAAGTTTACTAATGGAAAATATTCTTTCACCAAAAAAAAAGAAAAGGAACTGAGCCAAAATAAAATAAAAAAAGGAAAAACAAATTTAAATGCGACCGTATTGACCCGGGCCAATCACAAATCCGGTTAACCGGTTAAAGTATAATTGGAAATTAATAGTAAATTGATTAATGTAATTTAATTAAGTACTAATTAGACGACTTTCCCACCGTGTTATACCTTGCCTTGTTTCTTTCTTAGAGATAATCAGATAACTAACCATTTGCGTGATCTCAATCTTTATCTTCGCCCTCCGAAATCTTCATAATTACTAAATCTGCCATCATCTCCTCGATTTCGATGACGATAGAGCCGACGCAATCATCGCCGTCGTCGGAGCCGGATGTTCACTCTGGCGAGGACTTCGTTCACATCGATGACCCTAGGCCTACCGGCGATATCTCGTTAAGCGACAGCATAGTGAATGTGGACAAGGATGAACTGCTCGACGAAGCGGCGGAGGAAGAATTTAGAGGCTCCGATTCCGTTTTTAGCGGCGGTGATGGCGGTGGAGCGGATGATGATGGCGGCGAGTGTTCATCGGAGACGATTAAAGTGGAGCTACCGGAGGATTTGGCGAAAAGCGTTGTGATTCTGACGTGCGAGTCCACAGCGGATGGTGGATCTTGCGATGTGTACTTGGTTGGGACTGCTCATGTATCAAAGGTAGTCCTCGTTCGATTTCGTTTGTTTCTTAATTTGCAAAGGAGCTGTCTTGGAATTAAAGTAGGATTGGTAATGGTAACTAGTGAACGATTCAGAGAAAGCTGAAATTGTATGTGAAATTCAAGAAATCTATCAAACCTTTTGGGGAAATAATGCTGAATTCGTGTTTTTGGTTGTGTTAGAACAGTTACCGAAAATGGAGTTAGGGTTTTTGGATTTAGTAATAAATCTTTAGCTTCTGGAAAAAATTGCTAAATTCAGCATGATTGGGTTTTGTTTGATTGTTTAGGCCAGAAAAAAAAATGCTTAGCTCTTTGTTTCGGATTAGCATTCAGTCTTTCATCGTGGAATAATCCTGTATATCCTTGCTTGCAGCAATCCTGTCTTGAAGTTGAAGCAATAATCAGCATCTTGAAACCAGAGGTTCTTTTCTTTAGCTGTTCAATAAGCACTGAAGTTTGACATCTTTATGTTGTCTATGTTCAGGTCTAAGCAAGTTGTTGATATCACAGGTTGTCTTCGTGGAGTTGTGTTCGAGCCGATTGTCTGTTCTCAAACCTCAGACTTTGAAGGTTTTTTTGATTCTGCTTCTTCTTTCCTATTTGGTTTGCTTCTTTGTATATTATGGCCATCTATCATTGTGTGAGATTCTGGAAAAGAATGTGTATCATTGCTACCTCTTTTGGTAGAAGATGATTAATTTAATTGGTGTCTCTGTCGATATTTATAATGATTAGTCTTGCCAAATTTTCACAAAGCAGAGGCTGTCTGTTTCTTAAATGAAATTTCTAAGATGCATGTACGTCACTTGCTCTATATGCTATGCTTTGGTGATGATATATCACAGATCCAAGTACTTATACACGGTTCTAGCCCTTTTGCTTATGCTGAAATGGTACTATATTTGCTTTTCTAGATTCCAACCATGTCGGACATGATAGAAAGTTGGAAGCAGAAACAGAACACATTTGGAATACTTTATGGATGGTTTCTTGCAAAGGCAGGTTTCGTTAGTCAAATTTTTTGTTGATGGAAGCTTTAACCGTCTGAACCAAAAATTTACATCCTTTACTTCTGTTAGATCGCCAGTCATCTTGAGGTTTTTCCTGGTGCTGAGTTTCGTGTGGCGTATGAAGAGGCGATTAAATATGGCGGCAAGGTGATACTTGGTGATCGTCCTGTACAGGTGATATGTTTGTCCGTAGTTTCAAAACATTATTTTAGTAATGTTATGCATCTTATAACATGGAGTCGCATCTCTAACACTTCATGGGCTTATATCTTTCAAAAGCATTCCTCAGTATACTCACTAAATCTGTATTTTTTCGAAGCAGATTACGTTAAAAAGAACATGGGCCAAGATGCCTCTATGGCACAAGGTAAAGTTCTTATACTCCATACTGTTTCAAGCTGTCTTCTTGCCGAGCGCTGAGGAACTTGAGAAAATGGTAAGTCTTAGTGTATTCTTTTTTATTTCCCGTTTCTGCACATGTAAATGAGTGTGATTTGTCGTGACAAGTATACATTGATTCTGAATATCGATCAATGGTAAATTGGACTGATTCAGCTGAAAGATATGGACAATGTGGATATGGTGACTTTGGTAATTCAAGAAATGAGCAAGGAATTTCCAACTCTCATGGATACAATTGTGCATGAGCGAGACCAGTTAGTATTCTCTAATCCCTCTATGTAGTTTAAGAAATACTGGTAGTAGCAAATATAGAGAAGATTTAACGATTTTTCATCGACTTCACAACTAAAATATCTCCTGATATATGAAATTTGCAGGTACATGGCATCCTCGTTGCTGAGAGTTGCAAGTGAGCATAGTTCGGTTGTGGCAGTTATCGGAAAAGGGCATATTAATGGAATTAAGAAGAATTGGAAGCAACCTATAACGGTTTGTTGTCATGTCAATATCTGAATGAAGGAGCTTATTTTGTTATGGATTGTGCTTTATGTGTTCGTTTCATGGAATTTGCAGATGAATGATCTAATGGAGATACCGAGCGACAAGTCAGTATTTACGATAAAGAGGATAATATCATCAGTGGCAATTGCAGTTGCAGGGACAGCTATAGTTTCGGGTATACTTCTTGCAAGAAGAAGGTGAAAAATATTGTAATTGGGGCAGAGTTTTTCTCTTCATTCTCCTGAGCCATACCAAGAAATGAACTTTTACACTCGTTTACTCTTTCTTTCTTTTTTTTTCTCACTTTTGTACGTTTGTTGATGAAAATAATAAAGCTTTTTTTTTTTTGGTCTTTCGGTATTTTCTTTAGATAATTGGAAGTTAGTAATCCGAGTTTGAGCTAGGGCCTAGGGGTAGGTGAAAATACTCGTGTCAAAACTGCCACTAAAAGCAATAAAACAATCTGGATCCTCTCTCGGTTGCAGATAACTCTATCCACAAAATGGCAGTGTTACTCAAACCAACTAAAATGTCATGATTCCTACACGACAAGCCAAATATGTAAAAAACACACTAATATTTTTATTTCTTTATTGACGAACAAAATCCATACACACAAATCCCAAAAGGCCACATCACAATCATCATCTTTTATTATCAACTACCCCACAAACTCCCAAATCTTTTACATATTAACCCCTTAACTATTTGCAACGGAACATTGCCTCCTAACCACTCCAGCTGAACCAGTCTTGACATTGATCCGACCCATTTTCTCCATCGACTTGGCAAACTCAGAGAAGAAACTCTCCACCGAACCCGTCAAGATCCGGTTTATGTTTGAGAGTGTTGTGGGGTTAGTGGTGAGAGCAGAGTCTGACTGAAACAGACCTCTACGTTTGAGAACGAGCTGGTAATAACTAAGATCAAATGTTTTGCGGCTCCCTGGATCCATCTCAACGATGGTCTTGTTGTCGTTGAGGCTAGGACATTTCCTAGACTTGAGATTCGCTGCGTATGCGCTGTCTAAGGCTGGATCTTGGTCTCCACGACCACTGAAATTGTAGAGACGGTTTGTGAAAGACGAGCAGTGAGATACACCGATAGTGTGAGCCCCTGTTTTAACACAATTATTTCTTTTAAATATATCTTGGAACTAGGTTGAAATGTATTCTATATAAGAAAAAATACTTTTCTAATTTTCTTTATTGAAACAATAATAATAATTATTTTTTGGTTATTGTGAAACCATCATTTTTAGTCCTTTTTTGTGTCTATGATTTACACATGTTTTATAAAAATCTTAAACGCAACTATTTTCTTTTAAAACACAATAATTTAATTCTTAGCAATGTGTGGAGTGAGTTTTAGGCTTTACCGGAGAGTAAAACAAGGTCCTTAAGATCAAGTCCTTGGTTTGCAAAGAGTGTCTGAAGATTAGTAATATTACTAGTCGGAGGAGGAATGTTGGCTAATGCCTCCGATGCGTTTGATATCCTCCCATCTCTTCTCCCGGTCGGTACACTCCAATTCGGTCCTCCCTACAACATATGCAAAGACACATTTATGATGATAAATACTTATCATTTATATTTTACAATGATGTTACGTGAATATGATTCGCTTACGGTGAAAACGACAGCGTCACGAGATGCTAGAGCGATAATATCAGCGCAAGAGACAATTCCAGGGCACTGAGCTTCAAGCACGGCTTTGATTGCGTCGATGAAGCCAAACCCTCGAACCGTTAGGTTAGGAGTTGCGTCTCTCTCTGCGTTTCCAGACGTTGAGTTTATAAGCACTGATCCATCACAACCCTACATGTACATGTATATATATATATATATATATATCCGTGATTAAGAATGATCCACAATATAAAGAAAACAAAAAGAGGGAAAAGAAGAGTTTACTCGGACAAAACAGTCATGGAAATGCATTCTAATGAGAGCAGCAGCAAGAGAAGGAGCATTAGAAATGTGGTTTGAAACAAAATCTTGAACAATCTTTTCGGCATTAGGACAAGAATTGGCATAGAAATTCATCTGCAATTGAGCTTGGATCGGTCCAACCATTCCCACAAGAAAGAAAGAGAGTGAAAGAGATATAGCTCTCAGGTAATTCATCTTTAAATTTTGGGTTTTTGAAACTCTTGTCTGTTTGGGAGGATTATGTTGTGTGATGTGTATTGAGACGTTAACATAGGTTTATATAGAAGGTTTTCTATGTTTGGTAGTATAGGTGGGTCCATCTAAGCTAACTAACATGTGCTCTTTTTCTATTTTATTTTTCTGACTCATAATCAGCGCCACTCACAATGAAAATTTGAAATTTTTTATTCATAATTACAAAAATGGTTTTATAGTACTCTTTACAGTCTTACTAATGAAGAGATAATGTTTCACTTCAATAAGGCAAGTTGGAAAGTTTTTTTTTTAAGTTAACTAAAGTTTACGTTTTTCCACTTATATTTATTTTCCTATAATTTGTAAATTTGTATGTTCCACAACACGTAGCGAATTTGTTTTCTAATATTATTAAAAAAAAATCGAAAATATACTCTGATATATACTAAAACGCAAATTTCAAATCCTCTAACTAACTATATCTACTTATAGTTATAAAATAAGTAATTTCTTTTGTCAACTGTGATAAAATAAGTATTAGATATGCTAAAAGATGGTGAATGTTTGGTCCATAAATCAAGCTATAGTAAGTAAATATCATAGAAAGTCTAGCTAAACTTATTTGATTGTATTGACCGTTATGATGTCATAATCAACGATTTCTGTTCTGTTATATACTAAAACGCAATAGATTGTGTTAAGCGTTATGATGTCATAATCATCAATAACAAAAAGTCATGCCAACAGTAGGTTATAGTAAGTTAGTAACATAGAAAGATTAGCTGGATCTAATTTAAGTATTGAGCGTTATGATGTCATAATCAACAACAACAACAACCAAAAAATTATATATAATTGAGACTATATGAAATCTTATTTTAGATTGATTTATTTTAGTCCAGTACTAGAATTTGTAATCTTTTTTTTTTTTTTTTTCTGAATTTTTAATCTTGAATACTCTAAATTTTTGGATGATCAATTGCCTCAAGACAAAAAGTACTTTAATTTTTCACAAAAGAACAACTCATTTCATTTTATTTTTTCTGTTTATAAACAACTCGTTTTGGCTGACATCTTCCCATATATATATATAAAAAACAACTCGTTTCGTGATATCACTGATCTTTTTCAATTCCTAAACTACAGTACGTACTCGACCTAATCCCTAGTAGTACAACTAAAACAGCTGCAAACGAACACTTACTATTGAGCAAGAGAGTATTCCAAGATTATTATTCTTGTTTTATATTTTTAATTGTTCCTTGATGTTAGAAGTATGTAAGATTGACTGAGATTTGGTAGAGATACTAATTTGAAATTTCAGATGCTAATTATATGGTCGGTCGTAGTAAAATTAATTTGTTTTGTTAAGCTTATTACTTATATATATGTATGAACTGTAGGAAACGTAGTCTAATAGTTTGTGATATAGACTGTTAGTGGCTTAATGCTGCCGTTATATCAACTATCCGAATTCAATCTCGTAATGCATGTTTTGAACTGAAATAAATTATTAAATAAATTTTATAAACATTTTTCTTTTAAAATATTTTAATAGTATAAGTCATAACTGATACGTTAGAACATAATGCTAATATATATGTCCAACTTTACAACGTATATATTTTTGGAATTTTTGATTTGTCCTAAATTGTTGTTTCTTATATCTTGATCCCCAATCTTTGTTTGTAACATGCAAAATGATATTAAAACATTGTATTATAAGGTGAAGTAGAGAACAAATTAAAGTTTCACACAACTGCTCTCTACAGAATTGAATTATTCATAAACCGACAAGAGCATTTCAACTGCTCAATTTATTTTCCTATCAGAAGAAGTGGCGTTTCGTCAGATTACCACACCAATTTATTTCTTAAAGTCGGTTAAAACGTTGGCATCTTCCAAAAACTGATATATGTGGATTTTACTAAAAGATATTACCCATGATTTTAAACAAACAAAAAAAATCTCGAGAGGAAATTATTTTGATATTTATCATTGAAAAATAAGGAGGCTATAGAAGATATGGATAAATGAATCTTTGAGTTCTAAACTGGTTTAGAAATATTTTGAAAAAAGGTTTATACCTTTAATTTATAAGGTCGGCAAATCTGTTATGAATATGTGGATTTCTGGTCGTGTCGGCCGGTCCTGCCTAATTCTTCATAGTATTTTTTTTTGTTTGTATATTTTACTATATTATATACCATTTTTCAATTTGTTTTAAAAATTTTGTGGATAAGTTCGTTATTTTTCTAGCGACTAAGTAAAAGGCCATCCTCCATTACCTGACGTCGAGTCGACGGGGATAATCACGGAACGTGTGTTTCCACACACGTATAGGATATATTCAAGTTTGCCCAAAGAAATTACTTGAGACTTTAATTAGCAAGTTGGATCTTATAAGTTACTGAAAAGTGAAAACAGATATATCTTATGTTATTTTATAAGTTGTCATTTGAAACATGTCAACTAGAAGATAACGTGCAAGACATTCGTGCATGTCTAATGTACTCCGTTTTGGAATGCTTTCACAGGGAATTTTGAATAAATTTTTTTACTATTCTCGAAGTCTTCATTTTCTTGGAAGAAATGGAGGCCTGCAATGCCACTGCAAATTGGTTGTATCTAAATACCATTTGACATTTCTCTATATGGAATGGATGTTTAATGTTTTCAACATCTTTGATTTTCTATAAACAGCATGAAATTTTCTCCATCCTCTCCATCTTCAAAATTAACTCGTTCTGACCTTTCTTGGGTAACACTCAACAGAGCTAACAAGAGAAGAGAAAACAGAGCTAACAAGAGAAGAGAAGAGAAGAGAAGAGAGAGAGAGTAATGGCGATAAAGAACCTTCTTGCTCTTGTGGTTCTTCTAAATGTCCTTGGAGTATCAGTTGCTCAAAAGGGTCTTGACCTTAACTATTACAAACACAGGTGTCCTGACGTTGAAGCTATTGTCCTCCGTGTCACAGTTCAATATGTTTCTCGCCAGCCGAGTCTTGCTGCCGCGCTTCTAAGGTTGCATTTTCATGATTGTTTCGTCAGAGTAGGTTTGCTTCTCTGAGACTATACTTAGTAAATATATGTGTGGAAAACACTGCTAACATTTTTGATGGTTCATGTAGGGATGTGATGGTTCCGTTCTTCTAAGATCTCGAGACAATGATGCGGAAATAAACGCTCTCCCCAGCCTGTCCCTTAGAGGCTTTGAAGTGGTCGATGCCGCCAAGTCAGCGGTCGAGAAGAAATGTCCCGGAGTGGTTTCTTGCGCTGATATTCTCGCCTTAGTGGCGAGAGACGCCGTCTCAGTGGTACATAACATTTCATAATGGACAGATTCTTCTCATTCCAAATCATTGAAATTAGAGTACTAAAACTTCTTTTTTTTTTTGCCTTTTCACAGATCAACGGACCAAGTTGGCCAGTTCCATTGGGTCGGAGGGATGGTCGCATCTCAAGACGTTCCGAGGTTAACTTACCTTCGCCTTTCGCTGGAATAGCTGCCCTGAAACAGGGCTTCTTCGCCAAGGGTCTTAACACTACAGACCTCGTCGTTCTCTCAGGTTCTACAAATACCTTATACATATAGTGCAATCTAAAAGTTACCAACTTGAATAATATATAATGGTTTCTTGGGCAGGAGGTCACACCATTGGAATCTCTAATTGCGGTCTCATCAACAAGCGTATCTACAACTTTACGGGCAAAGGCGATTTTGACCCGTCCATGAATCCGAGCTACGTCAGGAAATTGAAGAAAAGGTGCAAGCCTAATGATTTTAAGACCCCAGTGGAGATGGACCCAGGCAGTGTCAAGAAGTTCAACTCTCACTACTTCGACAATGTGGCTCAAAAGAAGGGTTTGTTCACATCTGACTCAACACTTCTCGATGATCCTGAGACCAAAAGCTATATCGATAGACAGGTTGCTACCGCTGGCTCTTCATTCCCCAAAGATTTCTCCGATTCGATGGTCAAACTTGGTTTCGTCCAAATTCTTACCGGGGAAAAGGGTGAGATCAGGAAGAGATGCGCCTTCGTTAAACCCAAAACTAAAGAGACACTCACATTTCTTTGAAAAATATATTAAATAATTGTTTTACCTTGATTATGATTTCAGTTCGATTGCAAAATATATTGTGCTTGTGTTTGTTTTTTTTCTTTGTGCAACTGAAAAATTTATTGTGCCTGTGTCTGTGTGCAACTGAAAGAATTTACTGTTTATGTTTGCATTTCACGTTTGCTGTTCTACTTATATAATTACAAAATTCTAAATAGGACAAGGAGACAGAGGATGGAGAAAGAGAAAATGATGGAACAGAAGAAAAGATAATGCAGACGGCAGACCGAGAAGACGAATCTGTGTTTCACAGACACATGACAACAAATTATTTAGAGTTGATGAAAATGAATACCTCGTTGATGTATCAAATCAAACAAATAGTAAATAGGGTCTCAATGGAAGTGAGAAGAATCTCTCTTTATAGCGAACCTAAACTTAAGCAAATACGGACTGGCTTAAGTTTAAACGAGCGGTGCAGTTCGACGAACAGTGAGCTCGGCAAAGTGATGTTCTTAGCTGGGAGATCAATGTGTACTCTCTGTGTCAGCTAAAATTTCGGGGACACTTAACACTGTTTCGTATCTCCGTGTTTATAAGGAACAGTGTGATTTTCCGAGAATACCCCTCTCCGACATAATGACGGTTATAACTGTATCTGTTCTTCTTGGGCTTTTCTCTCTTCTCTCTTTTGTTCTTAATTAAGTGTTTTTCCGATTTATCTTCTAGGTTTATATAGAAGGTTTGTATGTTTGGTAGTGTAGATGGGTCCATCTAAGCTGAACTAACATGTTCTCTTTTTCTATTTAATTTTCTTATTTTTCTGACTCATAAATTCATAATCAACGCCACTCACAATGAAAATTAGAAATTTTATATTCGTAATTACAAAATTGTTTTATACGCATGTCAATCGGGCTAGCCCGGAGCCCGCAAAACCCGTACATATTTGAGCTCTGCCCGGCCCGGCCCGTAAAAATTTCGAGTCTATATTTTAAAGCCCGGACCGGCCCTAACAGAGCTACAGGACTTTTCTGGACTTTTTTGGGCTTTTTTTCCGACAACAAAAAAACAAACTTATAATTTTTAATATCTTTTAAAAAATAATATATATACGAAACAAGCCAATCAAAATTTAAATAACCACTAACGCTAATTTAGTTTTTTTAAAAGAGTGTTAAAATCAAATAAATAATCCAAATAAATTGTTTAAACTTATACAAGATAAAATATAAAATCAAAATAATTCAAATTAGGTAGTAGAGCTAATATTTGCTTTTTCGATTTATAGTAATACACAACAAAAAAAACTAAGTTTAGGGTTTCCAACTCTATCCAAAATTTTTTTTATAACAAATCTTACAATTAAACAAAAGTATTAACAAAAAAAGGTCAAATTATTTTTTAGAGGGTTTTTCGGGCTAGCCCGAACCCGGTCGGACTAAGCCCAAAAAACCCTTTAGCCCGAACGGGCTTAGTCCTAAAAGCCCAATTTTTTCTGGACATATATTTTACAGTCCGAGTCCGCTACTTTTCAGGACTGGGCCGGGCTAGCCCGTGAGCTCTGGCCCTAATTTACATGTCTACTTTTACTAATGAAGATCATGTTACACTTCAATAAGGCAAGTTGGAAGAGTTTTTATTTTATTTTATTTTATTTAATTAAAGTTCACGTCTTTCCACTTATATTTATTTTCCTGTAATTTGTAATTTTTATGTTCTAAAACATGTAGCTTCGCTACGAATTTTGTTTTAAAATATTATCAAAAAATAACAAAAAATAAACCCTGATACTAAAACGCAAATTTCAAATCCTCTAACTAAATATATCTACTTATAGTAATAAAACAGGTAATTTATTTTGTCAACTATGATAAAATAAGTATTAGATATGCTAAAAGATGGTGAGGTCCATAAGTCAAGGTAAGGTATAGTAAGTTAGTAGCATAGAAAGCCTAGCTAAACTAATTTGATTGTATTGACCGTTATGATGTCATAATCAATGATTTTTTGTTCCATTATATACCAAAACGGAATAGATCATCATTCATCAATAAGAAAAAGTCAAGCCAACAATAGGTTCTAGTAAGTTAATAACATAGAAAGATTAGCTGAATTTAATTGAAGGTATTGAGCGTTATGATGTCATAATTAACAACAACAAAAGATTATATGAAATCTTATTTTAGATTAATTTCTTTTAGCCGCGAGTACTAGAATTGGTAATCTTGAATACTCTTAAATTTTGGGATGATCAATCGCCTCGAGACATAAAGTACGCACTTTTTCACTAAAGAACAACTCGTTTCATTTTATTTTTTTTTGGTTATAAACAACTCGTTTCGTGAGATCACTGATCTTTTTATTCGAAAACTAGATTACGTACTCGACCTAATCCCTAGTAGCACAACTAAAAGAGCCTCAATCTAACACTTACTAATGAGCAAGAGCGTATTCCAAGATTATTATCCTTGTTTTATATTTTCAAGTTCCTTAGTGTATAGAAGTATATAAGATTAACTGAGATTTGGTAGAGGGACTAATTTCAGATGCTAAGATACACTATATGATCGTATAGTCTAATGGTTTGTAAAACCAGTTTTCTTAAATATATTTATGAACCAGTAGGACACGTATAGTCTGATATATGGTTTGTGATAGACGGTTAGTGTTGCCGTTATATCACTATCCGAATTCAATCTTTTTTTTGTTTTGAAAAAGAACCGAATTCAATCTTATAATGCATGTTTTTAACTGAAGTAAAATTTTAATTTAATTACAACGTATTTTAATAGTATAAGTCATAACCGATACCATAGAGCATAAATCTATATATATTTATGTGTCCAACTTTACAACGTATACTCTTTTTGGAATTTTTGTTTTGTCCTAAATTGTTGTTTCTAATTATATCTTGATGCCTAATCTTTGTTTGTAACATGCGCAATGATATTAAAACATTGTATCATACTAGAAGTGGAGAACAAATTAAAATTCCACACAACGCGTCTCTATAGAATTGAATTATTCATAAACGGACGAGAGCATTTCAACTGCTCAATTTATTTTCCTATCATCAAGATTGGCGTTTCGTCAGATCACCACGCCAATTTATTTCTTAAAGTCGGTCAAACGTTGGCATCTTCTGATACACTGATATATGTGGATTTTACAAAAGTTAACCCATGATTTTAAACAAACAAAAAACAGTCGAGAGGAATTTTTTTAGATATTTATCATATGGAAAAATAAACGAGGCTAGAGAATATATTGATAAATGAAATCTTTAAATTTAACATACTGTTTTAGAAATATCTTGAAAAAAGGATTTTTCCTGTAATTTATAAGCGGAAGCAAATCGGACCGGGCCAAACATGTTAGAAATATGTGGATTTGCAGATTTCTGTTCGGGTCGGCCGGTTCTGCCTAGTTGTCTAGTTGACTAAGGTTTTGTGGACGGGTTCGTTATTCTTCTAGCTACTAAGTAAACATGCCATCTTCTATGACCTGACGTCAACAAGAATAGTCACGGGACGTGTGTGGAACACACGTTATAGAACATATTCAACATTTCAAGTTTGCCCAAAGAAATTACGTAAGAATTTAATTCGCAAGTTGGGTCTTAGTTACAGCAAAAAGATATATTTCTAATGTTATTTTATGAGTTGTCATTTGAAACATGTCAACTAGAAGATAACGTGCAAGACATTCGTGCATGTCTAATGTGAAGAACTCCGTTTTATATGGTGAAATGACATTATTTTATCTGTTAGAAACAATAGTCAATTGTGCTTTCTAAAGAAATTTTTTTAATATTCAATTTAACCGCCAGCAGAGATCAAAAAGATAGTGGAGGCCCTGCAATGTCCTCCTCGGCCTCCTCTGTTTTTCAAACCTAATTAAGAATCAGAGGAATAATGCAAATAGGTTTTATCTAAATCATATTAGACATTTCTCCATGGACTATTTCAATGCCTCTGGATGATCTATAAAAGGCCTGAGAATGTCTCCTTCATCTTCATCTCCAAGCTCGATCTCAGCTTTCTTGGCTAGCACTCAACAAATCAAACGAGCTAAGAAAGGACATAGAGATGGCGAGCAAGAACCTTCTGGCCCTTGTGGTTCTTCTTAGCGTCCTTGGAGTTTCTGTTGCCTATCCAAAGTTGATCCCTACCCTCGACTACTACCAGTCTAAGTGTCCCGACGCAGAGCGCATTGTTCGTCGTGTCACAGAACAATATGTTTCTCGGAAGCCAAGCCTTGCCGCTTCGCTTCTAAGGATGCATTTTCATGATTGTTTCGTCAGAGTAAGCTTGCTTCACTTCTCCGAGACTTTAATAATGGATATGAGAAAAAATAGCCCTAACTCTTTTTAATGATTCATGAAGGGATGTGATGGTTCCGTTCTTCTGAAAACTCCAAAGAATGATGCGGAAAGAAACGCTATCCCCAACCTGACCCTGAGAGGCTTTGAAGTGGTGGATGCGGCCAAGACAGCGCTCGAGAAGAAGTGTCCCAATCTCGTTTCTTGCGCTGATGTTCTTGCCTTGGTCGCCAGAGATGCCGTCGCAGTGGTAACATTTTCGCATTGGACTCATTCCAAAATTAAAGCCTACTATGTATATATAACTTGTTGTCTCTTAACAGATCAAGGGACCATGGTGGCCGGTTCCATTGGGCCGCAGGGATGGACGCATCTCAAAATTGACAGATGCATTGCAAAATTTACCATCTCCTTTCGCCGACATAAAGACGCTGAAGAAGAACTTTGCGGACAAGGGTCTTAACGCTAAAGACCTTGTCGTTCTCTCAGGTATTATTTTCTTATGTGCGTGCAATCTCAAAAGTTATCAATTTGAGAGTTGAAAGCTGAATAAAAATGGTTTCTTGATTAGGGGGTCACACCATTGGAATCTCCAGTTGCGCTCTCGTCAACACACGTATCTACAACTTCACAGGAAAGGGCGATTTTGACCCATCCATGAACCCTAGCTACGTGAGGGCGTTGAAGAAGAAGTGCAGCCCTACAGATTTCAAATCCGTACTGGAAATGGACCCAGGCAGTGCCAAGAAATTCGACCCTCACTACTTCACTGCCGTGGCTCAGAAGAAAGGTCTCTTCATATCTGACTCTACCCTTCTCGATGACCTTGAGACCAAACTCTACGTCCAGACCGCTAACGAGGTTACTTTCAATAAAGATTTCTCCGATTCCATGGTCAAACTTGGTAAAGTCCAAATTCTTACCGGGAAAAATGGTGAGATCAGGAAGAGATGCGCCTTCCCTAACTGAGTATCTATCTAAAAAAAACTGATGTTTATTTGAATGATTTAATCCTGCAGTATGCAATCCTTTGTTTTTGTACGTTATTCCGTTTGCTCCAAGTCTGTTTTCAGACAGAGTTTTCAATTTTCCTTTGTATGATGTTGTTCGGATGTCTCATAAAAGTCAACAGACTATATATCTTTTGCACTTAATCCATAATTATTTCGTTTTCTTCATCTTTCCAACCAAATAAGAGTTAGCGCACTCGAGATACGAGTAAAGCAGAGGAGAAGAGAAGATTCGGGCATCTGAAACCCTAATTTCGTCCACGTAGACATCACTCTCGACATCGAATATCTAATCGCAGCCGTCAATTCAAGCCTCCAACAGTGAGTCATTGTGTCCTCAAAGCGCCTTCTTCCACTTGCGAGATTTATAAACCTAAAAAGATCTCTAAGTCAATCGATTTCCCTCAAAAAGTCAAAATGAAGATTCTAAAAATTTGCTATTTTTCCCTGAGACCCTAGTACACAACCCTTGCGTTTCAATTTTCCATGAAACAAACCATTGAACAAGTACTAGAATATGACTTCCAACTCAAAACCAATTTACAATGAATTAGCCAATATATCTTATATACTAGTCAAAATGACTTATTATTGACAATGTGGGATATTATTATCCTTAATATATACACCACTCGAAGTGATGACTCTATCCATTGATTTCGGTATGCTCGTACATGGATCAGCGGACCAACTATTGGGTCGGACCGATCGTGGATTAGATTGGATATGTATGGATCTGGCTTTAATACAATATTAGAATATTAGCTTCCAACTCAAAATCAATTGGCACTGAGTGGATTAACCCATTTATCTTATATCCTAGTCAATATCTCATGTCCTTTTCAATATAAGATATTATTATCCCTAATAACAACCTCTAAATTACTTACTTAGCTGCTCGAGAACAAACGAGTATAATAAGACTAAACAAAAGCAAGTCACTCAAATAATTTACTTTGACAAATTGTTGTTTTGCAGTAATAGAAAATATAACTGTTACAACAGTAATACTTCTTACCGTTATTATTAGCTTCGCGCAAATATATAAACGAAATCAACCTACTTTGCTTATAAATGTATATGTTCTTCCCCCAGCCCCTTCTTTAAGAAATCATAAGTCTTCTTTGAGGTCGGCGTTGAATCCGCATAGAACGGTCGAACTCAGTTTAGCTAAAAATGTTTTTTTTTAAATGTTGTTGGAATGTTAAATTTATCCTCCCACAAAGTGACACTCCTAAGTCAGTGCCGTGCTAAGACATACGAAGGCTTAAGGCGAACTTAAAAAATGTGGTCTTAATAATAAAAATATTGTCTCAAAACATACATAATAGTGTCAACAAAAGACCAAAAATAGAGAAATTCTAAGGTACAATTTTTCTTCCTTTCTTTCCTAGAAAATCAAAATCGATCCATCAGACGGGTTCAAATTCCCTAACTAATTTGGATCCATCAGACGGGTTCCGTATGATTTTGAGTCTAAACGCTTTCTGCTTGTTTATCTTTCTTTATTTCTTTCACGGAAGTCGAGCTTTAATTGGTGTTGTGTTCTGTTTCTTCAATGAATAATTGTATTCTATTGAGTAACTTAACTTTGATTCTTAATGGTGACTGTGTTTGTAATGGAAAAAGTTTTTTGTTTTCACTTTGATCAGTTTCTTAATTAGTTGAGTTTTTAATTTGGTTAAACCTAGACCAAACAGAGATAATTAACTGGAAATTCAATCCTCCAACAGTCTAGTGTGTCCTCAAATCGTCTTCTTCCATTTCCTTATCTCCTCCGAAATCAATAAACCTAGAATCTCTAAGGGGGTGTTATTCAATGGTGGAGTTAAAATCAATTCTTTAAGGTTTAGATTTGTTTTTTGATATTGGTTTTAAGAATCTGTTTGTGTGGAATGTGAATATCAAAATCTCTGCAGTATATCTTCGATTTTGATTCTAATAATTTACTCATGAAACTCCAAAGAGGTTTCATTTGAAATGACTTAATATACAAAGATTTTACAAGTCTTTTAGTTTTGAATAACACTGGATTTTACAAACTTTAAAGAATTGACTTTAACTCCACTATTGAATAACACCAAACTTTTAAAATCTAATGAAGTATAAGATCTAATAACACCAGATTTTAACGTTAGATTTATAATCATTAGTTGAATAACACTGTATTAGTGTTGGATTTCAATTCTATTAAAATCCATCATTGAATAACACCACCTAAGTCGATCGACTTCCCCCACATAGAATAATCTAAAAAAATTATACTGTATCCTTGATTTCATCTTAATTAGGTGAGACACAAGCCATATAACAACCACTAAACTTAAGTGAGAACATATTGAACTTATAATAACACCTTTAATAGACCAAAGAAAATCCAAAAGACATAATGTCAAGTTCGGTTTATTTTCACAGTTTTTAACTTTCAGATTTGAGTTTTTCACAAAAAAAAGATTTTGTATAATTAAACCTTTATAAGTTAAATCACAACGGTATAAATAATCATTACAAAAAACGGTATATATAAGAAAAATTTAGTTATAAATTCTAAAAACCAAACGTGAAAAAGATATTTTTAATAAAAATTAATTAGAAACTTAGTGTTAAATTTAATTGACGTGAAATTCACCTCTAATGGACCAAAGAAAACTCTAAAGACAAAAAGTCAAGTTTTGTTTGTTTTCACAGTTTAAAATTTGAAAGTTAAGCTTTTTTTAAATGAAACCATTTTATATAATTAATATGTAAGTTAAAATTAGACCGGTTAAACATATATCAAAATTTAGTAATTAATCCGAAAAACCAAAGTAATTTGAAAAAAAAAATAAATTTATACAAATAATAGCTAGGTTAGGGGCAGTGCCGTGCTTAATGCCTTGGGAGAAAGGCATTTGCCTAAGGCCACCAGATTTTTAAAATTTAGTAGGCCACATTTTTTAATAAGGCTTCTTATGGGTTTCATTAGTTTTATAAATCTGTTTTGAGTTCTTTGTGTATTAAAGCCCAAATCCTTATAATTGCTATCATACTTTTTATTTGTATATGGAAATTTCTTACACGTTTAGCATTTTTTGTTTAATACATAATAAAATAAGGCCACAATCCACATGCCCACATGATTATGCTTAGAGCATCATTAGAACATGATTAACAATGGTATCTTAAAAATGGTTCTTAGAAGTATTAAAGTAATAATATGACATGTGGTTGGTTCTTAAGGTTAGTTTTGGGTCTTAGCTAAGCCACTTTTCTTAGTTTTGGGTCTTAGCTAAGCCACATTTCTTACTTAAGAACTCTTAAGATACCCTTGTTAATGGTGGTCTTAAAGAATAATTTAGAAAAGGAATAAGAAACTTAAACGATAATAAAAATATAATTAAAAGAAAACCTAGACAAAAAGACATTTAGATAGTCAAAAGTTAAATGGTTTGGCTATAATATCAATAGAGAGGAAACTGGTAAAAAAACTCGATTATACGAGTTTGGTGAATGATTTTCTAGGAAAGAAAGGAAGAAAAATTGCACCTTAGAATTTCTCTATTTTTGATCTTTTGTTGACACTATTATGTATGTTTTGAGACAATATTTTTATTATTAAGACCACATTTTTTAAGTTCGCCTTAAGCCTTCGTATGTCTTAGCACGGCACTGACTTAGGGGTGTCACTTTGTGGGAGGATAAATTTAACATTCCAACAACATTTTAAAAAAAACATTTTTAGCTAAACTGAGTTCGACCGTTCTATGCGGATTCAACGCCGACCTCAAAGAAGACTTATGATTTCTTAAAGAAGGGGCTGGGGGAAGAACATATACATTTATAAGCAAAGTAGGTTGATTTCGTTTATATATTTGCGCGAAGCTAATAATAACGGTAAGAAGTATTACTGTTGTAACAGTTATATTTTCTATTACTGCAAAACAACAATTTGTCAAAGTAAATTATTTGAGTGACTTGCTTTTGTTTAGTCTTATTATTCTCGTTTGTTCTCGAGCAGCTAAGTAAGTAATTTAGAGGTTGTTATTAGGGATAATAATATCTTATATTGAAAAGGACATGAGATATTGACTAGGATATAAGATAAATGGGTTAATCCACTCAGTGCCAATTGATTTTGAGTTGGAAGCTAATATTCTAATATTGTATTAAAGCCAGATCCATACATATCCAATCTAATCCACGATCGGTCCGACCCAATAGTTGGTCCGCTGATCCATGTACGAGCATACCGAAATCAATGGATAGAGTCATCACTTCGAGTGGTGTATATATTAAGGATAATAATATCCCACATTGTCAATAATAAGTCATTTTGACTAGTATATAAGATATATTGGCTAATTCATTGTAAATTGGTTTTGAGTTGGAAGTCATATTCTAGTACTTGTTCAATGGTTTGTTTCATGGAAAATTGAAACGCAAGGGTTGTGTACTAGGGTCTCAGGGAAAAATAGCAAATTTTTAGAATCTTCATTTTGACTTTTTGAGGGAAATCGATTGACTTAGAGATCTTTTTAGGTTTATAAATCTCGCAAGTGGAAGAAGGCGCTTTGAGGACACAATGACTCACTGTTGGAGGCTTGAATTGACGGCTGCGATTAGATATTCGATGTCGAGAGTGATGTCTACGTGGACGAAATTAGGGTTTCAGATGCCCGAATCTTCTCTTCTCCTCTGCTTTACTCGTATCTCGAGTGCGCTAACTCTTATTTGGTTGGAAAGATGAAGAAAACGAAATAATTATGGATTAAGTGCAAAAGATATATAGTCTGTTGACTTTTATGAGACATCCGAACAACATCATACAAAGGAAAATTGAAAACTCTGTCTGAAAACAGACTTGGAGCAAACGGAATAACGTACAAAAACAAAGGATTGCATACTGCAGGATTAAATCATTCAAATAAACATCAGTTTTTTTTAGATAGATACTCAGTTAGGGAAGGCGCATCTCTTCCTGATCTCACCATTTTTCCCGGTAAGAATTTGGACTTTACCAAGTTTGACCATGGAATCGGAGAAATCTTTATTGAAAGTAACCTCGTTAGCGGTCTGGACGTAGAGTTTGGTCTCAAGGTCATCGAGAAGGGTAGAGTCAGATATGAAGAGACCTTTCTTCTGAGCCACGGCAGTGAAGTAGTGAGGGTCGAATTTCTTGGCACTGCCTGGGTCCATTTCCAGTACGGATTTGAAATCTGTAGGGCTGCACTTCTTCTTCAACGCCCTCACGTAGCTAGGGTTCATGGATGGGTCAAAATCGCCCTTTCCTGTGAAGTTGTAGATACGTGTGTTGACGAGAGCGCAACTGGAGATTCCAATGGTGTGACCCCCTAATCAAGAAACCATTTTTATTCAGCTTTCAACTCTCAAATTGATAACTTTTGAGATTGCACGCACATAAGAAAATAATACCTGAGAGAACGACAAGGTCTTTAGCGTTAAGACCCTTGTCCGCAAAGTTCTTCTTCAGCGTCTTTATGTCGGCGAAAGGAGATGGTAAATTTTGCAATGCATCTGTCAATTTTGAGATGCGTCCATCCCTGCGGCCCAATGGAACCGGCCACCATGGTCCCTTGATCTGTTAAGAGACAACAAGTTATATATACATAGTAGGCTTTAATTTTGGAATGAGTCCAATGCGAAAATGTTACCACTGCGACGGCATCTCTGGCGACCAAGGCAAGAACATCAGCGCAAGAAACGAGATTGGGACACTTCTTCTCGAGCGCTGTCTTGGCCGCATCCACCACTTCAAAGCCTCTCAGGGTCAGGTTGGGGATAGCGTTTCTTTCCGCATCATTCTTTGGAGTTTTCAGAAGAACGGAACCATCACATCCCTTCATGAATCATTAAAAAGAGTTAGGGCTATTTTTTCTCATATCCATTATTAAAGTCTCGGAGAAGTGAAGCAAGCTTACTCTGACGAAACAATCATGAAAATGCATCCTTAGAAGCGAAGCGGCAAGGCTTGGCTTCCGAGAAACATATTGTTCTGTGACACGACGAACAATGCGCTCTGCGTCGGGACACTTAGACTGGTAGTAGTCGAGGGTAGGGATCAACTTTGGATAGGCAACAGAAACTCCAAGGACGCTAAGAAGAACCACAAGGGCCAGAAGGTTCTTGCTCGCCATCTCTATGTCCTTTCTTAGCTCGTTTGATTTGTTGAGTGCTAGCCAAGAAAGCTGAGATCGAGCTTGGAGATGAAGATGAAGGAGACATTCTCAGGCCTTTTATAGATCATCCAGAGGCATTGAAATAGTCCATGGAGAAATGTCTAATATGATTTAGATAAAACCTATTTGCATTATTCCTCTGATTCTTAATTAGGTTTGAAAAACAGAGGAGGCCGAGGAGGACATTGCAGGGCCTCCACTATCTTTTTGAATTGAATTTTAAAAATTTCAGAATTAGAAAAAAAAAAACTCAAAATTATGCAACGATGAAGAAAGCTTCAAATCATCTTTTGCGCTTTGAAAAGCTATTGACTTTGGAGAACATGTAGTTGGCTGAATTGTTATATTAATTAGTCCCTAGCTCTCAAAGTTAAAAACTATAATAAACTGTTATAGTATGTGGAATCCACGTTCTTGCATTCTCATAGAAAACCATCCAAGTTGCTGAATTCAGTAATTGGATATTACAATATACACCCAGTTTCTTGTGAACAAGTCATCCAAAAAAAAAAAAAATCAATCAATTATTCCTTAACTAACTCCCCACTCTCGGAGTATGAGACTTTCGGCCTTGCCACTCGTTTGGGATAAAATCTATAATGGGCCAAAAGTTTACTTCCATCTATCTTATGGCCCATCTAGGAAGCCGAGAAACAAAATACAATACCTACTATTTCGAATTTATTACAAAAGCATCCACATTTTTCAACAAAACGTTTCCATTATGAATCTCATATTTGAATTGATCCAAAAAGAACACCCTATCTTCGTTGTTAACTAGAAAAATGACAACAGTTTTGAATTATTTGAGACTTTCCGAGAATGAAACAAAAGTAGTCGTTATTGAAGATCATTTATCACCCTAAGACTTTTAATTAAAATTATACGAAACTTATAGATGTATCAAATTTTTGCGGTGATGCAACTTTTGGTCTTTGGACATGTATGTGAATAGTCTTGTAGCAATTCTTTTTGAAATAAATTGTAGTGAAGTAGCCAGGAAAATAAAACTGAAATGCTTTTTTTTTTTTAATTGAGAAAATAAAACTGAAATGTTAGGCGTTGAATTATTACTAGCAATTCTTTTTGAAATAAATTGTGGAAAATAAAAACGAAATGTTTCTTTTTTTTAAAATTGAAAAAATAAAACTGAAATGTTAGGCGTTGAATTATTTACTAGTGTTCTTAGTATGAGAGTACGAAGAAGGAAGCGGAGGTTAAGTGCAAGAGAGGCATGAGAGCAGTAAATGGCCTAAAGCCCATGCAGCCTCTGTGTACACATTTAATGCGACGAAACTATTCGCCACCCTATCGCATACGTACGTATAACTCCCTCCATCTATATATATGTATATGTACATATATATATATACACATAGTATTTAAAATGGAAATCAGAAAAAGAAGGGTTAGTGTTTTTTTTTTGGTGGGAGAAGGGTTAATGTTTTTTTTATACGAGTTAAGTTAACTTAACTAATCTAGATTTGTATGAAACTATAAATTAACTTGTTCAAAAGAAAACTTGAGTGTTAAAGTACGTTAAGGACTAGCGAGGTAATTACGCAGTATATTTCTACATACTCGCGTGATAAATTACGATGAATGCATGACTTTTACAAATTATCACCTTTTTAAAGGGTATCTGTATTTAAACAGCTTAATTGCACGTTATAGTTAAACGTATATTCTCTTACGCATGTAAAATGAAGTCTTACTGTGAAAAAAGTGAAATCATATTATTTTATTGCTTTCCTTAAACTAGAAAAAAAAAATTGTTTGGTAAACAAAACTAAAGGTGATGATTTTGGGATTTCCTTCTTTAAAATGAAATAAAATAAATATGATCAATAAATTTCTGTCTGACTAAATCATACAACATAAATTCTATAATATATAAGAAAATGCCATATGGAAAAAGAATCATGAAATTTTCTTCTTTCAAATACCCTTTTCCAATTATATTTATTTTAGAACAAAGATATTAAATAATAATAAAAAAAACTAAAATAGTAAAAAATATAAGAATCATATATTTTGAAAGTAAAAATTAAATTAATATCTCATAAAGATAAAAAGTTAACTATAATAAGTCCTTGAATCTATCAATGTAATAATAAAACTAGATCCTGACCCGCACGTACGTGCGGGGTTTCATATTTCAAAAACATTTCTTACAAATTTTCATATAATATAGATTATTTTATTGTTTTTATGATGTATATTTTAGTGTATTAGATCTAGATCCACATGTACGTGCAGAGATATTTTTTTTAGAAATTGTTATATAGATTTTAAAAATATAAAATATTTTGTTGTGTTAGTGAACTTTGTAATAATATAAATATTATAAAGTTAGAGTAATGAACGAAATTTAGTTGCGTTAGTGCATAGTTATATTTTAAGATTCGGACCTACACGTACGTGTGAAATTGTATTTAATATAAAATTAAGATATTATTTAGTTGCAAAAGTTAAGTGATGTTACGTTTTTATTTTCTAAACTATTCAAAATATTTCTAACAGTTTGATTACATGTGTTAAATAGGATACATATTCGGTTTAGTTTGGATTATTTCATGTATATTAGCTAGGCGTAACTATTTTGGAACAGAAAACCTATCCCGTCTTGTATATGTCATAAATTTTTTGTCCCATAACCCGTCTCGTATACGTGAAATAAAAATATTACGGTCCCGTATCTGTCATAAATTGTAACTAAAAACGTACGTATAAGGTTATGTGTGTAAACAAATTTATTTTATATAGTGTTCATAACACAAACTCATACCAGTTGAGTATTAAGTTTGATTTTTAATTTATGTTCTCCTGCCATCCCGTCTCGTAATTCTTATTCTCATTTCATTCCATTAAAACCATGTTCCAAATTCTTGTTTGCTTACTTTAAAATACCATAAAATACATACTGTGAGTTTTGCGGATTAATATGTATGATGTTAAAGTTACAAATATTTTAACAAATTTATTAATGTTTCTTTCCTTAGCTAAATTTTGCATATTCTTCTTTTAATTGTTTAATCATAATTAGTTCAATATTTGGACTAAAAATAAAAGTTTTAGATACATCTATAAAAGGGATATGCTATTGCTTCAAAAACTGTGTGCAATATATTATGGATTTATTTAAGGAAGATCTGAGTTGAAAAGAAAAAAATAAAACACAAAATATTTCAAAATTAATATGTACATTCTATTGTTTAGATTTTTTCAAAAATTACTCTAAACGAAAACCATTATGATAATTACTTAAAATTTATTATTATTTGAGTTTATTTCATAGTAAAAATAAATATTTGTTAATATTTAATATGGTTTTTTAGAAATTATGAAATAAAATTTTGTTTTATATTTCAAAATTTGTAATAAAAATATTATAACAAAACTGAATATTAAAATATTTGCATTTAATTTTTTTACCAAATTTTAAATTCAATCTTAAAATCTTCCTTAAATAATATTTGCATCTAGTTATTATTTAAGGAAGATCTGAGTTGAAAAGAAAAAAATAAAACACAAAATATTTCAAAATTAATATGTACATTATATTGTTTAGATTTTTTCAAAAATTGCTCTAAACGAAAACCATTATGATAATTACTTAAAATTTATTATTATTTGAGTTTATTTCATAGTAAAAATAAATATTTGTTAATATTTAATATGGTTTTTTAGAAATTATGAAATAAAATTTCGTTTTATATTTCAAAATTTGTAATAAAAATATTATAACAAAACTGAATATTAAAATATTTGCATTTAATTTTTTTACCAAATTTCAAATTCAATCTTAAAATCCTCCATTGATAAATCTTTTTAAATGATAGTTTTTTTTAATTTTGAATTAAAATGATATTATTTTTATTTGTATTTTTGATATAGAATAGTCTATTAGGATTGGTTTAGAAAAAATCTTAGTTGGATATCAAATCTTAGTTTTTCAATTCCTATTGGTTAACAATTTTTAAAAAATTAATTTCAAATTTTCGTTTATAATTAATAAGAGAGAGAAAATTAGTTTATTTTTTTGGAAATTAATAAGTATTTAAAAGAATTAAACTATTTTTTATTTAAATATATTAATTTTGTGATTACTATTGTACCCTTAATGAAGTTATTTAAAAACACTAAAAACCAATGGCATTTTTTGTAATTCTTTACCCTTTATAAGGTTATGTATTATCCAATGCTTCCCAATTAATAATATAGATTATATTGTAGTTAAAAAATCTACATAAATTTGCTTCTATACAAGAGTATTAAAATTTAAGAAAATTACTTTTAAAACGTAGATTATATATCCTTAAAAAATGGGGAATATTGTCTAGCTTTTTCTGTAAATGGAGAACTATATTTAAGCAAGTTTCAATATAGTTAATTTTGTTTAAGTGATGATTTATTTCATATGCAAAAGTTATAAATAAATGTTAATGATTTTTTTTAAACAACTACATATATAAATATAATAAATAAATGTAAGGTTAGTTTCACAGCTCGTTAGCCGTCATTCCCCACATCAATATAATATTAAAAATAAAAACAACACATAACAATATACATGTTAAAAAAAAAAAAAATTGTAACAAATCTCTCCGCTCTCTCTCTCTCTCTCTCTCTCTCTCTCTCTCTCTCTATCTCTATCTATAAGCGTGTAGGATAGATAATTAAGTGTCCCTCTCGCACCATTTAATTTCATTGCACCATCTCAATTCTCTCTGCCATTACTCTCTCATCTCTCTCCCATTTTTCCTCTCTCTCTCTTCATCCAAGATTTGCACCTACCTTTCAAACTCTTCGCTCGCCAACAAACCGCTTCACAAAACCATCAGCGGTTTTCCGAGGAACAAATCTCAGACCAGACACCGCTCCACTCCTCTCTCCCTCTAGGGTTTTCGTTGCTTCGTCTTCCCAGTGTATGTCTCGAAAACCTCATCATTTCTGCTGTTTTGGTTATTTTATCCATTAATTCAAATAAACTTTTTTATTTGTTTAATGTATTGGATCCATTACTCTTAAATTTCTTAGCTTCTTCATAAAACTCTCACTTTCATAATGATTTTATAATTAAATATATCCTCTATGTTGAATTTTCACTTAGTCATCAATTTTTGTCTTAAATTTTTCATTCTTTAACATTAGTTGATTTCTTGCTTCTAATATTTTTTCATTCCTCTCCTAATTTGTTTATTTTTTACTTTCTAATTACCTTTTTAAAATAAGTTAATAATCTTATCAATTTCTGCATATAGTCAGAGATGAAACTTTCAAGACAACAATAAAGAAGAAGATTAAAGGTTTGTATTCTCTTCGTATCTCCTTATTTTCACCATACGTTTGTTTAAAACTTTTAATATACAATTAAACACGTGTATATACTTTACAGTACTAGTATACATTTACATATTTATGTGTGCAATAAAAACGTTTAAATACGATGATGATGAAGTAAAAAAATAGCTGGAAAAATTTAATACATCACCCAGGCCTTATGTCACGTTGGTTGTAAGTTGTATAATAACTATATGTTGGTCCGTCGCACCGTGCACAGATATAATACTATTTTTTCATTTCAATTTTTTTTCTTTTAATCGCCAAATAGTAGTTTACACTTTTTTCCTGAAGAGTGTTTGTTATTTAAAAATCTGCTGATGATTAGTATTTTTAATTACATTTTGTTTTGCTCTCACGAAAATATTGTTTTTTTCATAAACAGGATAGAGTTGGGAATTTATGTGTACCTACTTTTTGCCCATTTTATTTGCTTTGAACAAATGAGTCCAACATTTCTCTTTTCGTCTTCTCTTTCCTATCCCATCTAAATCAAAACTGATCAAATACCTTGAAAATGTAAATTAAATCACCATCCATCAAAGCTACTATAGTGTAGAAATCTTAAGTTTTTTCTTTGGACATCAACTGATTTCCTACTTTACATATGATTTTTGAATCAATCAAAGTTTTCATTTCGGTCTGCTGGTTAGTTTTTTTTTTTTTCAAAAGGGAAAAAATTGGGAGGTTTGAATAATTTGGAGTATATGAAATTCATTATTTTTGGGTTAGTTATTTAATAACAAATTAATATGTGATTGTGATGTCTTTTTTTCTTGCTTTCAATTAGTGGGTCCTTTGCTTCCTACAATCATCTCCACTTCTTCTTTTTCTGTGCTTATATCCTTTTGTAAGATCTTCAAGAAGAAAGATTTAAGTTGTTGTTCATACAAAACAAAGTTTTAAAGTTGTTGACGTGGAAAAAGTATTGCCATAATTTTTCAGCCTCGAAGAAAGTTCCCTTCTTCTTCAAACCCTAATTTTTGACAAAAACTCTCTACTCCTTTTTGCTACTAGGGTTTGCTTTCAGTTTCCAGTGTAAGAAAAGATGTTCGAGCCAAATATGTTGCTTGCGGCTATGAACAACGCAGATAGCAATAATCACAACTACAACCAAGAAGACAACAACAATGAAGGATTTCTTCGGGACGATGAATTCGACAGTCCCAATACTAAATCGGGAAGTGAGAATCAAGAAGGAGGATCAGGAAACGATCAAGATCCTCTTCATCCTAACAAGAAGAAACGATATCATCGACACACCCAACTTCAGATCCAGGAGATGGAAGCGTATGTATATAATTTTACTCACTTCAATTTTCTTGATTTTTTGACAATTCTTTTGTTTTGGTTGTTCAATAGATTCTTCAAAGAGTGTCCTCACCCAGATGACAAGCAAAGGAAACAACTAAGCCGTGAATTGGGTTTGGAACCTCTTCAGGTCAAATTCTGGTTCCAAAACAAGCGCACCCAAATGAAGGTATAATTTATATTATGAACCATATACATTAATGAATGGAACTATATTAGAGAAAATATATATACTTGTTAAATTGTTATTCCATTCATATTAAATCTTTGTATATACACATTGAAGGGCTTATCTTTAAACGTAGACCTATATATGCATCTTATCTCAATCACACTCGAGACAAGTTTTTGGGTGACTGGTGTTTTCATTCTGAATGAATTTATTGACTTTGGTATAATTCTGGCAGTTTTTTTGATCTAGTCAATATAATTGACTTAAATTCTTACTATAATTTTTTTTTTCCAATTGAAAAGTGTTCTTTAATTTGGCAGAACTATAGTTTTGGCGGATCAAGCCATATAAAATTGTTTGGTTGAAACACAATTCCCTATTTATTAGCTAAGCTAGAGCCATATATAAACTGTCGATAGAAACGTTTTGGACACATATGCTTACGTTATGCAAATAAGGTGAAACACATAACGTGTACACAAGTGTTATCTATGAAACTTATAATTTTCCTCGTTTTTAGTAAAATCATATGTTGCTTCGTTTTACCCAAATTAGCAATAACTCACTTGTATAAAACTATAGAGATAACGGAAATATGAGTTTTATTTGCGCAGAATCATCACGAGAGGCACGAGAACTCGCATCTTCGGGCGGAGAACGAAAAGCTTCGAAATGACAACTTAAGATATCGAGAGGCTCTTGCAAATGCTTCGTGTCCTAACTGTGGTGGTCCAACGGCTATCGGAGAAATGTCCTTCGACGAACACCAACTCCGTCTCGAAAATGCTCGATTAAGGGAAGAGGTATGAGAATCAAACTAAAGAACATTTAAAATCTTATTTAATTAACATGTTTTGATTTTTGATATTTTACACTTAAATTAGAAAAAAGTTTACCACTAATATTTTTTTTTTGGTAAGAAAAAGTATACCACTAATATTATATCGCTTTCTTAATATCATTTCACTCTATTTAATAATCATAGAATCAAAAACTTGATATTAGAGACTCACAATTTTTTTTTGCAATGAAGAATAGAAAAAACGCAATTATTTATAATTTATGATTATCAATTTTAGATAACAACAACATAAGTCACAACGTTTGTTCTTCTTGTGACCCAACTTTGAAAACCATATGAATCAATACTCTCTCTTGTTTGTCTGTCTAGATCGACCGTATATCCGCGATTGCAGCCAAATATGTAGGCAAGCCAGTTTCAAACTATCCACTTATGTCTCCTCCTCCTCTTCCTCCACGTCCTCTAGAACTTGCCATGGGAAATCTTGGTGGAGAAGCTTATGGAAACAATCCAACCGATCTCCTTAAGTCCATCACTGCACCTACAGAATCTGATAAACCGGTCATCATCGACTTAGCCGTGGCTGCAGTGGAAGAGCTCGTGAGGATGGTTCAAGTGGACGAGCCTCTGTGGAAGAGTTTGGTTTTAGATGAAGAAGAGTATGCACGGACGTTTCCTAGAGGGATCGGACCTAGACCGGCTGGATATAGATCCGAAGCTTCGCGAGAAAGCGCGGTTGTAATCATGAATCATGTTAACATCGTTGAGATTCTCATGGATGTGGTAATTCACATTTTCATTTTTTATATATTCAAAAGCAATCTTCTCTGTTTAGTTTGACAACATTGATATGATGTTGCAGAATCAATGGTCGACGATTTTCGCCGGGATGGTTTCTAGAGCGATAACATTAGCGGTTTTATCGACAGGAGTTGCAGGAAACTATAATGGAGCTCTTCAAGTGGTAATTTTTTTGCTTTCATTCTGTAAAAATCTAATTCCAAACTAATACCTTAGAACTGAAATAACCACTCTGTTTTGCAGATGACTGCAGAGTTTCAAGTTCCATCTCCATTAGTCCCGACCCGTGAAACCTATTTCGCACGTTACTGTAAACAACAAGGAGATGGTTCGTGGGCGGTTGTCGATATTTCTTTGGATAGTCTCCAGCCAAATCCCCCAGCTAGATGCAGGCGGCGAGCTTCAGGATGTTTGATTCAAGAAATGCCAAATGGATATTCTAAGGTATATAATAAAAACATTAGGTTATACATGCAACATAGACAAAATTCAAAATGTTTACCTAAGCAGAGAGAATTAATGTAACAGGTGACTTGGGTGGAGCATGTGGAAGTTGATGACAGAGGGGTTCATAACTTATACAAACACATGGTTAGTACTGGTCATGCCTTTGGTGCTAAACGCTGGGTAGCGATTCTTGACCGCCAATGCGAGCGGTTAGCTAGTGTCATGGCTACAAACATTTCGTCTGGAGAAGTTGGCGGTATAACATACTGTTTGTTTCATAATCACTTTCTCAGATTCAGAATCTGAGTCAGAATCACAGTTCTATATTGATGAATATGCAGTTATAACTAACCAAGAAGGGAGGAGGAGTATGCTGAAATTGGCGGAGCGGATGGTTATAAGCTTCTGTGCAGGAGTGAGTGCTTCAACCGCTCATACGTGGACTACACTGTCCGGTACAGGAGCTGAAGATGTTAGAGTGATGACTAGGAAGAGTGTGGATGATCCAGGAAGGCCTCCGGGTATTGTTCTCAGTGCAGCCACTTCCTTTTGGATCCCTGTTCCTCCAAAGCGAGTCTTTGACTTCCTCAGAGATGAGAATTCAAGAAATGAGGTAACTCTTTCAGTTAATACGCTCTCTCGCTCTGTTTTGGACAGAGTTTTGATGTTTTTGTGAGTTTTTTCAGTGGGATATTCTGTCTAATGGAGGAGTTGTGCAAGAAATGGCACATATTGCTAACGGGAGGGATACCGGGAACTGTGTTTCTCTTCTTCGGGTAAATGTGAGTTAAACCGGGTTTTGAACTCTTGTTATAATCATCTGATCCTAGCTAATACTTTTCAATCCTTATGTCACAGAGTGCAAATTCAAGCCAGAGCAATATGCTGATTCTACAAGAGAGCTGCACTGACCCTACAGCTTCCTTTGTGATCTATGCTCCAGTCGATATTGTAGCGATGAATATAGTGCTTAATGGAGGTGATCCGGACTATGTGGCTCTGCTTCCGTCAGGTTTTGCTATTCTTCCTGATGGTAATGCCAATAGTGGAGCCCCTGGTGGAGATGGAGGGTCACTCTTGACCGTTGCTTTTCAGATTCTGGTTGACTCAGTTCCTACGGCTAAGCTGTCTCTTGGCTCTGTTGCAACTGTCAACAATCTAATAGCTTGCACTGTTGAGAGAATCAAAGCTTCCATGTCTTGTGAGACTGCTTGAAAACCACCCATTAGGTACTACTTTCACTAAACATATTCTTCTCACTTTTAGGCCATTATGTAATCATACTTTTCTTCTTCTTTCTGCAGGAAATAACAAAACGGTGAAAAAGAGAGATTTCAGTTTGAAAAAGCGGAGGAGTCAAGATCGAACCTCAAAAGATATACCATTGAGTGTTTGTAGTGTTAAGTTTTGTTCTGCTTATTTGATGAAACTAAGCAGTGAAAAACTTTTTACTTGAAAGTGAATATGCAGATGGTTTTACGAGGTTCGGGAATTGACTTCCCCTGCCACATACTGAATTTTTCCAAAAAAAGAAAAAAAGAAACTAGGTTAGAAAGAATGTTTTCGGATTTCTTTTTGTGTTACAGTTACTGTTTTTCTTTCCTTCTTGTGGTTAGATGGAACCTCATCAGGAATTTGGAGTTTGTCTTTCTTCTATTTTGTATAAATATCTTATACAAGTATTGGTTTTTCACCTTTCTTTGTAAGCTTATGTGAGATTGTTTATGGAAAGCTCACACTTTCTTTAATGAGTGTCTCAAAAGGGTCATTGCATTTAGCCTTTTGATTATGTTTAGGTTAAGTTCAACCAAGGAAAACATATCATTGTTGCTGAGTTAACTTAAACAAAATCTCTCAAGGCATAATGTTTTCACATGGATCATCAAATACCATGTGATAAAAAAAAGTTATGAAATGAGAAATCACCCTGGTTTATCCTCAAGCAAGCTTTCTCCTAGCCAAAACAGTGGATCTCTTGGTCGAACAAAAAACCAGACCACGAAGCATTGCCAGAATCGCAAGACCCACGAAAGGCAAATACGCCAATAACAATTTGTTAGTTACCTTCCCTGAACCTATCATGTCTCCAAGTATAGCAGCCTAGAAACACACAAAAAACAAACTGAGAAATAAACATACAAACAAAGCACAAATATTCGAGCAGAAACCATAACTCCATAAGAATGCAAGATTACACTTCAGAACCTAAGCAGTACAATCTAGCCTTCTCAGTGCAGGGAAAAGATAATGTGATTCCACCCATAAAAGACATCAGTCACACAGAGAGTAGATTTTGAAAAGAATTTCAGAAGCTTGAATGAAATACAAAGTAGAGCGAGGAATATATCAGTATATAACAGTAAGATAATTTACTCTATCATTCAGAGAAGCAGAGCAATCACATATACTAAGATATAGAACTCCAGAAGAATTTTCGTTTCTAAATCAAGAAAGTTGTGATATTTACGGATCAAATACATAAAACAAATATCCATAGACAGAGCCAATAAAATGTAGAGAAAGAAAATGTACCATGGAAGTGAGGAAAGAAGCTCCATACAACAAAGAAGTGGTACCAAACCACGACTTGCTGGTAAGAATGGCGTAGATGTTAACAATGGAGAGAGGCAACAGGAATATGATCTCATGCCAGACGAGTCCGACGAAGAATAGCGGCTTCTCTGTGAAGAGGTAATCGTTGAACTCAGAGCTGTACCAGTCTTTCAGATCGGTGAGGAGTTTCGGGTAGATTTCAGGAAAAAGAATTTGGCCGTTGAGAAGCGGTACATTGATAGCCATCAGTGCGAAGAAGAAAAACAGAGAGATGTTGATCAGCTTCCCTAAAGCTCCCATCTTTTCTTGCTTCTCTCCCAAATCTGAGTTGCAAAAACAATCTTTCGAGTCTTTGACCACAAAAACGAAACAAGAAGAAGAAGAAGAAGAAGAAGAAGAAGAGTTTATTGAGATTCACGCGCGGGTTATTTAATTATTGGTTTTACTTAACCGAACCAAGAAACCGGAGTTATCTCCTTCTTTCTGATTTTTAAACTAATTGCTGGTTTAATTAAACCGAACCAATTCAAACAAGACTCAAAGAGGACCAAAATCTACCAGGTTAAGACCCTAGTCCAGTGATGTGGAAGAGCAGAGGCAGTAATGTCAAGGATGAATTTGATTTCAACCAAGGAAAAATTTCATTGTTGTCGAGCAAACAAACAGGAGTTCCATAGAAATCAGAAAGCAATAACGTTTTCACATGGAAAAACCAATACCTCTCTCTAGCTAGACTTCTTCATAAGCCGGCACATAAAGAAAAAGTACAAGTAGGCATTCCAGAGTGAGAAAACCAACTGTATCTCAGGCCAGCTTTCTTCTAGGCATGATGGTGGATCTCTTGCCAACAGAACCAGTGTTTTTGGTGGATCGACAAACTAAACCGCGAAGAACAGCCAGAATCCCAAAACCCATGAAAGGCACATACATCATTAGCAATCTGTCAGAGGCCTTCCCCGAACCTATCATCTCTCCTAGGATTGCGGCCTAAAGATCCACAGGTAAATATAAGATGAGAAATAGACATAACTAGACATAGTCAAGCAGAATAATGCCATTGCATTAAACCATGTCCACAAGAACGCAGACCAGACATAAGAGTAGCCGAGTAGGTTATGGCCAAATACCTATGCATTTCCAACAGGAAAAGCTAATAAGCTATACATATAGTAAAACTGAGAAAATCAAGGAACGTTCAGAACTTTAACTAAGTCATTGCATATAAGACGTATATGATTCAGATAAAGAAAAGTACAAAACTTTAACTCATTTTCTGTGAAGAGTTTAATCTAATCAACATTAGCTTGACTGATTTTCGCAGATCCTCATTATCAAAGAACAAAGTTAAGAAATTTAACATAATCAGCTAACAGATCATTACCTAAGCTTAATAATACTAAACAAAATCTCCCAAGATCAGACCAAACAATCCAAAATTCCAGAAAATGTACTTTACCATGGAAGTGACGACGGAAGCTCCATACAACAAGCAGGTGGTACCAAACCACGACTTTCCGGCAAGAATCGCATAGACGTTAGCAACTGAGAGCGGCCATAAGAAGAGAAGCTCATGCCAAACGAGTCCAACTAAGAAATGCGGCTTCTCCATGAGCAAGTAATCTCCGAAATCGGCAATGTACTTGCTTTTCAGATCGGTGAGAAACGCCGGGTAGATTCCTGAAGGAAGTGAGGTTTGGCCGTCGATGAGCGGCGCAATTATCGCCATTGAAGCGAAGTATACGAAGAGAGCTCCGTCGATTAGCTTCCCTAAAGCTCCCATCTTTTCTTCCTTCTCTGATTGATTGATTACTCTGCTTCAAATCTTAAGTTCTGAGAGTCGTTGACTGGAAAAAACCTAGAAGAAGAAAGATCAAATTATTCAATTATTGGTTTACGTAACCGAACTAATAAACCGGGTTCGGTTCAATTAAGTGGTTAAATTTAAGATTTGATTTCAATTTTCCAACATTGAGATTTCAGCAGCAGCAAGAGAAAGATGAGCGAGACGAGACCAGTGCCGAGGAGAGAGAGTCCATGGGGGTTACCGGAAGGTCACCGTGAGCCCAAAGCTCACCGCTGCAACGATCGTGTCGAGGACGTTGTCCAGGTTCTCACCATGTTCTTTCGATTTTTTTTTCTTCCTTCTGATAAACCTTTGGAGATCTCTCTCTTAGATTTCACGTATCTCCTATTATTTTGTTATTGGGGTTGAGAAGTCCACTGAAATCAGAAATTCATTGGCTTTGATGAATCAATCTTCAATTTTGTTTGTTGAAGCTTGTATCAGCTTATTGAATTTGTTGTGATAAACACTTTTTACTGCAATTGAAGAACTAGTATTGCTTGGCTTGAGGAGCCATGATTATTTCAAAGTTATCCTTTTGATGAATTTAGATCATATTATTAGTAACTTTTGCAGGCGTTTTTCGAGGGAAACCCATTCAAGACAGTTCCAGGACCTTTCAAACTCTTCTACAGATGCATGCGTTCTAAGCCAGGGTATGATGTGCAATTTCATACTCTACTATCAAGTGTTCTTTCATACTAAGCTGCAGAATCTTTGCTGTTTGTTGCATTGACAGTGAATGATTCTTAATTCTTTGTCCACCAGCTATTGTTCCGCTTTACACTACCCGCTAAACCCAGTTTTTCGTCTTTTTGATTTCACAATATATAGACGTTTAGTCTTTTCTGCTTTCTCGTCACGCTTAATCATCGTTGGTTTGTGATTCATACTAGATGTAGAGGCTGAACCATTCGTCTTTATTTTTCAGAGAGGAACCAACAGAGCCATTCAAATACCTCGATCTGGAACCTCCAAAGAGGGAAGTTAAACTTGAAGAAGCAAAGCTTGAGTAAAGTGATATTCACTCCCTTTTTTATTCTTGCAAACTTTTTAGCTGAGCATGTAAGCGCCATGACTGTGATTTTAAGTTTACCTTCAACATGTGTCAACAACATCTTATTTTGTCATAACAAAATTGATACTTGGGAGTTTCATTTCAATTTTATCTATTGCTAAATCTGTTCACTTGCAAGCCTCTCTCTGAAAGTGAACTCTGATGAGGAAAAGAAGATGATTTTTTCATTACGTCTCAGAAAAAAGATTTACAATTTAGCTTTGGTCTGTGGTTCCTTGAACTTTCCTATTACAAAATCTCCTGACAAGTTTATTCCCCCTCTATGTTAATAGTCATTTAAACAATTTTTTTAAAACTCTTATCTGTTTAAGTAATTTCGCCATGTTGTGATTGTGAAGTCCCAGCTGCACTTTGGGTGGTTTTGAGTTTCTTGCTACTCTTCTGCTTAAGTATCTCCTTGATCTCTGCTTCCCTCTTATCCACAACTTTTATCAGTTCCTTGAAACTCGGTGCTCGTAAACCCCTCCCTGATCGAGATGGCTCAGACACTTCCCCTGCCCTTTCCTCGTCCGCACTTTCTGGTAGCAACCTTTGGTATTGCCAGAAAACCCTCCAGAAGAAGACAGTGAGTGCCATGAAGCAACTGATGCCACAGATAAGGAAGAGTCCCCAGAAACTCTTTAGTGAAAGCTGAGAGTCCTCACTGTTTGAAATCTGCATTGAGCATTCATGCTTGTAGTTAAGCCATTTCCTGTGGATTTTCTCGAGCTCGCCTTCTTCAGATAGTTGCAAGATAGCCGTTGACATGTCTACAGCTAAAGGGGAGTCTCTTTGGAATGCCTGCAACGTCGGTTTCAAGATTCTTGTAAGAAAAGTTGTAGAGAAAGAGCAAAGATAATATATTCGCAAGTAACTTTCTCAAAACCGATTTTACATACGAAACCCCAGCCAGTGCGTGTGAATTCTTGTCCTACTGTACGGAACTTGCAGTTGCTATTTGTCAAAAGAACTTCGATGTAAGGAAGCTCATCTACAATGGCTGCCACACCGCCAGCTTTGGGACCACGAAGCAGAGCAGAAAGGTACTGTTCTTCGTCTTTCAGTGGAACAATCCTCGAAGGAAGTATGTTAAGCTCATTGATTAGATAATTCCGAGCAAAGGTACCGTCTTGAACTCCAATTGGTTCATTGCTCGTTACCAAGCTATCTATTCCTTCAATCCGAGATGTCAGCTGTCGAACGGTTAGGATCGAAGTGAGACTGGCCGTGTAGCTCGAGTTGATGATCAGAACAACGAATAACCAAATGATCAGCACCAGTCTCCCCAATGAACTCACCGTGTTCTCCCCTGAAAGATCAAAAGGTAAAAAGTAAAAACAACTTTACTTCCCTCCAACATTCTGTAAGCTCTGATGTGAAAATCTACCAGGTTACTTGAGTTAGAGCGTACTTACTATGAGAGAAGAACATCGTTGAGAAGCTAAACCTGTAACAATGAAGAGGGGAAGGACAATAAGGTTTAAAGGTAAACTCAAGCTCGGTGTCAAGAACTGGGAAACTAACCAGAAGATGGTAATGAGTTGACGCCTAGGAGGGCCACGGAATTCTTGGTTGAAGCGGTGTTCGAGAATCCAGACCATGGCTCCCACAAAGAGAAAGAAGGCTCCAGTGACAGCCCACATCTCTATAGTGAATGGTTTCAGGAATGACCAAGGACTAGACTTGGCCTCCTTAACCGGAGCCACCACCACAAGCCCTGATTCTATAAACGGTTGTGTGAAATCTACATATCTTGTTCTGTTTGTAACGATTGTGATATCTCCTACAGCTACATCAAACTTCTGAAGGGGAAACATGAGAAAAAAGACAGGTTAGCATCTTCTGAAAGTTGTGAACTTGATTGAGTAATGTAGCTACTCACATCTGCAACCACTTCATTGACGAGATTATCGTAAGAAGGATTTCTCTTCCCGTCTCCATATAGTATATAAGTACGCGGAACAGGATATGGAAGCAATTCAATTGCGGCTTCAAAGACATCAATGCAGTAGCCTCTAACGCCAGGCGGGTTCTTATCCTTAGAAACGTAATCTGTATAGCTCACACGGTTAGGCACCCCGATTTTGAGCGGTTTTCCATTATTAGGAAACACCCAACCACGAGGAGGCTTAGTTACTTCGCCTGGCCATATGATTCCATGAAGACGCTGGTTTGCTGTGGATGTGTTTGGAGGCTTAGAGTACAAGGTCTCCGGATGGACCACAGAGAGACCCGAATGATTTGACCAGTACCCGACTGTGCGTGGACCTGTGCCTTCTAAGTTTAGAACTTCATAAGCCGGGTTAACCCGGTTTCTATCTGAATCAAACTGGATTGGGCCCGTCACACCAGTATGATTCATCCCAAGAATGATCTTCATAAACTTCTCCCCTTCATTGAAAACACTTAGTGCTGATAGCTGAATAGTGCTACCATTTGTTTTGTGTAGATTTGGATCGTTGGAGAAAGTTATTTTATTGTTTTCTCTGAAGAAAACATCGAGGGCACGAGCAACTAACCAAACAGAATCATAAGCGTACATCGCGTAAGAGTTGAAGCCATCATTTGGTCTAAGATTCTTCCATCTCGCTATAAACTGTCTCTTCACACTACTCTCAATTGTGTAATGGCGAAAAGCAACCACTCCTTGCAAGAAATCCATAGTGTCCGAATCCACGTGCTCCATGGAATCCATAGCAGTAGGAAGCCAGTCTGTTGCGATCCAAACATAACCACTTCCCATCATTCCAAGAGATTTAGCCACAGAGAAAACGTTTAAACCAGAGTCAGGATTCACATGAACAACGAAAACCCGAGATTCCATCAGATTAACAGAAACCAACAAGTCCTTGATGGAGCTAGAATCTGCACCAGGAGTAATTGCAGCCTTGTAAGAGATCCTGGAGCGTTTCTTGGCTAATACATCGCCTAGAACAGATATCCCGTTCCTACCACACTCATCATCAACAAATATCGCAATGACTTGTCTCCATCCGGAATAGGATAAAAAATCTGCGATTGCATGCATTTGGAAGTAATCATTCTGCGTGGTGCGGAGGAAATAAGGATATTGCAGAGAGGAGAGAGTCGGATCCGTTGCTCCAAATGACAAGAGAGGTACATGAAGCTCATTAGATACATAGGAGATCATGTGAGCAATCCCTGAAGATTGTGGACCAATGGCTGCAACCACTTTGTTTTCCATCAGCTGCAAAGCTACACCATAAGATGAAACATAATCATCACTCATTCTTTGAGGCATTTTCACAAACTAGTCCTGAGTTAAAAAGTTGTTCCCTTTGGCCACAGTACTAAGAGAGAAGATGAAGAAGAAAGCAGAATATACCTCCCATGGTGCCTATAAATCCACTGCAATTTGAGTCTTGAAAAACAATATTAAGCTTGATGCCCTTAAGTACAGTTTGGTCAGCATTAACATCATCCATTGCCGCTATAAACGCGGGTTTAGCCGCTCTTCCGATAAAAGAATCATAAGTAAACAGAGCTCCGACATTCACAGAGCTTGGCTTCTGTGATAATGGCGGCAAAGAAGAAGTTGAAGACGAGTTTCTTGAGAAATTACTTCTGCAAGCACATTCCTTTGGAACGACCCACAAGACAGAGAGACATAACAACACAACTCTGATTGCTTTCGCCATAGAAACTCCTCTTATCGTCACCAAAAATCTCATCTTTATCACAATTTCCAGCAAAAGCACTGGTTTTTTTCTCTTTGTCCTGGTCTTATAAAACCATTTGGTATATTTGGAGTAACACCTGCGAAATAAACAATGTCCGACATGAATCAAGATTGAGATTAACAGTTAACAAAAGACAAAAAGATGGTCCAGAAATCTGGTGAAAGAAGGAAAGCAAACCAAGAAATCAGGAGTTAGATTCTGTAGAGATTGGTGTACACAGATTTGTGTCTGTATATTTATTTATAATGTATAAAATCAATGTATTTATAAAAACTGGTGCCTACATAAAAATCGGTTCGAATTAAAAAAAAAAAAAAAAAAAAAAAAAAAAAAAAAAAAAAAAAACTGGTGCCTACATGTGAAACTTAGAACTGAAAATAAAGAAGTGTAAGAGGGCCGTCTTAAAGATGGTTTGCAGAAAAAGAAGCAAAAAGCGTAATAAATAATTCAATGAACAGAGAATCAAATGATGATGGCTGACTGGCTGTGATATATGTCAAATAATTAAAACATAAACCATACGAATAATATCATCGGTGATATTTCAAGTTGAATAAAATAAAAAGACAGTGATGACTTAATTCTGCTGAACATGGCAGAAGGAAAAGTGGAAAAGTACATCCATATAAATATCGGATTTTTGAAGAACTTTATTTTATTTTATTAAACTTAATTGAATTTGTAATTAGAAGATCTATTAGATTACAATCTTTGAGATTTTGGGACCAAAACTTGGGGAGACATATGAACTAAAGTATAATAATTTCTTCATAGGGATAATATATGTAAGAACAAAAAGAAACTCAAAAACATGCATTTGAAAAAAAAGAAGAAGCAACCTTGGAATAAATACGAGAAACAAACTGTAGTTAGAGATCCATATTCTTCCGAAGTAAACGAGTGATTGAGCACTAAGTATAAAGAAGAAAGACAGAAAAGAAGACGAAGAGGCAGGAGAAGAACTGTTTCTGAGGTCAAGCAAAGAATAATTCATAATATTCTCTCTTTTTTTCTTTCTTTTTTTCTTCTTACTTTTTTTTTTTGGTGTTTTATGAAATTTTGCAACTTTTGTTTTGGAGTGCCATTTTCAGGAGTGGTCAGTGAAGACGTAGGCCAAGGTGTGGGGTATCCATGCTTTACTTGTGTCCTCATACTATTCGAGAATCAAATTTTTACTTTGGCTCTTATTGGTAACTAGTATCATTTATTAAGATAGTTAATGCATTTTTCTTTATGGTTACAGCGGATTGTTAAATGGTAATTAGGGTAACTACGTACGTATATGGGGAAAAAAATAGTAATTTAAACTTTAAAGTGTGAATATGACAAGTGACAACCTAATTGCTCCAAGGCCGCCTTCGTCTCCTCGACGGTTGTCAAATCAATTTCACGCAAAAAAATAAAAGATATTTTCAGCCACAAATAGTAAAGTAATTGTACTATTGATTTTGGGATTTATATGATTAAAGGTGCATGAAACACATGGACTCGACTATTCTTTGTCTTTAGAGTGTTCATTAAGGAATGTTATAATTAAAGAGCTGCATTTGTTAATTGTTAACACATAATATAATATGCTACTGAATCCACAAATATCTTGTCGGCAATCGTAGGCCTGGGCATTCGGGTACCCGTTCGGATTCGGTTCTTTTTCGGGTATCGGGTCTATTCGGGTAGGGGGTCAAGACCCATTCGGGTATTCTAAAAATTCGGTTCGGGTTCGGGTCGATTCGGGTATTTTAATAAAAAAGCAAAATACCCGAAAATAACCAAAAATACCCGGAATATTTTCGGGTTCGGGTCGGGTTTGGGTTTTTAACTCATATATACCCAAATCTAACCGAAATATCCGATTTCTCGAAAATACATTGGTTACTCTTTACCCAAATATAACCAAAAATATCTAAAATACCTAATATATTCAGATTCATGATTGTAATTTTAGGTATTTCGGGTATTATAAATATAAAAATAACTAATATTTTTAGGTGTATATTTGTATTCGGGTACATTCGGATATTGGATTCGGTTCGGGTTCGGTTCGGGTTTTTTTCAGGTAGGAAGTCAGGACCCATTCAGGTATTTTTAAAAATCGGGTTCGGGTTCGGTTCGGGTATTGTTCGGGTTTTTCGGTTCGGGTATTCAGTTCCGGATATTTTGCCCAGGCCTAGGCAATCGTATGACCAAATTTTTTATTTATTTAGAACAAAATATTCGACCAAAATAAATCTGAACCATGAAAATATACCGTTGATTTTTTCTTTGAATTTTCTCAATTTGTTGTTTGGATGTTTCTGAGGGTAAGGGCCCATTTCATTTTTAATTTGTCTTGTTAAGAGTAATTTAAAAGCCATGCCTTTAACGTATGACGATATATATATACCTCTATGAAGATCGAATATTCGACTTAAAAACATACTTAATCGGGAAAGATACACAATTTATTGACTTCATTAATCTAATCCAAACTCCACGTTCATTGGGTAAATTTTGTGAACAGCTTATAATAATAATGGGCCTGAGATAATAGGCCGTGATGAATATAGATAAATGGGTTACAAAAATAAGGAATTGGCCCATATCATGATGGCTAAAGTAATGGGCCGACAAATAGAGATAATGGGCCGTGAAAGCAATGATTTGAAAGGAGGGATGATTACAGAAGCTGACGATGGATAAGTCTTTTCTGGATAAAACACTCTTCTTCTTCTCTCCATCCTCCTTTGGAGCAGAGCTAAGAGCTCCATCATCAATGGCTTCCTCACTCGTCTCTTCTTTTCAACCCAGGTATTCTTCATATACTACAAACCCTTATGCCGATTCTAGTTTCCTCATTCCTCTAGGCTCTAGGGTTTCATTTACTTGGCATTTCTTTTCAAAATCTCTTTAAATTGGGTTCATGAGCCTCTTAAGTATAAAACAATCTCATTGAATCGGTTCCCATGTTAGTTTTTTATTAAGAAGTCGATGGGAATGTGGACTTGGTTTGCGATTCTTGAAATTTTGGAAATTTGAGTGTGTTATGCGGAACTCCGTGTTTAAAAGCAGGATTCTAGAGGGTTTTTAGCTTTAGCCATGGAATCCGAAACTTGTATAACTATATAGCTCTTCCTTAATCCAACGTTATCTTATTTCCTGTTTCAGTTCCTTTGTATTGGTTTAGATATCTGCTAGAGTTCATGTTTTGTCTGAAGATAGATAACTTCCCTTTTGTTTTAGGTCAGCGTTTTTGGGAGATAGAAATGTGTTCAAGGTCTCAAGCACACCTTTTGCTCAAGTTGGTTACTCCAGTAAGACCATTGAGTGCAAGGAATCAAGGATAGGAAAGCAACCGATCGCTGTACCTTCCAATGTTACCATTGCATTGGAAGGTCAAGACTTGAAAGTGAAAGGTCCATTAGGAGAGCTGGCTTTAACTTACCCACGCGAAGTTGAACTTACCAAGGAAGAATCCGGTTTATTAAGGGTCAAAAAAACAGTCGAAACTAGAAGAGCCAACCAAATGCACGGTCTTTTCAGGTTACAAACTTCTCATCTTTTCTTGTTATCAAATAGTTGCAATGAAGTTTTTGAGGTTAAAAAGATTGTTTGTTCTAATCCTTTTTAACTTTTGTGCGTGTTTTAGGACGCTTACCGATAACATGGTTGTGGGAGTATCAAAGGGATTTGAGAAAAAACTTATACTTGTGGGTGTTGGTTATCGTGCAACAGTCGAAGGGAAAGAGCTGGTGCTGAATCTCGGGTTCTCACACCCGGTTAAGATGCAGATACCGGATAGTCTGAAAGTGAAAGTGGAAGAGAACACAAGAATCACTGTGAGTGGATACGACAAGAGCGAAATCGGGCAGTTTGCTGCTACGGTTAGGAAGTGGAGGCCACCAGAGCCATACAAAGGTAAAGGAGTCAAGTATTCCGACGAGATCGTTCGGACAAAGGAAGGAAAAGCTGGAAAGAAGAAGTGATCTTCATATTTCATTATTATCTCCTTTCAATGTTAATGTGTAGTGCTCAAATCTGTTTAGAAATGAAGATGTTTGTTTTGGGATTCTTGAGATGTTTTTAAAGGAACCCATTAATTGTTTTTGATGCTCTAAGAAATGTCATCTGAATGTTATTTTGGTCCATCTTTAGTCCAAATCCAGAGGTTCTTTAGTGCTTTGATTGAACAAGAACTTAGGCATTTTAACACAAAGTGCCTCATCAAACCGAATTTATAAAAAAAAAAAGAAGATGAATGGAAACAAAATTTAATACTAGTATCTGTTTTTTTTTTTAAATATGACGATAACTCTTTAAAAAACGAAAATTTCCTAAAAATTAAAAATAATCGGAACTAAAACAAAACCCCTGATTGAAGAAATTCTTTTTGGTTTCAGTTCACCGGAGGCAAAAATCATCTCTCGCTCTCAGCTGCGAAGATGCAACCAATCAAAAGATCCAGAAAACATGTTGAAGAAGAGCCAACAATGGCTGAACCTAAAATCAAGTACGATCGTCAACTCAGGTATACATACATACTCTTTTTTTTTTTGTTTCTCTTCGAACTCTACTTCTCTTCTTGTTGGGAGGGAAATTGATGAAGTAATCGTTGATTGATTAGGATTTGGGGTGAGGTAGGTCAAGCGGCTTTGGAAGAAGCGAGTATCTGTTTGCTCAATTGTGGCCCTACTGGCTCCGAGGCCTTGAAGAATCTCGTCCTTGGTGGTGTTGGCTGCATCACCATCGTTGATGGATCCACGGTTCAAATTGGAGACCTTGGAAACAATTTCATGGGTACTGACTCATTTTTGTAAATTCTGCTGGGGGTTTTTGTGGACTTACTTGGGTTATGATGATTTTTTTTTCATGTGAAGTCGATGCGAAGAGTGTTGGGCAGTCTAAAGCCAAATCTGTTTGTGCGTTTCTCCAAGAGCTTAATGATTCTGTTAACGCCAGGTTTATTGAGGAGAATCCAGACACTTTGATTACTACTAACCCATCTTTCTTCTCTCAGTTCACTCTCGTTATAGCCACTCAGGTACCATTGGGCTTCTATTTCCAAAGTTGCAATCTTCTCTAATGATTTGTGTCCTAAAACTGTTCAAAGTCTAGCTCAATCACCATGGATCATGATACCTCATATTCAATGTTTTTTTTAGATTCTCATATGTACCTTTCCTCGTCCTCTTCACTGGATATTGCTTTCTTCGTCTTCTTTTCCTGTGTTATTGTTATTTAAGTCGTTATTTCAACCCCTTTTCGACATTGGCTGGTTGCAGCTGGTGGAAGATTCAATGGTGAAACTTGATAGAATCTGTCGAGAAGCAAACGTCAAGTTGGTTTTGGTTCGCTCTTATGGCCTTGCTGGGTTTGTCCGCATCTCTGTAAAGGTAATTCCTGTCTAGACCCAATTTGTGATAAATAATGGACTACTTTGTTGTAGTTGTGTATTTAAAATGGTATGCCGTGGTTAGGATATTGGCCAATGAGAATATATGCTAAGTTCTGTTCTTTTCTTGTTTATCAGGAGCACCCCATAATTGACTCAAAACCAGATCATTTTCTTGATGACCTTCGCTTGAATAATCCATGGCCTGAACTCAAAAGGTACACTGCTCTCATTTCCTCTCACATTATGTTGTTCTGGCATCCTTTAACATTGTGGTTGTGGATGGACGACTGAGTACTTACTGATATTCTTAATTATTCATTGAACGGCAGTTTTGTGGAGACCATTGATCTAAATGTATCAGAGCCGCCCGCTGCACATAAGCACATACCTTACGTTGTCATTCTTGTGAAGATGGCTGAGGAGTGGGCTCTATCCCATAGTGGTAATCTTCCCTCAACCAGGGAAGAGAAAAAAGAGTTTAAGGTTTAGTTCTTTTTTGTAACTTAGAAAATTCATTAGCGAGCTTGCTTTCTTGTTTTAATTATCTATATCCTTGAATTCTTAGGATTTGGTTAAGTCCAAGATGATATCTACTGATGAAGATAACTACAAAGAAGCCATTGAAGCCGCTTTCAAAGTTTTTGCTCCTCGGGGAATCAGTAAGTAGATATCTTGTTTGGTGTAGGTAGAAACTTGAATTTGGCGCTTCCATGCCACATATGTTTACTGTTTCCATGGTTGAGTGTTAAAGCTGTAGCGATTGTTGATATTGGAGCTAAACTAACAGAAAGCTCTGTCACGGGTCAAATCACAGTATTCTTCATGTTGAAGTTCAACCAAACCTGTTTTCTCTTCCAGGCTCAGAGGTTCAAAAATTAATTAATGATAGTTGTGCTGAAGCGAATTCAAACTCCTCAGCTTTTTGGGTGATGGTAGCGGCTCTGAAGGTTTGAAACTTGAAACCTGCTCTGCCAGAACTCATACTTTCATGTTCATTAGGAAGTGCAAACTGCAACTAAATTTGATTTGAAATGATTTAAAATCATGATACTTGTACATAACCACCTGCAGGAGTTTGTTTTAAACGAAGGTGATGGAGAGGCACCCCTTGAAGGCTCTATACCAGATATGACATCTTCAACAGAGTTAGTGCACTTGTCTCTATGGCACTGAAAGTCACCCTCAGTCTATTTTTCACATTGCTAATGTAGCTGTATGGTTACTCTTTGTAGACACTATATCAACTTGCAGAAAATCTATTTAGCCAAAGCCGAGGCTGATTTTCTTGCCATGGAGGAACGAGTTAAAAACATTTTAAAGAAAATCGGCCGTGATCCGAATAGCATCTCAAAACCAACAATCAAGAGCTTCTGCAAGAATGCAAGGAAACTTAAAGTGAGAATACTAAACTTCCTAACAAATTTGATTTGTATGCTAATGTCAATGTTTTACCTATTGCTTGTTTACTTTTTCTTTCGGAGCATTATCAGAAACATATGATTTGAGTAAAACATAAACCACAATCCGTCCTTTGTAGTTGTGCAGATATCGTATGGTAGAGGACGAGTTCAGCAATCCTTCTGTAACTGAAATTCAAAAGTATTTAGCGGATGAGGATTACAGGTGCGAATTTTCCCTTTTCTTATAAGTACAAAAACATCAAATGATTTGAAAGATGACCTTTCTACAGATGGTTACTCTTTTATCTGTCTCATACATGCCATTAGATGTAAAATTTACTGTATAAGCTATTCATTTAGTTGACGTGAGCTAACCAAACCTTTTAGTTCATCTTAGGCTTACACAGCAGAAACAAATAGATTCTGGATTTAGTTCAGTTTTTTTTCTAGGCTTGCATGTTTAGCTCTTATACTTAATATTGTTACCGTCGCAGTGGTGCAATGGGGTTTTATATTCTTCTTAGAGCTGCGGACAGATTTGCTGCCAACTATAACAAGTTTCCTGGGCAGTTTGATGGGTAAGAAACTCATTATGGCACTAAGCTTAATCTTATTTTTGAACAATGTGTCCCCTTGTTTGGCTATTAACATGCAATACATTTTGGTAGAGGAATGGATGAGGACATTTCTCGATTAAAAACTACTGCCTTGAGTCTTCTTACGGACTTGGGCTGTAACGGCGCAGTACTCCCCGATGACCTCATCAATGAGATGTGCCGCTTTGGTGCCTCAGAGATTCATGTGGTTTCTGCCTTTGTTGGAGGAATCGCATCTCAAGAAGTCATCAAGGTTCGATTCGATTCATATTTCCTTCTCATTGTTTCAAATACAATTGTCTTATGGGGAAGTCGCTGCTTCTGGACATGCATACCGAGATGATTGAATACGTAGTTGTCTCTCTCTATCTTTGTTTGCAGCTTGTCACGAAGCAGTTTGTTCCAATGTTGGGGACTTACATCTTCAATGGCATTGATCACAAGTCTCAGTTATTGAAATTGTAGAAGATCTTTCCTTACACATTGGCTTGAAACAGAGAGAAATAGCTCTATCATATCTATTTATTCTTCTCTGAGTTGAAAGAGATTCTTTTTGCGGCTACTGGGAAACAAACTGTTCAATGACAATTCAGCCGAGACAATTCGACTCTGAGTTTTCCAACATATTGCTTTGCTTTGTCCTCTCTTAAGGTTATAAATAGGAATTTGAAGGTTTCATATACACTTATACAGTATGTAACTTGGGGAAACGGCCTTTTTCAACCTCAACTATTCGCTGGCGGGTGATTCCTGATTTAACAACGGACACGAGTCGCTTTGGCAACTATAGCGGTTTCTCATTCAAAATCGAAACCTGAACTAATGCAAATGAGCCGATTTCAACACGACGCGAAACAGTGTTAGTCCGGAAGTTAACGGTTGCTCAACCTTGGGTAATTCTCTCTCTACATCATTCAACAAACCATGAAAATAAAATCAAATAACCTTGAAAACCATTAACTTCTGAACTAACATTGTCTCGCGTCGTGTTAAAATCGGCTCATTTGCATTAGTTCAGGTTTCGATTTTGAATTATTTTTGGGTTTGGATTAAAATCGACTAGAGATCATAGTTTGGGTTGGAAAAACCCGCCAGCAAATAGTTGAGGTTGAAAAAGGCTATTTTCCCGTATGTAACTTTGACCAGAATCAATGAAACAAGTCTCGTAAAATGGGCCAAGAGTAAGCCCATTCTCCACATGACTCTCATAAAATGGGCCACAGTAAGCCCATTCTCTAAATGATTCTAGTCGGCGAAAGGGGTAATGTGACGATTTCTGCAAATCATCATACAAAGTACAAACGACAAAAAATTGCATTACGTTAACATCAAAAGTTACTATCAATAAAAATGGGGTCCAAGAATAAGATCAATCAAAATGGAATATTAAAATTGTCTAAAAGTTAATGGGCATCAAAGAATCAATAACATCAAAAGAAAAGAAGGAGAAAAGATAAGAACCACAAATCCAAATTTAGGGATTTGGGGGCAATAAAGACAAATGGCATATGCATGAATAATAGAGGCCATTGAAGCTCGGTGGGTTTCACTCGTTTTACTACCATGGCAATTTTTTTTTTTTTGGTAAACATGTGAAGAAACCATGGCATTTTGTTTTCCATATAAAAGTATAATATAAACCTTTTTTTTTCTTATGCATTTGTTTTAATATGTATATATAAGCACATTTCTTATGCATAGTCTTGTGAACTTCTTATGTCGAACGCAGCCGACATTAGCGTCTGTCGCTTCCATCTACATTGCATTTGAATTTTGTGAACAGCATTTGACAAAAGAAAAACTCTAACTTTTTTTTTTGTCAAAAAAAGAAAAGCTCTAATGATGCGAAACGAATCTTGTAATAGCATATCTTAAAGAATCATCACGCTTAAGAATAACAGTCTAAGATAGAACTTTGTTAACGCATTATATATGCTAATGACAATACTGATATTGATCTACTATACAACATTACAACTCACATACACACACTATCGGTATGAACTTTTTTTTTTTAATCCGGTATAAACTTATATTAATGCAAAATATAGGTTAGAAATCATAAAAATCCTAACAAATCTAGTGTGTATTTAGCAATTTAATTTAATCTTTTCAGTTGAAGCTTCAATCAAACCCATAGTTTGCTCATACATATTAAAAGCACTTACACTTAAATTAAAAGGAAAAAAAAAGTGAAGATCTTCTAGTTTCAGTTAAATGTTGTTGCTTTATATTCATACTTAATTACAAGTTGAATACGTAACCAAAATAAAAGAACACTTTAATTAAGATGAACATAGAAGTTTCCTTAATCATGTTTTCAATCATGAGATTTGACTAAACACTTTTTTTTTCTTGAGAAGATTCTAGTTTCAATGTAAAATAATTGATTCGACTTAGATCATCTAATTTCGATAATTTTGACCCAAGTGGTTGCTTTTTTTCTTTCTTTTTTTCCTTTTGGTATCTACATAATATGTGTAAACTTGATAGGAAAAAACGATTAAAAAAAGAGAGACCGGTTTCTGAAAAATGAGTTAGCAACAAGAAACAGATGGATGGATGGAAATGAGATGTCAGCTTTAAAGGGGTTTGCTTGAAGAAGAGAGTGACCAAACTTAGACATTGCATTAGGTAAAGTGGCAGTCTCCTCTTTCAAGCAAAGCACCTAACTTCTACCATCCTCTCCTCTCTCACTACCAATTCATTGATTCTCCAATATACCAATTTAAACAGAACATAACCGACCGGTCGGAAGATTTGGGTTAGTGATTGAACTAAAAAGTAAAATTCAGGTTACACGACCCGTACCTTTCATTATGATCATATGGAGAGCGTCAATGTCCATCGGTTGCCAACGGTGAATACTTAAATGGCACTCTCTCATTTCTCTAAATTATTGGTGGCCATACATCTATGTGTATAATAATGTACAAGTATTAAAGCATGCATGTGTCTACTTCACTTTTATGGTTATGGAAATTTTAAGCTTTTTGGCTTCCTCTTTGGTACACCAAAAATCACTATATCAATCGGTTGGCTTATGTAAGAGACTTGAAAATGGCTTCTTCTTTTTTTATAGACAAAATTGACTCCAATTTTTTTAATTTTATGAAAACTATCTTTAAAAAAAACAGAAAAGAATTGCTAAAATTATTGCCATATAATTTGTTACACATTCATCTACCCACCTATTAAAAAATCTATAACTATAGGACATTACTTTTGAGGGGAAATAATGTGTGTAACATATCTATAAGACTATAACATAAAAATCTGTAAAATATATGTGTATATATATAGACAAACATGTTTGAAATAAAACCATGTGGTTTGATTAACACTTTAACAGCTATTATGACACACCATACACGTTATACTTGACCACCACTCCCATTCTCAAATTATAAGACCATAAAATAATTTTCTTTATTCACTGAAAAAAAAATATCAATGATAGATCTGAAGCTTATTAACATAAAATAAAAGTGGATAACATTGATCCAATCAATTCATTGCAGTCTCTTTGTTTGTTATTCAAAATAGCACCGACCTTTTGAATGATCACATGCCATGAGCACAGCCATCGATGGAATATTACGTGAAGAAAACAAAAACTTGAATATTTCCTCACGATTTAGTTCAGAAACCTGGTTGAGAAAAAGAATGAGAGTCCACCTAAACATATATACAAAATACAGTGTTATATTTAATAGAAATAGATGTGTTACAACATATATATGTGTTCTCTAGGACTGAAAAGATGTCTTTTGAACTGATTTTCATAATAATTCTAAGACATAGGGAATTGAAAATGGCATCAACTGATAAACTGACTTTGTATAATCTAAACGTAACTTGGTTAAACGTAGAGAGCATCTTTACACGAAATATTTTTTAGAAAAATCAAGTGAAGAATTAACAATGACCAGTATTGTCGAACAAAATAAAGCTATCCACTAAAACTAAGATGTAGAAAACCCCAAAACTAAACCTAGGGACAGTACATATTATATCAAACGGGAATTATTAAAATTCAAGAACAATCGATGGCCAAAAGTCATACATGTGGCATCATTTTGGACATAAGTTACACAAAACTCACAAACATACATCAATGGATTGTAAAACGTTCATGATGACACGTGGAAGAAGCTCGTGAGGTGAGACCCACTGTAGTCGTTATATTTTGGGATACTGATCTTGCAGTGAGCCTTGTGATGCTGATGCAAAACAGAAAGCATCACATGATCGTTAGTAGTCTGTTCAGTCGCAGAATCTCCCTAATGAACTCAAATGCATTTATTTATTTTGTAAGTGATCATTTTGAAATATTTTCTACAATTAAACGTGCATGTTCACGTAAAACAATTTATATATGGATCTATGTTTTACTCAATATTATGTGACGACAAAAGACAAAAACACACACACACACACAAAAAAAAAAGATTAAGTAGCAGTTGTCATAAATAATCGACTTTTTTTTTTTGGAATAACACGATATAGTCATATAGACATACAAAAGTGGAGTCAATCGGTCGAAATGGACGTGAAGCCATAAACGATGGCCATCAAAACATAACAAGTTGTGTTAAACTAAATCTAAACGAATGTGATGAAGCATTAATGGGTTACACACTATACATGAAAGATAAAACTAACGGCGTTGGTTCGTAAAGTGCACGTGAAAATGAATGTACGTATACCCCTTATTTATTTTTCAACCATTGAATATTCAATTACTATTTACTAACCAATCTAACTCACCACCTATTATGCCCATGTGGCGAGGACCAGCCCTAAGCTAGCTAAAGTAGGAGTCAACCAATTAAAAGTGCCTCTAATTCCAATATATCAAATCGCTACGCATAAACATATACCGTATGTGACATACCTATTAAGGTATATGTAGATAGGCTATTTACATATCACAAGCTGGAAAACAAATAAATTCCATCTAATATGTTGTTTTATATCAACAAGTTTTATCTAATTTATTAAAAGACCAAAAATCGTGATGCCATGTGGCGATTGATATTTGCTTCCATGTTTATTATTATTTTTTTGTCATGGAACCAAACTATAGGTTTTATCGTGATGCCATGCTTTTTTACAGTTTGTAATGAAATAATGGTAAATTTATAGTATAAGTAAAAAAAAATCCCAAACATAATGCGTTTTCTGTTTTGTCAATGACATAATGCATTTTGTTTGTATCATAGTGATTGGTGAATAATGGTATTTTGAATTTACTGGCATTATTAATCGGTGCAGAGCGGTTACAAATAAAGAGGTGGTGTGGTAACTTGGTAAGTATCCTATATTTATTTGGTTAAAATAATAAATACTATATGACAAAAAAAAAAAAGAAGTTATGAGGGACAGTTTGGTAAATATCTAAAAAATATTGGTCAGTTTAATAAATTGGAAAGTAGAGACGGTTAAGAAGTCGTTCTGATTTCGTCTCTCTTCTCTTTAACGTCGTTCTCGTTCCTCTCTCTCTCTCTCTCTCTCCAATTTCCCTGCGAAAATCAAAGAGACTAACACAGAGAGCTTCTTCGATTTTCTCTCGATCTGTAAAATCTCAGATTTTGATTTTGGAAAAGATTTTAGCTCTTCTTCTTTGTTGCTGGGTCTATTTCTGGGTCTCGAACTGATTTATAGAGTTAGGTTCTCCGATGATAGAGCTCATCGGCTTGAGATAGCTACTGAGAGTTCTGGATTTATCTTTATCTTGAGACGAAAAATGTCGACGAAGAACAAAGTAGAGTATACTTCTAGAAGCTTCGTATCGAGAAAATGGACGATATTACTCTGCTTGGGAAGCTTCTGCGTCGGAATGTTCTTCACCGATCGGTAAATTTACGAAATTCTCAAAACTGATTCTTTCTTTCTTTCGTCTTCATCTTCTCGTTACTCTGATTCTTTGTTTCATGAATTTTGACCTTTTTGAGTCAATTCACGACTCAGTTTCGTTTTAATTTGAGATCCTGAGTTTCTAATTTATCTTTAAGCTCTCTAAATTTAGCCTTTTTCAGAAAAAAATACTCTTTTTTTTTTTTGTGTGTAATCAACAAAGTTAATTACTCTTTTAATTAATGGCTTTGCCTACTAATTCACTATCTTTGAGACTTCAAAAACATGACTTTGTTGTTGTTATTGTTTGCAGGATGTGGAATATTCCGGAATCTAAAGGCATGTCTCGTCCATCTGTAACCGAAGCTGAGAGATTGAAGTTGATCTCTGAAGGTTGCAATCCAAAAACTGTGAGTGATGATGGATTTTTTAATCTTGGTGTCAAATTCGATTATGAAACTCTTGTGTTTTATATTCCATCTGATCTGATTGGTTTCTCCATTAGCTTTACCAGAAAGAAGTCAAAAGAGATCCTCAGGCTTTGTTTGGAGAAGTAGCCAATACACATATTGCATTACAGTAAAGTTTCGATCTTGTGTTGTATGATTTCAAATACAATATAGAAGTTTTGATGTTTAACAATGTCTTGTGTTGTTACCTGCAGGACATTGGATAAGACCATCTCAAGCTTAGAGATGGAGTTGGCTGCAGCAAGGTCAGTTCAGGAATCTTTACAAAACGGTGCTCCTGTATCAGATGATATGGGGAAGAAGCAACCTCAGGGAAAGAGACGGTTTTTGATGGTCGTTGGGATTAACACAGCTTTTAGTAGCAGAAAGAGAAGAGATTCTATTAGAGCAACGTGGATGCCTCAAGGTTTTTATAACAGTTCAGCCTCTTCTGGATTCTTATTGACATCTTTATCCTAGATTGTTGTATCTGATTAAAAAGGTTTTTTTTTAGGTGAAAAAAGGAAGAGACTAGAAGAAGAGAAGGGGATTATCATCCGATTCGTCATTGGTCACAGGTGAGATTTGTTTTTCCTTTAGTTTCTGATGTGAGTTCCATTTTGGTTCTCTGTGTAGTGTATACTAATGATGTATGTCATTGATTCTATAGTGCCACGACCGGGGGAATTCTAGATCGAGCTATAGAAGCTGAGGACAGGAAGCATGGAGATTTCTTGAGACTGGTATAGTTCTGATTTTAGTTCACAGTTAAAGAATTCCAAGGCTAGCTCTTATCTTCATTTCATTGCTCCTTGTTTTTGATAGGACCATGTTGAAGGGTACCTAGAGTTGTCAGGCAAGACGAAAACTTACTTTTCTACAGCATTTTCCATGTGGGATGCAGATTTCTATGTCAAAGTAGATGATGATGTTCATGTCAATATAGGTAAGTTCTAAAATCTTCTTCCCTCAATTATGTAAGGAAAACGAGTTGAGTTGGTTTTATGTGATTTTGGCATACATTATACTGGCAATACTAATGGGTTCAATGTTTCACTGAAATGTCTGCAGCAACTCTTGGGGAAACTCTTGTCAGACACCGGAAAAAACCACGGGTCTATATTGGTTGCATGAAATCTGGCCCTGTCCTCTCTCAAAAGTAAAACATCTTCCAGTTTCCTCCTCCATATCATTTTATATACTGGTTCTTCCTTTTGTTAAGTCATGTTGGTTTTATGGAGCAGAGGGGTGAGGTACCATGAGCCAGAGTACTGGAAATTTGGTGAAAATGGGAACAAATACTTCCGTCATGCTACTGGACAATTATACGCCATTTCAAGGGATTTGGCTTCTTATATATCAATCAATCAGTAAGATGAAGATGTGATTACATTTTATCCGTAGCTCAGCTGTTAACTCATGTATCTCTTCGTTCTTATACATGTTAAATGTTTCAGGCATGTTCTTCACAAGTATGCGAACGAAGATGTTTCGTTAGGAGCTTGGTTTATTGGGATTGATGTTAAACACATTGATGACAGAAGATTATGCTGCGGAACTCCTCCTGGTAAGTCTTAAGATTTTTTTCGTCTCCTGCTTGATGTGATACTTTTTTAGATGCTTCAAAAATCAATGTACAGATTTTGAGAACTTAGAAAAAACGTCAACATCTTTGGTTTTGTGCACCTAACTACAATAATATCTGTTTTAAAGCAAAAGGCTTAAAGTGAAGAGACCTTAACCTATATAAAGAGATGACTCGTCCCTATCAAAAATCTCTACTGATACAAAGTCTTACCAAGAACCTAAATGTTTTAAATTTGACAATAACATCAAATCTTACTTCTTGTTTCAAATCTGAAACATGCTGCAAACGTACTCAAAAGATCTTAAAAGATTCAGTTTTGGTATTTGCAGATTGTGAATGGAAAGCACAAGCTGGAAACATCTGTGTAGCATCATTCGACTGGAGCTGCAGTGGAATCTGCAGATCAGCAGATCGCATCAAAGAGGTTCATCGACGTTGTGGTGAAGGCGAAAAGGCTCTTTGGAGTGCCACATTTTGACATATAAACAGAGGAATGATAAAAACATAACTGTTTTGCTCAGCCCCCAAAACAGCTCAAAGATCAAGAGGAAGGTTCAGAGATACAATTCCAAGAGATATCCACTCTTGTATTCATAGGTATATAGAAGAGGCAGGATTAGAGATAAGTGAGAAAACCTCTGGCAAGAATCGCGATTGCGTATTGCGATTGTGGCGTTTCCATTTTGATAAAAGGAAACTGATCACTGCAGCGAACGCCCCTGCTGTTTTGTTCGTTTTGGGTGGCTTGAAGATGGATTTTTACATCAAAAACAAAACACTATGCCCTGATTCTTTTGGCTCCAAAATACTATTGCATAGACAGAAATCGGATTCTATGTAATAAATAACCTCTCTGGAAATCATTAGGCACCACAATAAACTTGTCAAACTTAACAATGTCTCTGAAATCACTTTTGAAAAGTATAATTTGGGAAAGTAGGATAAAATTAGAGACTTTTATTTGTTGGTCACATACTCACATGTCAACACGCAGACACTTAGTTCTTTTGGTGGTACTAAAGGTTTGGGTTTTGGTCGTGTCAGAGTCCCGAAAAGCGACTTCTGACTCGAAAGTCGAAACCCTTGTGAGAGAACTTGGAGATGCCGAAGAAGGTAACTCCGACGAGTACTGGGACCGGTTTATTGAGCTATTCTGCAGAATCTGAGGGTCAAGTCAAGTGGTCTCTCCTCTCTCATTGCCTTATCTTATTAAAGGTCTGGTTCTCTTTTACTTTCTCGATTCTCCTCCATGTGTGTCTACCAAAGTTTTGGTTTTTGTTGTTGTTGGTGTCTGAATCCGAATGTGAAGTAGTCGTACACACCCTAATCGAAATTTCCAAGATCAAACTTAGTTGTTGATCCAGGTATATATTGAAAATTACGTTCAGAGAGGTCGAATCAACGGATTTTTTAGTTGTAGTGAAGCTTTAATTGATCAAAATTAAACACTTGAAGAAGAATGTGGACAAAAAAAAAGAGAAACTGAATAAGAAAAAGTTTAGTATTAATCTTCTTGGAGTGTTTTGTTTCTCTGATGTTTAACGGATGCGTTCACTGTTTTGCATTTGCTACTTAGCTATTAACGGGATCTTATCGATGAATTAGTATACTCATGCTCATGCTCGACACATGTAGAGATGTACTAGTTTTGGTGACTCAACTTATTTTCTTGAATAAGAAGAATATACAGAGAGGCATTGTCATATAGAGAGCCCAAAATGGAAGGAAGTTTGGTTAATCCTTAGGAGCTAGCCGTGTGTCCCTTAGTATCTTTCTCACCACAAATTAGATAGGAACACTCGTTTGGTTACAAATTTTTGTAATAAATAAATTATTACCAGTTAAGATTCTCTTGTTCTTGGAAAGAAAAATAAGATATGTTATTACTACCAGGGTTGCACAGATAAGATTTTCCAGATTTAAGAGATATTTTACCAGTTTTACTTGTGGACTTTCCAGGTGTGAGTAATGTTATACACGTATCTACATGAAGAGGAGGATATTAATATCCATTTATGAGAAAAGAAAAAAGGCTACAAAATAAGTTGGCAAGTTTAACTAAGTGAAAAAAGCTATGGCGGAAACAACGAGTTGGATCCCTGTATGGTTTCCTGTGATGGTTTTGGGATGTTTTGTTCTGAATTGGTTGGTTAAGATGGTGAATGTGTGGCTCTATGAGTCCAGCCTTGGGGAGAACAGGCAATATCTGCCACCAGGTGATTTGGGTTGGCCTTTCATTGGTAACATGTTGTCGTTTCTCAGATCGTTCAAGACTTCTGACCCTGATTCCTTCACCAGCACTTTAATCAAAAGGTTATCTATCTTTATAGCTACAAACCTTTAGTAACTCATTCTCTCTATCTCCAAGTTTTCTTGTGGTCGAACCATGTTATGCATTGGCTTTGATTTCAACACTTTTATTTTTATCAATCTCGTCTTCTAGTCCCTAGGTCGAAAGAATCTTGTAGTGGATCCATGTTATACCTTGTTTTGATTTTGGGACATAATTTTGTTGTCAATGATGTGAAGGTATGGACCTAAAGGTATCTATAAAGCACACATGTTTGGGAACCCAAGTATAATAGTAACAACACCAGACACTTGCCGGCGTGTGCTGACAGATGATGATGCATTCAAGCCAGGTTGGCCAACATCTACAATGGAACTCATTGGAAGGAAGTCATTCATTGGTATCTCATTCGAGGAACACAAGCGGCTCAGGCGCTTGACTGCTGCTCCAGTCAATGGCCATGAAGCCCTCTCTACTTACATACCGTACATTGAAGAAAACGTTATTACCGTTCTTGACAAGTGGACTAAAATGGGAGAGTTCGAGTTCTTGACTCATCTGCGTAAGCTTACCTTTAGGATCATCATGTACATCTTTCTCAGCTCTGAGAGTGAGAATGTAATGGATGCATTGGAGCGAGAATATACCGCTCTTAACTATGGAGTTCGAGCAATGGCAGTCAATATTCCTGGATTTGCTTATCATAGAGCACTCAAGGTCTAAATAAAACCACCCTTTTATACTTTGCTAAATTTTCTTTCGTTTGGAAGATTTTGAAGATCGTTATTATTTATTTTACAGGCGAGGAAAACACTTGTAGCTGCCTTTCAGTCCATAGTGACTGAGCGCAGAAATCAAAGGGAGCAGAACATTTTACCAAATAAGAAAGATATGTTAGACAATCTTCTTAATGTTAAAGATGAAGATGGAAGAACTTTGGATGACGAAGAAATTATCGATGTTCTTCTGATGTATCTTAATGCCGGTCATGAATCCTCTGGCCACACCATTATGTGGGCTACCATTTTTCTACAAGAACACCCTGAGTTTCTTCAAAGGGCAAAGGTAAATGGAGAGAAAATTAACTTATTCTTATTTCCGGACTGACTCATACGGTAATTTGTGTTTTGCATATGATGGTACTATAGACAGAACAAGAAATGATCCTGAAAAATAGGCCTGAAGGTCAAAAAGGTCTAACTCTAAAAGAAACCCGGCAAATGGAGTTCTTATCGCAGGTTAGATTTTGGTCGCCTATGAGTTTAGCGCAACAGAGACTTTGTTGGCGAATTGTTTAAGGTGATTTGAAAGAGGTGTTTCTTAACTAGGTTGTAGATGAGACACTTAGAGTCATAACATTCTCACTCACTGCGTTTCGGGAGGCAAAGACTGACGTCGAAATGAATGGTTAGTATAAATGTAAATACATGACTTATATGAAATACAAAACACCTTTCTAAACGCAACTAAGTATTTAGCCTGATTCGATTAAACTTGCAGGCTATTTGATCCCAAAAGGTTGGAAGGTTTTGACATGGTTTAGGGATGTCCACATTGACCCTGAAGTCTATCCGGATCCAAGAAAATTTGATCCTTCTAGATGGGATGTAAGTTAAGTGTTATATCATTTTACATTGTTCGAACCATAGAAATTTGAATTCATTTTGAATGTTTGGAGAAAATTTGCAGAATGGTTTCGTACCAAAAGCTGGTGCGTTCCTTCCTTTTGGTGCTGGAAGCCATTTATGCCCAGGAAATGATCTCGCGAAGCTCGAGATTTCAATTTTTCTTCATCATTTCCTCCTGAAATATCAGTAAGACTTACAAAGTTTGAATCTTTAAATCAATATCTTTCAGTCTTATGTTAATATATTCATGGAGATTGATATTCGCAGGGTGAAACGGAGCAACCCCAAGTGTCCAGTGATGTATTTGCCTCACACCAGACCAACTGATAATTGCTTGGCAAGAATTAGTTATCAGTAAAACATTAGATTTTCATCTTATCCGTTAAGTTCTAATGAGATGCCGTTAAGTTTGGTTTATCAGTTATAGAGTTCGTTAACTCTTTAGTAAAACAATCGTTGTCAAAAATAAAAGTTAAAACGGTATTGTGACTATATATATATATATACATTTTTTTTTTTCTCTCGAAACTTCATCAGACTACTTACTCTGTTCCATGAAACAGAGCTTTGTTGTGTTCATTTGCTATATATCTTAATAGTTTGCACAAGAAAAAAAAAAACTTCATAGGTCCTGATACATTTTCTTTAAGGTGCTTTGAGATAAGCTTAAATATGTAAATAAAAAAAAGTTAAAGGAGAGAATAAGCCCACACAGGCACACACCACACCCTGACAGTACTGTCCACTATCTGCTTTGATACAAAGACACACAGACAAAAAAAAACAGCTCGGAGTCCTTTTGTGTATGGACCGTTGTTTGATGATAATAATAATAATACTATTAAGAGACTTTGGTTTTTTTTTTTGGTTCTCTTCCTTAAAGAAAACAGTATAGACAGAAGAAACTTTACAGATCAGAGGATCCAATGTCGAGATTCTCGCAACTAAGCCCTGAAATTGATCAATCTCTGCTCTTTGTTTCCTTCATTTGATTCCCTTTTCTGGGTCGTTGTTTCCTTATCCTGAATCCTCCTTATATTGAATCCTCTGTTCTGTGTCAAAAACCTAAAAAAGGTTGAAACTTTCCTAAAAAAATGGCGACTAGAGGAAGCAGATCGGAGAAAGTTAAGAGGATTTTCCAGCAATTCGACGGGAATCATGATGGTGGGCTTAACCGAGAAGAGATGGCGGCTCTTGTCGTAGCTGTTAACCCTAGGGTTAAATTCAGTGACGAACAGATCAACGCGATTCTCGATGAAGTTTTTCGAACTTACGCTGAATTCATCGATCCAAACAAAGGTTTGACCTACGACGGTCTTCTACGTACTTACGACGACGGTGCCGGAGATGTTGACAGAGATTTCGACGCATTAGGGCTTGAGTTAAACGCTGATGAGTCGATTAAAGACTCTGACGTGGCTTCGTCTTCTTCGATTACTGATGAGAGAGCTGTTGAGGCACAGAAGAAACAGAGAACTGCTGCTTGGGCTGTTTCGCCGAATCATGGTATCGTTTTTGACGAGACGTGGAAGTTAGTTGATGATTTGGAGATTCTGGTGAAGAGATTGAAGTCGAAACAGGAGAAAGATGGGAAATTGAAAGCTGATAATAACAATAACAATAACAATGTTGATGCGTTTTCTGATGCTGGATGGTCTAGAGAGTTAGGTCCGTCTTCTGAGATCTCTGAGAAGAGAATCTATTGGGAAGAATCGAGTCATGATTATGGAGTGTTTGTGAAGGAATTAGGTGTTTTGAGAAGTAAAGCTGATGGAGCTAGATCTAGGGAGGAAGCTTTTGATGGACATATGGCGATTGGTAGGGTTTTGTATGAGCATCAGTTGTTTAAAGAAGCTCTTGTTAGCTTCAAGAGAGCTTGTGAATTGCAACCGACTGATGTGAGACCTCATTTCAAAGCTGGGAATTGTCTTTACGTTTTGGGGAAATGCAAAGAGTCGAAAGATGAGTTTTTGTTGGCATTGGAAGCGGCTGAGTCGGGCGGGAATCAGTGGGCTTATTTGCTTCCTCAGATTTATGTCAATCTCGGTATCGCGCTTGAAGGCGAAGGTATGGTTTTGAGTGCTTGTGAGTATTATAGAGAAGCTGCGATTCTATGTCCTACGCATTTTAGAGCCTTGAAGCTGCTAGGTAGTGCGTTGTTCGGTGTAGGAGAGTATAGAGCAGCGGTTAAGGCCTTAGAGGAAGCTATATACTTGAAACCGGATTACGCAGATGCTCATTGTGATTTAGCTTCGTCTTTGCATTCAATGGGTGAAGATGAGAGAGCTATCGAGGTTTTCCAGAGAGCGATTGACTTGAAACCTGGCCATGTTGATGCTTTGTATAATCTCGGCGGGCTTTACATGGATTTAGGTAGGTTTCAGAGAGCTTCGGAAATGTACACTAGGGTCTTAGCAGTATGGCCAAACCATTGGCGTGCTCAGCTCAACAAGGCGGTTTCTTTGTTAGGTGCTGGAGAGACCGAAGAAGCGAAACGAGCACTTAAGGAAGCGCTGAAACTGACAAACCGGGTTGAATTGCATGATGCGATATCTCATTTGAAACATGTGCAGAAGAAAAAGGGTAAAAAGAATGGGAATGGTAATGGAGGAGAAGGTCCATTCATCGTCGTGGAACCTTCCAAGTTCAAGACTGTGGGTGAGAAGACGACTCTGAGACCGGATTTAGCCACGGCTCTTCAAATTAGAGCCTTTCAGAGAGTTACAAGGCTTGGGAAATGCGATGTGGAGGCTGTGCGAAAGGAGATGAGAGACAACGATGTTCCTGTTTCGTATTCCGGAAGCGGTGGGCCAACAAAATCTATTAGGAAACCTAATTTAGAGGAGATTCTACGACGTCTGCTCAGTTCCTTGAAACCTGACACTTTTCAAGGAGCGATTAAGGCTATAAACGAGAAAATTCTCTCTCTTCTTGATGACTCGGGGTCGGGAAGAGTTGATATGGGTATGTTTTATGCAGTGATTGCTCCTTTATGCGGTGGACATTCAGACAAACGGAAAAGAGTTGCTTTCGATGCGCTTCTTTGGAGACCCGTAAACGAAGGAAGCTCTCAGATTACAAAAACAGATGCAGTCAAATACATTAAACTGTTGAGAGCTATTTACATTCCATCACATGGAATGAGTGAAATGTTAGAAGTTCACGGGGAAGAAGAAGCTGATTCCTCAATGACAGTGACATTTAATCAGTTTTTAACCATGTTCGACGATCCAGATTGGGGATTTGGTATCATGACTACGATCCTTAAACTGGAGGCAAACGATAGAAACCGTCATGGAAACCAAGTTTGCTCGGTTTGTCGGTATCCGATAATCGGATCCCGGTTTAAGGAAGTGAAAGCCCGGTTTAGTTTGTGTAACCAGTGTTACAGTGAAGGGAAGGTTCCTCCTTCGTTTAAACAGGAGGAATACAAGTTCCGAGAATATGAGAGTGAAGCTGAAGCCATGAAAGCTAAGTGTGTCTGTTTCTCGATGCAGTCTCATAAAAAACCGATTGCCACTTGATAGAAGAAACAAAGAAACTAACTCATCAAGTGTTTACTCGAGTCTTTGTGTCTAATTTGAAAATTGTAACACTTTCTTTTTTAACTTGTGTGCATAGTTTCAGGTAAGTGTATGATGTTGAGGCTGCACAATGTTGTTTTGGTAAATCACGCAATTGCGTTATAGACCAATTTCGGTTTGCAAATTTAGAATTGGATTTTCTATTTCAGACTCTCTTTTTTTTAACTCTTAAACTTCTCTGGTTTAGGTTTCTCAAAATACCTTTTTTCCTGTTTCTTCTATACCCAATAGCTTACAAGTTACAACATTTCTTTGATGAAATCAAGATTAAGTGTGTCCTTGACGATGAGAAATAAACCGAGAAATAACACAAGCATGATTCCAGACGACATAATCCCTTGTTCCACCTCTAACGGTAATTTCCTCCCGTCTCGAACCGCTTCCAATAAGATCAGAGCCAAAGTTCCACCATCAAGAGCTGGTAAAGGCAACAGATTGATCACTGCAAGGTTTAGATTCAGCAATGCTGCAAACTGGTAAAGCCCGTCCGCGTTTGATCTCGCCACTTCAGCTCCAACCGCAATGATCGCCACTGGACCAGCGACTTTACTAGCGGTTTGAGAGAAGTTCAAGAAAGTCTGTTTCAAACTGTCCAAAACATTGTAAGAGAGCCCAAAGAACTCTCTACCGGCGAAACTAAGAGTTTCCGGTATGTTCTTCGGTCTCACCTTAGAGAATCTAACATTCGGTGATAACTGAACACCGACTTTCCCCGTTCCATCGAAACTCTTGTCTGGCGTGATCCGGATTTCGAAATTCTCCTTCCCTCTTTCGATCCTGAGCAACACATTGTGCTCCGGATTCCTCTTCACGACATCAACGACTTTAGAAACCGAATCAGAACCGGAATTAGATAGCTCAGTACCATCAACGGCTAAGATAACATCTCCCGGAAGCAATCCATCACGAGAAGCAGCAGAGAAAGACTTAACGTCTGGAACAAGAACTCCAGGAAAAGATTCTTGAACTGGTAATCCAACAGATACCACTTGAGTAAAGATTATAGCGTAAGCGAAGATAACGTTAGCGACAATTCCAGCTGAAACAACAATCACTCTATCCAAAATCGGTCGATTCTTGAGAAGATTTTTGTCGTCTAGAGGGATTCCACTGTCGGGATCATTATCAGGGAATCCAACAAATCCACCTAAAGGAAAAGCCCTAAGAGAGTATTCGACATTGTTGGAATTGAATTTAGCTAGAATCGGACCAAACCCTATCGCAAATTTACTCACATGGATACCTTGAAGAGAAGCAGCTAAAAAGTGACCGGTCTCGTGTACGACGATAATCGCAGCGAGAACAGCGGAAGCTTCGAGTACTGATTCGAAACTTCCGAAATCGAATCCAGCGAGAGCTCGTGTTCTGTAATATGGGTATCTCTTGTTTCTGAGTAAAGCTCTGTTCTTGGTGCCGTAGAAGCTATGATTCGATAGAGTGGAGAGATTGGTGGAAAGATGAGATTTTGGAGGAAAATTTGAAGTGGGATTGTTGAAAGTAGAGAGGAAGTGAGGAATTCGATGAGAAATTGGAGAAGAAGAAATGCTTAATAGCATGATTTCGTGAGGTTTTGAGAGTTTAGAGTGCGGAGAAGAGAAACTATAGAAGCCATTGAAAAACAGAGCAGATAACGAAAAAACATTAACGATCTGTGGATAGGATTGACCACAACGTATCAACACAACAACAGTCTCGTTCCAATTTTTTTTTGTTCTTTGGTATTTGAAAATTTTTAATTGGACAAATTCACAGTTCTTCTTACATGTCAACCAAACTGTATTGAAACTTATGCAAGCCTTTGTGGGCTCCTATGATATCACTTAGGCCCAATTTGAACCTCCGGGCCCAGTAAGAATGTGTACTTTTCAGAGAAGCTCACAGATTCGATTCGAACTACCCAAACCCATTTGACAAATATATGTTGATAGGATCGTTTTCACTTTTCACTATCCACTTAGTTGACAAAAACAACAAAATCGTTCACAGATTCATCTTTTAGCCAAGTGGAAATGCCGTGGTACAAGTGATCCATCCACTAGTAATTGACAACGTCCGAACGTTTGTTTGTACTCTTGTGTAGACATACTCAAAGAACAAATATATAAAGTCAATGCTTGCTAGGTCTATCTTATCCAAGAAAATAGTATTATACATTAACCAAAAAAAAAGCATGTGTTAACATGCATGAACTTTAAACCTAACTATTTTTTGTTTCGTACACAACTCACGCACATACTTACAAATTTGAACAGAAGTAAATGATAATGCTTGCTTGATACAAATATATATATGAACCATTCTGTTAGGATGTAAGTTTCAGTCAAGTCGATTTATCATGTATTGTTATATGATATCATATGGTCAAAGATATAAGGATTTAATTTCTTGAATATAGTATTTCTAGCATTGAAATTACGAGATCTATTAAAATGCAGAGAAAAGAAAACGAAGGGTTGAATTCTTTTACAAGAGAGTGGAGAATCTAATTAGCGACCATGTTTTAGTGTTTACGTGAGACAAATTAAATGATCAAATCGAAATATGCCCGGACACATTTTCTCTACTTCTCAAAAGGTTTTTGAAGTCAAGTGAGAGTTTACCAAAAATTGAAAGCGTAACATTCTAGTGGATCATACTCATACGCCCATTATTCTTTCTTTTGCCGACATACGACAATTCTTCTATTATTAATAGTTTAATACTATTTTCCTTAAAACTAGCTAGCAACAATATTGTATAAAGAAGAAAACAAAAGATATATAATACAACACCTAAGTAATGTGTGATGAACAAAACCTGCAACGTGGCCATTATATTTTCTTAATCTTTTAGAATAACATGATTGTATTTAGGCTGATAATTAACGAAAATGGTTTGTCTTTTAATTTGGTTAGGTTGTCATTAATTTCCAATGATTTCTTGTTATATGAGTTTATTATTTTCATTTTATTATGAATTATTCAGATTTGTCACCAGCCACACTAATAATGAAGCGTGAAATGCCAAATGTAACATCCCCATTTTATATAACATGTACCCTAATACTGATCTAACCCAAGAAATGTTAGCATGTTGAATGAATGGACTAGTTAAGTTTAACGATTTGGATTTATGCATGTGTGATTTTTGGTACATTAATTTCAAGAGGCAATTGTCTTTCAAATCCAGTAAAAGTTGATCATTAAAATTTCAAAAACAAATAAGTTACCACTTAGTTAACTACTTAAAGGGAGATCTAATTTGAAACCCACACTTGGTTGCTTTTTCTAATCCTCAAACGAAAAGAGGACCAGGTTCAGTGAATCTGTAAATTTCAATCCCTATGTTTGTTTGTTTTTTAATGGATTGTCACAATGCTTTATCAAACGTAAGCATGCTTAAAAGCAATATTATATTATATAAAGACTCCTACTATTTTATAAGATGAAAATAACCAAATAACTAGTCATCTTTAGCTTTCTATCTACTTTCTTATAATTGAACACAAAGTTGGTGAAGCATATGTTTATAGTTAAGAGTCGTATCACACCATATATATACATAAGGTTTGGGCAGAGACTTAAAGATCGGGATAGAGAGAGCAATGATCCTTATGCCTTCTCAGGCGACTAATCATCACTTCATCCTCCATCGTATGTCTCTCTTATCTTTATCATACTCGAAAATATGTTCTAAAACGCAAATATACAATCATATTATTCGTACATATGTATACATGAGCATGTACTTTTCTTGTAATGATAGATTTTTATTGACTACACATCGTCAGGAATCATGATCAAAGGTCGAAGAAGATGTGAACATATATCAACTGATTATATGTTCGGAGATGATTGATGAGAATCATAGAAAATAATCAACAATATATGGATTAATCATATAGAAGAATTGGTTCGAGTTTGATCGAATCGATATTTCTGTTCTTTGGTTTGCTTCAAATAAAAAGATGGAAGACGCTCATGGTTTGAGGCAAGTCAAAGATCACCAGTTCCCCCTTTCACAATTTCAATCTCTTTGTTAATTAAAGACTATTATTACGTATATACTCTATGTTTTAGTTTTAAACAAGACGCAGGTTTTTTCTTATGTCGATTACATGAACTCATGTTTTTTTTTTTTATGAACTCATGTTCAATTCTATAAATGTTAATTTGTTATAATGGCCATTACTTGGCATAAAATCTCTAGCTAGTATTCACTGGTACTCGATTAAAATTCCATATGTATCAAACTAAATATTGTTCCATTGAAGCGGATTAGATCACCTGATATATGGCATGCATCCATGTTCTATTTTCTGTATGTAACTTGGATATGTTCAATCCGGATTTTCTAAATATGTTCATACATCTATCTTTTATATTTGTTCATATGTATCTCTATAAAATTTTAGTATTTAGAAGCTGTTGCACAAAAAAAAAGAAAAGAATAAAAAGGGTTCTCGTAATACAAATAGAAAATGTATTATACTGAGCAGAGAAATAGCAGCAAATCTCATTTTATGTTTTTATCTTCTAAGTTGCCGGTGGGTTTTAGCCCATGGTGACCCAGACAGACGATACCAAAAGCCCATCTGAAACTTACGCGAGCATTCGATATTGATTGGTACAATGATTTGTCTCTGACTAAATTTACAAAATTTATCATAGAGTTTTTTATACCACATTGAACCTCAATCTCTAGAAAACCTAACACGGGCTAAGCAAACTTGGATTTGTATTTGATGATTTTCGTCTCCGGATAACCGGTTGATCTAAACCATCACGTCCAATATTTTTCTAATAGTATTTTTTTACACAATTAGATGTAATTAACTGGAAGTGGATATTGATTGGTGGTTTTAGTTGGGGAGATAGTAGACATTAAATACGTATAGTAAGGTTTAGACAATGTACTTACAATTGCATGTGAGCCAAATTTATTTTCTCTCTACATTTTCACAGTTGACTATTGTCGGTACCGTTGACTCTCAATAGTTGTTCTAATTAAATTTAATATATCCATGTCCATATAGCCTTCATAGGTGTAATATTTATTTTACCCATGGACCATGGGAAATGTGAGTGACAAACTGAAAGCAAATTAAAGCACCATTTAAAAATAAAATAAAAACACACTGGAAAATTTTCCGATAAACTGGTTCCAATTTCTACTACGAATTCTTCCTTTTTAATGGGAAAGCATGCATTAGTAATTTTCGAATATTAGGGTCAACGACTCAACGTCAAAGTGTCTAGTAGTGACGACTAGAACAAATAAATATTGGTAAAACGTCGGTTTAATCATTAATGGTGATAATTTCATACATACATATGAATGTGATGATTTAAAATGTCAACGAGTT